>NC_031995.1:69884554-69937573 GCF_001879085.1 Nicotiana attenuata | reverse complement strand
GGCGGCGGGTCAGGTGAGAATGAGGGGGATTGGGGTAGGTCATTTAGTTTAATTATGGAAGGGTGAGTTTTGGCCGTTGATCTTGAGTGATCAATGGTCCAGATTTAGACGGGTAGGTGGGGAACAGGCTGGGTCGTTTGGAGTTGGGTCGATTAATTGGGCAGAATTGGGTCAATTTAGGGGCCAAAATTGAAATAAAATGGGGCTGTAATTGAAATAGAAATGGGCTACATATTAAATAGCCAATTTTTCCCTTTTTATTTATAAAAAATAGTAAAGATGATTTTAAAAGTAAATTAAAAAAACTGGAACAATTAATAGCATGTAAATATTAATTTAAAAATACTGGACCTAATTTTACAATTATAAAATATTGTTAATCTTAAAGTAGGCTACAATTGCAATTATATGCAATTTAGTCTTTTAAATACCAAATAAATTTGTAAAAAAATATACGAAAAACCACCTTAGCTATATTTTGGAGTAAACATGAGAATAAAATAGGTCATTCACCAAAATGATAAACTTTGGGAATAATTATTGATTTTTGTATTGCTAAAATGGACAATAAGTTAATTTAAAAAATTAGGAAAAATACCAAAACACTTAGGTATGCTTATATATGCATATATATGCTATTTTGAAAGTACTTTGGATATAAAAAATTACATTGGGAAAAAATGGGTATCAACAGATGTTAGAGATTGCAAGTAGGTGACAGCGAGATTTCAAATGAAACCACAGGTAACATATCCACAAATGGAACTGATTTAAAGAAATGGAAACCCACGAATATTAGATCTGTTGAGTGGGTACAAATAGTTAAAAGTTTACTGATTCTAAAGGGACAGTAAATTCAAAATTTAAGTATTATGATAAGTTGTAACTTCTCACTCAAGAGATAATGGTACATTAAAGTGTGTGAACTTTCCCCATAAGGTGAAACTAGTTTAAACAAAAATAGGCTTTCAACCAATTCCAGGTGGTCAATAGGATGAGGTAGCAATTATCTCTTGGAAATTTGATCAACAACTATGAAGGAATGGAATGAGTTTCCAAATATATCATACGAATTTTTTCCTAATCCAGGTATGTTAAGGCTATCCCTTCTTTTTTTTGGCATGATCTATACGACACAAACGAAACTAGCAAATGCGCGATTTTCATAAATGACTATATTCATAGAAATGTTAGAGATGCTTATGTTCTTGATTCTCCATGTGTCATATTATTCTATCATCTATTCATGGGTCTCAGAAAAATACGTAAGTTGAAAAAAGTTTACTTCATGATATTACTCAAAGGCATAATGATCTTATGACATTCCAAGAGATTTTATTGACGTACTTCTCATGCATTGCATTCATGTACATTGACCCATGACCAAATGGCGTTATATACGCGTATATATGTATAATATATGTATATGGGATATGGGAAAAGGTTACGGCGTTATATACGCACCACCAACTGATCAGCTGATATACGTTGATGATTTGCCCACAGTGGCCGAGATGATATGATGGGATGCCCTCAGAGGCGTGATGATGTTATGGTGTTATATACGCGTATATATATGTGTATATATATATATATATATATATATATATATATGGGAAAGGTTATGGCGTTATATACGCACCACCACCTGTTCAGCTGGTATACGTTGATGATTTGCCCACAGTGGCCGAGATGATATGATGGGATGCCTTCAGAGGCGTGATGATGTTATGAACACATGTACCTATGCACGACATGACATTCATACACATATGCATGACACAATAAGTATTTCATGATTTACAAAGCTGTCCAGACTTAGAGGTTGAGTCATGTACTCTATATTTCTTCCATGTCTTTTATGTACTTATTTATGTGCCATATATACTAGGTACATTATTCATACTGACGTCCTTTGGCCTGGGGACGCTGTATTCATGCCTGCAGGTATAGACAATCAGTTTGACGAGCCCTCATAGTAGACGAGATTGGCATTCAACGAAGGATCGGTAAGACTCCACCTCATTTGGGGTGCAGCCGGGTCTATGAGTTATCGTGTCAGAGTTTTGCTACAGACTTATGGGTAGGCCGGTACCATGTCCCATTTGATGTCAAATAATCTTAGAGGCTTTGTAGACAGAGGTTCATTTTGTGTAGTATGTCAAAGGCCTTGACGGCCCATATATGTTCATGTTTTAAGAAAAAATGGTTCAGTGATACAATGTTGTCCACTTACAATCGTACATTACGAGTTGTGGCCATGTTGGCCCATGGTAGTTACAAAAGGAATGAATGAGTTTTAAAGTGGCTCACTCGTGCCAGTGCGGCACCTGGCGCTAGCCACGCCTCCCAAGGTTGGGGCGTGATATCCACGCCCTTCCGAAGACTCAAATTGATGCAACACTCTCCAAAAGTAGCCAATAATTATGCAAATCCATTAATATATGTTCAATTACTCATAATAATCTAATTTATAACAATTCCTAACCTCGATCGAAAAGTTGACAAAAATGCCCTCGGGCCCACGTGGCCGGATTCCGAAATTTTTTGAAGATAAAGTTTACCCATAACCTCACGAACTCAAATATATAATTTATTCTTAATTTCATGTCCAAAATCGTGGTCAAAGTCCAAGAATACTAATTTTCTAGGTTTTCCCTCATACCCCAAGTTTTCCACAAATTTTCATGCTCAAATCCATATACAATCATGTATTTAACTCAAAACTAACATAAACCACTTACCTCATGCTTGGTGGTGAAAATAGCACCTCAAAGTTGCTCCAAAATTGGCTCCAATGGAAGAAATGGGGTTGAAATGNTAGAGAGTTTGAAAGAGTATTGTGATTGAAAGTATGTGTGTGAGAGTATGAGTATTGGACTTTAGGATTCAGAAGTTCAAAGTTCTAAAGTTGTAAGGTTTTCAAAGCTTAAAAGCCTGTTCAATGCAGAAGGGTCGATCCCCTTTTATAGTGTAGCAAATAAGCAAGAAAAAGTAAGGAAATAACATTGTAATCAGTCTCCTTTAGTTAAGGGATTCTGATTTTAAACCGGTAAAAACAATTAAGGAAAGGGGTTTAAAAAATATTTTCCTAGCGGTATAATAAAGGGTAAGTACATAGAAGCTATTTAAGGCAACACACTAATAGTACACGATTTGTAAAGAAAAGGAAAGGGAATCAACCAGTAAAATCAAAATTTCAGACTTTTACTTGAATGAATCAAGTCAGGAAAGGGGTAAAGAAAGGTTCAAGTAGGGAAAATCAGTAACAATCAAGTGAACACAATTAAAGGAATTCGGAATTAATTAGTAGTTGGAAAAACCTTTTTGAAAGAAGAGTTCTCATATATAAAATACACAAATATGTAAATCAAAAAAGGACAGTCGAGTTATTTAGAAGAGAGTTTAATCAAAGAAAAGTTCAGAATCATAAGCAAAGAGATACAGGTTCAATTTGCAGAATCATAGTGGGTCTGAGAGTCCAGGGTCCCAAATTGGAACCCTAACTCAAACATAAAATCAAGATCGCCAAGGGAAACCCCCAAATCCTAGGGTTTCACAATTGAGTCAGACATGGAGGTGAGAAAGCAAGCCATTTGTTTCAGAACCCCAGCAAAACAGATATGATAGCATGCTTGAACGACAAAGGAAGAAAAATCATGAAGAACATATTTGAGAAAACTCAGAACCTAAACAAGTTCAGAAGGGGGAGATAATACAAACTTGAACACAAGTAGATGAAGCATGTAAGAACATGAACAGAATCCAGTAAACAAAATCAAATAACTTAACGGTAGACACATATAGTAAAAGAGTAAAGGAAACATAGCAAAGATTAACAGGAGTAACATGTATAGTAGAAAAGAAAAGGTAAAAGACAGTACATGCGTAAAATAAAAGAAATCACACGAGCAGGGTATAGACAAACACACATAAAGCAAAGAAGAAGAAAAAAAAATCAGAAAGATTTTTTCCAAAAATCCTTTCAGAAACCCTAAAATCGGAGAGAAGCGATTTTGACAAAACTTTTGGGGAAAACACTTTAGATGGAAAGAAAGGCATAGATACAGTATAGATCTAACCAAATAATGGTGAAAGAACCTCGAATAGCTTAGGGTTTCGGAGAAACCCTAGAAATGAGAAAGGCTTGGAAACAGGTCCGATCTTGAGTCGGAGAGGTCAAGAATCAGGTTTCTGAGCCTTGAATCTGCCGGAGCATGGCCAGAGAAACCATGGAATCAAAGATTGGAGGGAGAACCATCGAAGTCAACCTTCCAGACTTCGAACATTGAAGGTCTAATGGTGAGAGGGTGGGTAGAGACCATCCATGGCCTGGGAAGCAATGGATTCCGGTGAAAAATCGGTGAAGGAAGGTGGGAGGAGGCTAGGGTTCCAAAGAACTGATGAGAGGATTTGAGAGTGTTTTGGGATTCCATGGCGGCGGGTCAGGTGAGAATGAGGGGGATTGGGGTAGGTCATTTAGTTTAATTATGGAAGGGTGAGTTTTGGCCGTTGATCTTGAGTGATCAATGGTCCAGATTTAGACGGGTAGGTGGGGAACAGGCTGGGTCGTTTGGAGTTGGGTCGATTAATTGGGCAGAATTGGGTCAATTTAGGGGCCAAAATTGAAATAAAATGGGGCTGTAATTGAAATAGAAATGGGCTACATATTAAATAGCCAATTTTTCCCTTTTTATTTATAAAAAATAGTAAAGATGATTTTAAAAGTAAATTAAAAAAACTGGAACAATTAATAGCATGTAAATATTAATTTAAAAATACTGGACCTAATTTTACAATTATAAAATATTGTTAATCTTAAAGTAGGCTACAATTGCAATTATATGCAATTTAGTCTTTTAAATACCAAATAAATTTGTAAAAAAATATACGAAAAACCACCTTAGCTATATTTTGGAGTAAACATGAGAATAAAATAGGTCATTCACCAAAATGATAAACTTTGGGAATAATTATTGATTTTTGTATTGCTAAAATGGACAATAAGTTAATTTAAAAAATTAGGAAAAATACCAAAACACTTAGGTATGCTTATATATGCATATATATGCTATTTTGAAAGTACTTTGGATATAAAAAATTACATTGGGAAAAAATGGGTATCAACAGATGTTAGAGATTGCAAGTAGGTGACAGCGAGATTTCAAATGAAACCACAGGTAACATATCCACAAATGGAACTGATTTAAAGAAATGGAAACCCACGAATATTAGATCTGTTGAGTGGGTACAAATAGTTAAAAGTTTACTGATTCTAAAGGGACAGTAAATTCAAAATTTAAGTATTATGATAAGTTGTAACTTCTCACTCAAGAGATAATGGTACATTAAAGTGTGTGAACTTTCCCCATAAGGTGAAACTAGTTTAAACAAAAATAGGCTTTCAACCAATTCCAGGTGGTCAATAGGATGAGGTAGCAATTATCTCTTGGAAATTTGATCAACAACTATGAAGGAATGGAATGAGTTTCCAAATATATCATACGAATTTTTTCCTAATCCAGGTATGTTAAGGCTATCCCTTCTTTTTTTTGGCATGATCTATACGACACAAACGAAACTAGCAAATGCGCGATTTTCATAAATGACTATATTCATAGAAATGTTAGAGATGCTTATGTTCTTGATTCTCCATGTGTCATATTATTCTATCATCTATTCATGGGTCTCAGAAAAATACGTAAGTTGAAAAAAGTTTACTTCATGATATTACTCAAAGGCATAATGATCTTATGACATTCCAAGAGATTTTATTGACGTACTTCTCATGCATTGCATTCATGTACATTGACCCATGACCAAATGGCGTTATATACGCGTATATATGTATAATATATGTATATGGGATATGGGAAAAGGTTACGGCGTTATATACGCACCACCAACTGATCAGCTGATATACGTTGATGATTTGCCCACAGTGGCCGAGATGATATGATGGGATGCCCTCAGAGGCGTGATGATGTTATGGTGTTATATACGCGTATATATATGTGTATATATATATATATATATATATATATATATATGGGAAAGGTTATGGCGTTATATACGCACCACCACCTGTTCAGCTGGTATACGTTGATGATTTGCCCACAGTGGCCGAGATGATATGATGGGATGCCTTCAGAGGCGTGATGATGTTATGAACACATGTACCTATGCACGACATGACATTCATACACATATGCATGACACAATAAGTATTTCATGATTTACAAAGCTGTCCAGACTTAGAGGTTGAGTCATGTACTCTATATTTCTTCCATGTCTTTTATGTACTTATTTATGTGCCATATATACTAGGTACATTATTCATACTGACGTCCTTTGGCCTGGGGACGCTGTATTCATGCCTGCAGGTATAGACAATCAGTTTGACGAGCCCTCATAGTAGACGAGATTGGCATTCAACGAAGGATCGGTAAGACTCCACCTCATTTGGGGTGCAGCCGGGTCTATGAGTTATCGTGTCAGAGTTTTGCTACAGACTTATGGGTAGGCCGGTACCATGTCCCATTTGATGTCAAATAATCTTAGAGGCTTTGTAGACAGAGGTTCATTTTGTGTAGTATGTCAAAGGCCTTGACGGCCCATATATGTTCATGTTTTAAGAAAAAATGGTTCAGTGATACAATGTTGTCCACTTACAATCGTACATTACGAGTTGTGGCCATGTTGGCCCATGGTAGTTACAAAAGGAATGAATGAGTTTTAAAGTGGCTCACTCGTGCCAGTGCGGCACCTGGCGCTAGCCACGCCTCCCAAGGTTGGGGCGTGATATCCACGCCCTTCCGAAGACTCAAATTGATGCAACACTCTCCAAAAGTAGCCAATAATTATGCAAATCCATTAATATATGTTCAATTACTCATAATAATCTAATTTATAACAATTCCTAACCTCGATCGAAAAGTTGACAAAAATGCCCTCGGGCCCACGTGGCCGGATTCCGAAATTTTTTGAAGATAAAGTTTACCCATAACCTCACGAACTCAAATATATAATTTATTCTTAATTTCATGTCCAAAATCGTGGTCAAAGTCCAAGAATACTAATTTTCTAGGTTTTCCCTCATACCCCAAGTTTTCCACAAATTTTCATGCTCAAATCCATATACAATCATGTATTTAACTCAAAACTAACATAAACCACTTACCTCATGCTTGGTGGTGAAAATAGCACCTCAAAGTTGCTCCAAAATTGGCTCCAATGGAAGAAATGGGGTTGAAATGAACCCAACCCCCGATTTAAAAGAACCTTACTGCTTCCTGCATTTTCACACCTACGGTGCATAAACCGCTCCTGCGGCCCCCGCTTCTGCGGCGCACGTGCCGCTTCTGCGGTCCCAGGCTCAGGGCCAAAAATCCGCTTCTGCGGTCTCCTCAGCGCAGATGTGCGCCCGCATCTGCGGTTAAAGTACCGCACCTGCAGTCACTGCACTCTTCGCCCAAACTGCACATGTGACCCCATGGCCGCTTCTGCGGCTCCGCACCTGCGACCGAAACCTCGCAGGTGCGGTTACACCAGATATTAGCTGCCTTAATTCTTCGTCAAATTCCAAAATTGATCCGTTACCCATCCAGAATCCACCCGAGGCCCCCGGGAACCCAGCCAATCATACTAACCAGTCCAAAACATAATGCGGACCTGCTCGAGGCCTCAAATCATATCAAACAATGCCGAAATCACGAATCACACACCAATTCGAACTTTATGGACTTTAGAACTTCAAACTTCTACATTCGATGCCGAAACCTATCAAATCACGTCCGATTGACCTTAAATTTTGCACACAAGTGATATTCGACATTACGGACCTACTACAACTTCTAAAATTGGAATTCGACCCCGATATCTAAAAGTCCACTTCCGGTCAAACTTCTCAAAAACCTTCAAATTTCTATCTTTAGCCAAATGACTCCAAAACGACCTATAGACCTATGAATTCACTTCCGATCACGCTCCCAATACCAGAATTACCATACGGAGCTATTCCCAGACTCGGAATTCCAAACAAACATTGATAGCACTGAAATACACTTCAACCCAAACTTATGAAATTCTTCCAAAAATGCTAACTTCCACAATAGGTGCCGAAATGCTCCCCGGTCTTCCAAAACCCGATCCGGACATACGCCCAAGTCCGGAATCATCATAAGAACCTGCTGGAACCTTCGAATTCCGGTTCCGAGGTTGTTTACTTAAAAATCCAATCTTAGGCAATTCTTTCAACTCAAAGCTTCCGAAATGAGAATTCTCTTTCCAAATCAACTTCGAACTTCCCGGAATTCAATTCTGACCATGCGTACAAGTCATAATACCTAAAGTGAAGCTACTCAGGGCCTCAAACAACTGAACGACGCGCTAGAGCTCCAAACGACCGGTCGGGTCGTTACATTCTCTCCCACTTAAGCATACGTTCGTCCTCGAATGTGCTAAGAATTGTGCTGGAGTTAGCCAAAATCACTGTTTAACACCTCGTGCACCTACCCGTGCTACTACAACCCAGTTGGGCGCATTAGCTCGATCAAATCTAAAGATAACCTCTTCCATTTAGGCAAATAAGCCTTAGAACCCAGTTTCAACATCCGAAATTCTCTGCCAGGCCTGTTTTCAACATATGAACGCCGTATCAATCACTACGCAATGTACCAGAACATGACTACATACCTTTGCCGAATTCTCACCATGCACCACATCATCCGCAGGACCATAATAACATTCTCTGATCATAATAACCGATATTCCCCGAATCTAACGCTCACAATGCACCTCATGACATGTATAAGTCTTGTTCCAATTCTTACAATCCTGCCACGACGGAGGAGACGCGTAAAAATTCATAACCAACTGCCAAGTCAGCGAATCATTGAGGCTACACTCCTGACAAGAACATTACCTCATTCTGAACCAAATAATGATCTTTGCTCTTTAATATACTTCCTACAATCCGATTGCACTGTTCCTAGATCTAATAACCTTCACTATTCAGGCAATAATCCACCCCAGACATGACCAAAAGTCTCAAATGATGCCACAATGTGCCAATAGGATACCAACTCGAACGTGATACATAAGAAAGACGAGCTCTGGAAGGGACTACTCCACTCACGCAGCTAATATGAACTCTCCTCCGAAAATGGAAACAAAACACACAGAATAGAATATAAGGGACCGTAATTATCATCACACTGTTGCGGCGTGCAACCCGGTTCGCACATAAAATTCACATAAGGAGATACACATCGAGCTAAATTGCTCATTACAACAAAATACCGAATATTGGTCACAAGCACGCTAAGTGCATAATACTATCCTTGAGGGGACATATAGCGCAATAAGCTAACAAACTCAAGCACAACTAAGGTGCGATATATGTTCTGAAACTAAAGAGCCATCCTGCTCACATAACACCATCGCTACGCGGAATCTCAACACATAAGAAAATTATCGAACCGTTCACAACTCACACGGCACAATATAGCATTACATGAAATAGCCGACGACGAATTAACATCCAACGTTCAAATATTCCTCCATAAGGAGAGCTATGCTGAAATGAACACATTCGGCCTGATATAGAGCCCATATTCATATTTAAATCCATCCACAAACCTCAAGCCGATTCTGATCGTATCGAACTAGGCCAATAATCTTTTCTAGGCCCATAATAACCCTTTTTTCCCATAACACACAAGAACAACCATCATAGCCAAAGTAATCCTCCACTGTCCACAACCCAATAAACCGAGTGCCCTCCAGGCATAAATTCTCAAATTAACAATATCACTACAATCTTCATACTTGGTTTCATTCTTCAATCAATCAAGTGACTACATGCCACATTTTTACAATCTTCCCGTGGGGCATGCCCCGCCCCCCATGGCCTTCCGTAATAGATAGCAAGTCTGCAAATCCATACCATCGGCCGCACTAACGCTAAAAAGTGATCAAGAATCCATAACCATGATGCGAAGCCTCTTTCACAAAAACACCGATCTCAGGTGACGGTAAAGACAATGCCAGCTTACTCTAATCATTCAAATCCCTTTCATGCTCCTCTGATCTCATGACATCCTTGTCAACACCAAACCGCAACCTTGATCCTCACTTTCAAATTTCATACCGCTCATTGCACCTAACAAGCCAGCATGCGGTAGTACAAGAATTTCATCACAACACTTGAACCACTAACATGGTAAACACTTCCTCACATGAAAACTTTTTACTTAACTCATTCCAAGAGAACCATAGCAACACACGAGTGAATTCTCACAACCGTAGAAGATGTAATTCTTCAAGTAGTGGCCTAAGCCACCATATCCCTTTTTGGGATCCGCCTACACATAGTAGGCCATACTACAAGAATACTTCCGAATAAAATCAATTACGATGGCCGACAAGCCTCACACGTACCATCACAAATCACTTGCATAACTTAATCACGCTGAAGGAACTGATCACTGTCACCAGTATGCCAATTCAACCATGGCTAACCATTCCAACCTCTTCCAATTTATCCTTAATTGCCTTAGAATAATAATAACTTCATTCAACATATAACGCACTCAACCCGAGTGGCCTTGTAATACGATACCATGATGTCTCAAATCCCACGAACTACCTCATACCTTCCTTGTGCACATATTCGCATCTCGACTGGTACATCCATTCTGATAATTCTTCTACGAATCCGAAGTCTTTTTCTCCTTTTCCTCCCAATGCTACACTGCAAGTCAAAACATCATAGAACATTATGAGCCTCTTATCATAAGTTGCTTCACAAGCTCGATTCTTAAACATACTGCGGGCTTGAATCCTTAGGCACCACATTTTTAACCTTTGAATTCACTAGGACCGTTATTGAGAGTCACCCACTCTGACATGGTCCCGAATATAATCAACTACAAGGCTCCGCTAGCACATGACCACCCTCTCAAAGAAGCACCCGGCCGAATCACCTTCCTTGCAACTCACTTCTACGCGAAGCATAATTCCCGAGTCTTCCCAAAGCCTGAACCTGAATCGATGATGCCAATTATAGAACACATTCTTCAATTCCTTTGCTCAAATTACTACTGATGTTCTCTTTCCTTAGCCAAAACAACTTACCAATACGCTGATAACCCGAAACCTCACAAGAAGATAATCATACAACCCAATCGTAGGCGGTGGGACTCTCCCACTTAGCTTGAAGCCACCATTACGCAACTCTGGAACCCAACAAGATTCTTTCTTCATTGTTGACATGATCTAGCACAACCAACCCGCCAAACTCCTCAAAATCTTTCTGTAAACCATTTATGAATACTCTGAATCATTAACCACATTCACATGTCCGACCTCCTTACTAGATAGACAGTAGGATTCTTCGCAGAAGCTTTACCAACCATGCGACCGCTGATCTGCTCACAGGAGATAACCCACCCGTGGAGATTACACGCCGACATCTTTCAATACTGCTGCACGAGGCACAATCACTACGTCATTCATAACCCATCATGAGCCCGTGCTCATCCACCAATTGTACTAGTCCGTTCACTTCTTAGGGACATCAACTAAATGTGCGACAATATCTTCCAGTTATGTTGTATCCTTCTTCATATCAAGCAGCTCATTTTCGTCATATCAAATCCCCCGCCGTTATGCTAGCCAATATTAAAAATTAAGCTCGTAGACCCAATCACCGTCCACTGAAATTCCCAAAGCACTTCAAACTTTCCTCAAGGGTGTAGTTATCCTGCCACTGAATCCACGTGCTGCTCTGCCACTCTCCCACTTTGGCCAAACCCTCTTCTTGAGCAACTATTCGACTTCCGCTTCTTCCACTTGGCCTTCTAGAAATTTAACCACCGCATGACACTTTCCACATCATCCTTTGCCGCTCAGCTGATGCCTTAGATAAAAAATCTAACTTAATAGCTCTTGAACCAATAGACCGCTTGTCGCGCCCCCTTTTTCTCGCGAAATTGGGTTTATGACATCTGGAGGGACAACTCATTCCTTTTGGGAACTGTATTTGCATTTGAAGAGTCTCCACCTAATGATTAGGGTGCATTAGGACACCAAAAGAGTTTGATTTGAATAACCAGAGATAGGGTAAGGGCTTGAAATTATTCTAAAGGGAAGGTGTTAGGCACCCCTCAGAATCCACTACTGTGGTTCCCGGCCAGACAATTATTGTGAATTGAAGTGCAATTAACATATAGGCAGCTAAGGCTCAAATAAGAGGGGATTTCAACACATAATGGTTTGAAAGTAAACAAAGTTTGAAAGAACAATTAGAAAAGCTGATTTTTAAATAAGGAGTTAAAATGCTGCAAGAAAAGAAATGAAGAATAAAGGAAGGAGGTCCTAGGTTTATTAAAAATATGGATCACCCTACACAATGTCCAGTAATCACTCCTCAATGAGGGGCTACACGTGACATTATCACGTGGTCATCATATCAAAATCTACCCTTCCCACCCCGTTAAGGTATTTAAAGCGCGGGTCGATCTCGATTACTTATTGCATGCTATTACCCGTCCCACTCCTATCAGTCCCGGAGGCACTTAGGACTACTAATCCTAAAAGGGAGGGATATTAGGCTTATTTGAAGTTTCAGAGGTAAAAACTCTAAGGCGACATACAAAACACATATTGCATATTTTTGGGGAAAGCATATAAACAAACAAGGGCTCATATATACCTCCTTAAACAAAGAAAGCATATAATTAGCATGACTTGCACATACTTTTTTAGGTCTGATTAAAAATACTAAAGACGAGGGAGTTTAAGTATTGAGGCAGATTGGTTTATTACATAACTCAGATAAGAAGTCCGAATTAGGCCTGCCTGCTGGTTGTAATGATTAATAGAAAGTGATTCAGTTCAGAGTTTACTCTAAGGCTTGCCTAAGTGTTTAGACGGGGTCTTATAGGCATGATATCTACTGATTTTTAGAAGGTGATGAGATAATAAGGCTCGAAATGAATTGTTTGAAGTCCTATATGCATACTTGTTAAACTCGTTAAGTGAGGGACTTAGATTATTAAAAGAGATGCAGAATGTACAAAAATTAAATAAGTTGGTTACAGGTTCTGCAGGTTATAGCATCTACTATTACTGATTTTATATCTAATATTGACTGTGAATGAAAACGAATCAGAATTGCTCGAGGATCCCTATAGGCATGATTTCTATGCATTACTGATTTTTAAACGTGGTATCTGATTGCAGAAACCTTATAGACATGGTGTCTAAGTGCAGAAACTTGTTTTAAACCATATAGACATGGTATCTAAATGCAGAAACTTGTTTTAAACCTTATAAACATGGTATCTAAATGCAGAAACTTGTTTTAAACCTTATAGACATGGTATCTAAATGCAGTTTGAATTATACAGAATTAAAATATTCCTATAGGCATGGCTTCTAGGTGAAGTTTGAATATGCAGAAGTTAAAACACCCTATAGGCATGGTTTCTAGGTGAAATTTGAATACGCAGAAATTAAAACACACTATAGGCATGGTTTCTAGGTGAAATTTGAATATGCAGAAGTTAAAACACCCTTTAGGCATGATCTCTACCCTTGCATGCATAGTTACCCACCTTTTTTCACTAGCCAGCCCCAAATGTTTATTACAACTTATTACAAACCAGAATAATAAATTACATCAGAAAAGGTACAAAGAAAAGTACAACCAGAGGAAGCCTGATTCTTGACTTCCTCTCTGAGTTATAAGATAGACCAACTCAAAGACCATTGATCCAAAGCCTTTCTCCAATTTGAGTGTGTCAGAGTTCCCTAAGAGCCTCAATGGGACTACGGGCAGTGCTCACACCCAAATTGTATCACGAGAATAGGGACAAGTGCAGTGTGGAAGTGCCAGTCCTCAAGTATCCAAGTTCAGAGGGAACTCATGGGTCCCAAGGCAAGGCTCACAAGAAGGGGGCAGAAATTAAGTCTAAGAGAGAGTGCAAGGGAAGAAACAGAGTTCTGAGGGAATAAAGGAGAGGGAAAGAGGTGCTGGGAAACAGCCATAAACAAGTTGATAATTTCATACAAAAAGGGGTTTAGGGGTTGGGAAATTGCAAAGAGTCTATGTACTTAGGCAAGGGTCAGCTTTGGGCATGCACAGCAATAGAAGATGCTGATATGCCCATAAGCCCACCAGACCACACAATACTAGAGAATACATAGAGGTTATGATCCCAGGGGAATCAAGTTTGAGTCATGGACAGCAATGCTCAATACTATCATGCCTCAACAAACCATCAGTATCAAACACATTGGGGTAGGGGTTTAGGATACTTAATATATAGATTCAGAAGAGGAAGAAAGAAATTACAGCATGCTAGAACAAAGTACTGAATTAAACACAAGCAGTGGGCAGACAAGAAGGCAAAAGTATTAAGTAAACATGTTGTTGTGATGCTGAAATTTTAATCAGAACATACCAGTTCAAAGAAGCAAAATACAGTAAAGGCAAGGTAGCAGGATTTTGAAATATAGCTTCGGCTTTCAGCCAACTAAATAGGTCACAGTAGAAGTAGTAAAGCAGGAGAAAATGTTTTGAGTGTAAGTGATTTTAGAGCTCAGAGTGTTCGTCTGTGGGCTAATGAAAGAGCAAGGTATTTATAGTTTGAAAACAGGTAGAAAATAAGACAAGAATCATAGTTTAGCAGTAATTACGGAACTATGTACTAATTAAAAATCAAATCAGTATCAAAGACTTCCTTTAATTAAGGAGTTAAAATTAAACGGTAATGGGCAGAAAACATTTAAGGAAAGAAATCAAGTAGAGCATCATGTGCAGAATAGACAATTAGGGGTAAGTACATAGAGGCTTAATTAAGGGAATAACTAATGAAGAATCTTTGAAATACTCGGTTAACCAAATAAGGTAAGAAACACAATAAATTTGCAGAATATGGAGACAATCAGCACATAGTAAATCAAGGAGTCAGGGATTCGAAATTAGTGATTTGAAGAGAATAACATGGGTTCCTATGAATAAACCAAGCTAAGAATAGGAGAATCGAAAGTATAAAGGGAAGTTTTCAAATCAATCCAAAAAATAGGGAAATCAGCAAAACAAGGAAAGAATCAATTACTTAACACACAAGTGCAATCAGAATTACAGAAGGAGTGGTTTGAAATCAGTCCACAATTAAAGGTCATTTTAGAGGGAAATTTAGCATATAAAAGAGTGCATAAATATTAGGCATGCGAGGCTGAACTTATGACAAAGAGAAGCAACTTTAAATAACAATCACAAAGTCAGTAGATAGTGAACTATCGAAACATGGTAGTCACATAGGTCAATTTCACCAACTTAGTAATAGAGAAAAGAGAGAGTATCAGAAGCATGCAAAAGGTCAAGTAAAAAGACCTTTCTGAAAAATATAGTCGAGTTTCAATGATGGCAGGAAATCAGAATCACATAAAGAAATGGATGTTGAAACAAAAGATTTTAAATCTAGTCGAGCAACAGATGAAGCAACTTCAGAAGCTCGAATAGGTCCATAGAAATTAGGGTTTTGAAATCAATCGAATTCAGAGATGATGGACAAGTAAATCACACAGCAAATAGTCTCAGAACTCGAATGAACCCAAAATTTTAGGGTTTTTCACCATCAATCGATTCTAGAGATGAAAAACAAGTAAATCAGACAAATACTAACAAAAAATAGATTTAAAAATTTCAAAAGGTTAAGGCCCTTAACATGCAAACTCAAGTAGAAGAACGACATAAGAAAACACAGTAGAACATGTCAAAAAAATCAGAGAAAGCTTCGAAATAACTTAACAAAACCTAAATCGAAAAAGATAAAGGGGTTTTGAAGGCAGAGTTTTGAAAGAGACCTTGAGAAAAACGTTTAGAGTTTAGAGTAAACAAGAATCTAAAACAGATCTAAAAGAAATCGGAAGAACCTCAAAGGTTAGGGTTTCAGAAGAACCCCAGATGGTGAGAAAGGCTTGGAAAATCATCGATCTAAGCAGGAGAAGTCAAGAGTTAGGCTTGAATAGCCATGGCTGGCCGGAGCAAGGTCAAAGATGACCGGAGACAGCCATAGAACTGAAATCAACCAAGGTCTGGACCAGACTTTTCCAGGATCTAGCCTTGAAATCATGATAATCGGCATGTAGAAGCCATAAGAGGTAGGTACATGCTTCCAATGGCTTTGGAAGCCATTGATTTGGGTGGTTTCAGGGTGGTAGTTGAGGGCGGCGGCTAGGGTTTGAGAGAGAGTTGAGAGAGAATTGAGAGAGAAAGGGATTCAGAGGCGGCTGGGGGTGAGAAATGGTTAGGGTTTGGGGGTAGGTCGAGATTAAAAAGGAAAGAGTTAATGTGAGCCGTTGATCTGAGCGATCAACAGCTGGGATTAAATGGGAATTCGGGCGGGTTGTTTTAATTGGGTCTTGGGTCGGGTATGAATGGGTAATTGGGTTTAAAATTGGGGGTCAATTCAGGCTACAATTGAAACACAATTGGGCTATATTTTAAATAGCCACTTTTCCCTTATTTATTTTATAAAAAATAGTAGAATAATTTCTGGAAATAAATAGGTACTAAAATGATTAATAATACATTATTATCAAATTAAAAATATTGGATCTAATTTTTATAGACACAAACGTAATTAAATCTAAAAGAGGCTAATGTTGCAATTGTATGCAATTTAGTTTTAAAAATACTAAATAAATTTGTAAAATATGCAAAAATTACATTAGCTATATTTTAGCATAAATATGAGAGTCCAATAAATGAATCACCAAAATGGTAATTTTGGGAATAATTATTGGGTTTTTCTGGATAAGATAGGGCAATAAATTAATTTTAAAAATCTTTAAAAATTAAGGAAAAATAATAAAACATTTGGACATACCTATATATGCATACATATGCTATTTTGAAAGTATTTTGCATATTAAAGATGAAAATTCCACCACGCTCGCAAGGACCAAGCCTCGTTACTCCATCAACCCAAATTTGAACATTCTTAGCCCGATTGCCTTTCCCTTGCCGGGAATAGAATACCGTATCTCTAAATCATGCACTGAGTAAACCTCACTTCGTGTCATTCACTGCCCCGACACGTAGGCAAGCATCCTACCATCACATCAATACTGCGCGAAACCCGTTCGTAAGTACCATGGCAACTTGTGCCTAGCCTCAGAGCTCTCAGAAGTACGACTACTGAGCTGAAACGACAGAATATCCTTCCACAAGGCGACGACAATAGTCAAATCAACTACGCAAGGAGAAGCATCTCGCACCACTTCTGTAGTGCCTTTAAAATTTCTCAATTCTTGATTTATAATAAGCGCTTCGCGTCGCATAAGATCTATTGTAAAGGAAACAAAGGCATAAGCCTCAAAGGAATCAAATCGCACGATGAGGAAATCAAGAAGGGAAGTGCTCCTAATAGCCATGTAGCCTCCCGAAGATAAGTACAGACGTCTCCATACCGATCCGCGAGACTCTACTAGACTTGCTCATGACTCATGAGACCTAAGGGAACCCTGGCTCTGATACCATGTTGTCACGACCCAAAATCCACTAAGGGTCGTGATGGCGCCGGACACAATTGTCAGGCAAGCCAACACTAAATAACTAGTAACTTCTCGTTTTAGATATTTCTAATTTACTTCTTTTATACATTTAAACCATAGAGAATAAATTCCACTGGATAAATAATGATATCTTTAATAATTTCAAAATACTGACTAATCCCATAGACATTCCAGAACCCAGTGTCACAAGTGCATGAGCAATTACTAAAGAACCGAATAAAGTACAATAACTCTCCGGAATACAAATTGGACAGAAAGTAAATACAATACGCTGAAAGAGACTATTGGTTGCGGGTCGCCTCGAGAAATGCAGCTCACCTAGTCCCCGTATCATCCATGCTGCTACGCCCAGTAGGCCACTAGAAATACGTCTGCCTATGCAACAAAAATGCACAGCAAGTGTAGCATGAGTACGAAAACAACGTATACTCAGTAAGTATCCCGTCTAATCTCGAAGAAGTAGAGATGAGAGGTCGACTTCGATACTTACTAGTGGTCCAATAATGATACGTCAATAATATAATAAATCGAGGATTTTTATAAACATGATTGTAATTCAATAGAATGAATCAAGTAAACAATTCCTTCTTTTATAGGAAATTTCCAAATCCCTTCTCATCATTTATACATTTATTCTCAAGCTGGGAAGAAACTATATCACTTCAATAAATTTCAAGGCAAGCAATACAAGCATGCGCAAATCATGTTGAGGTCGTACGGCCCGATCCGACAATATATAAACTGTGCACTGCCAGAGGGTCGAATGGCGCGAACCATAGATACATCTAGTTAATCTACCGAGGCGTTCGGCCCGTTCCACAATAGATAAACACATTCAACAGTCAAATCAAAAATTCATCAAGGAGCAATTATTCAGAAAAAGGCAAGTTTCTCTTTTTAAAAGTCAAGAAATGATATCTAGCCTTTTAGAAATTCATTTACACGTTCGATATGTTTTAAGAATTTTTAAATTGTCAACAAGGTTGCAAATATTACAAGTAAAGCATGCTTTTGGCCCTAAACTACCCAGACTTAAGCATAATAATAGCTACGCACGGACTCTCGTCACCTCGTGCGTACGTAGACCCCATAATAGGAGCACATAACCAATTAACTCACCTATGGGGACAATTCCCTCTTTCAAGGTTAGAAAGGAGACTCACCTCGCTCCAAAGTTCCATAACCGGCATTCCACGCCCTTCAGAAGACTCAAATTGATGCACAACGCTCCAAAACTAGCCAATAATTATGCAAATCCATTAATATATGTTCAATTACTCATAATAATCCAATTTATAAGAATTCCTAACCCCGATCGAAAAGTTGACAAAAATGCCCTCGGGCCCACGTGCCCGGATTCCGAAACTTTTCGAAGATAAAGTTTACCCATAACCTCACGAACTCAAATATATAATTTACTCTCAATTTCATGTCCAATCATGGTCAAAATCCAAGAATACTAATTTTCTAGGTTTTCCCTCAAACCCCAAGTTTTCCACAAATTTTCATGCTCAAATCCATATACAATCATGTATTTAACTCAAAACTAACATAAACCACTTACCTCATGCTTGGTGGTGAAAATAGCACCTCAAATTTGCTCCAAAATCGGCTCCAATGGAAGAAATGGGGTTGAAATGAACCCAATCCCCGATTTAAAGAACCTCACTGCCTCCAGCATTTTCGCACCTGCGGTGCATAAACCGCTCCTGCGGCCCCCGCTTTTGCGGCGCACGTGCCGCTTCTGCGGTCCTAGGCTCAAGGCCGAAAATTCGCTTCTGCGGTCTCCTCAGTGCAGATGCGCACCCGCATCTGCTTTTAAAGTACCGTACCTCCGATTACTGCACTTCTTCGCCCAAACCGCATATGCGACCCCATGGCCGGTTCTGCGGCTCCGCACTTGCGGCCAAAACCTCGCAGGTGCGGTTACACCAGATATCAGCTGCCTCAATTCTTCCTCAAATTCCAAAATTGATCCGTTAAGCATCCGGAATCCACCCGAGGCCCCCGGGACCCCAGCCAATCATACTAACCAGTCCCAAAATATAATTCGGACCTGCTCGAGGCCTCAAATCATATCAAACAACGCCGAAATCACGAATCACACCCCAATTTGAACTTATGGACTTTAACTTATGGACTTTAGAACTTCAAACTTCTATATGCTATGCCGAAACCTATCAAATCACGTCCGATTAACCTTAAATTTTGCACAAAGGTCATATTCGACATAACTGACCTACTACAACTTCCGAAATCGGAATCCGACCCCGATATCAAAAAGTCCACTTCCGGTCAAACTTCTCAAAAACCTCCAAATTTCTATCTTTAGCCAAATGACTCCACAACGACCTACAGACCTCCGAATTTATTTCTGATCGCGCTCCCAATACCAGAATCACCATACAGAGCTATTCCTAAACTCGGAATCTTAAACGGACATTGATAGCACTGAAATGCACTTTAACCCAAACTTATAAAATTCTTCCAAAAATGCTAACTTCCACAATAGGTGCCGAAACGCTCCCGGGTCTTCCAATACCCGATCCGGACATACGCCCAAGTCCGAAATCATCGTACGAACCTGATGGAACCTTCGAATCCCGATTCTGAGGTTGTTTACTTAAAAATCCAATCTTAGTAAATTCTTTCAACTTAAAGATTCTGAAATGAGAATTCTCTTTCCAAATCAACTCCGAACTTCCTAGAATTCAATTCTGACCATGGGTACAAGTCATAATACCTGAACTGAAGCTACTCAGGGCCTCAAACCGCTAAACGATGCGCTAGAGCTCCAACCGACCGGTCGGGTCATTACATCCTTGTTGGGTTTTATTATTGCAAATGATCGTGTCATACGTCGTTAGAGGCGTGCATTTGGACGTGATCAATTTTTGGCGCCGCTGCGGGGAGATAAAAATTGTGTTAGCTATATATTTGGGTTTTGTGTGTAGATTGTCTTCTTTTCCTTCTGTGTTACTAATTTGCGTGAATCAATTGTAGGTACAATTATGGCGGCCAATGACCTCGGAAACATGCCTTTGGGGGATGTGGACGTTGAGGATGACCAAGTTGAAGAGGTTCTTCTTGAACCTCAAGCAAATAGAAGAGGTCGGGTGCCTCAAGACAACGTCCTAGTTACACCCCCACCTCAGAGCGGCTCCACACCGGGTGTTGCCGAATGAAGGGTATGAAAGTGTCGTAGTCCCACCCGTATTAGGGCGGGCAACTTTCAAATCACTAATGCAATGCTCACTTTGCTAGAGCAACAAGGTTTCTTCACCGGAGCTCCAAGTCAAAATGCATACAAACACTTGAAGGGGTTTGTGGACACTTGTTGGGGGAACAGACAAACGTCTCCGAGGATGCTTTAAGGCTAAGGCATTTTCCCTTCTCTCTAAGGGGGAAAGCCTTAGATTGGTTGGAAAGATTGCCAAACCATTCCATTCGTACTTGGGATGAGTTGGCGGAGAAATTTATTGCCAAGTTTTTTTCTCCCGAGCATATGGCTACTCTTAGAGACGAGATTCTAGCATTCAAGCAAGAGCCCAATGAACTGCTACACGAGATTTGGTAGCGGTATAGGACAATGGTCAAAGAGTTCCCCACTAATGACATGACAGATAATATGATTCAACAAACTTTCTATCGAGGATTAATACGACCAATCAATGCGTGGTGAATCAACTTGCTGGTGGGAATTTCATGACAATGCCGTATGCGGAAGCTTGTGATATTTTAGATGAAATAGCGGACACCTCATTGTCATGGCAATCCTGGGCTAATGTTCCCCAAGGTGATCCGAACGTGATTCACCTCCATAAAGAGTTGCATGACCATGGGCAAGCCATTGCCGAATTGACCACCACTATGAATCAATTAGCAAAGGCTCAACTTAAACAAGTGCAAAGTCCTAAGCAAGTCAATGCCATGGAGGGAGTAAGCATGGTGGTGAACAAAAGAAGAACCAAGGATCCGCAAGTGCAAAACCGAGTGGAGAATTATATGCAAGAAGAAAGTGGGTTTGATCAAGATGAATCTTACAATGAACAAGAGGAGGAGGTGCCGATTATTCTTGGTAAACCTTACCTTGCTACGGGGAAGGCTCTTTGTGATGTTGAAGCCGGAGAACTTACTTCTCGGGTTGGTGATAAAAAAGTGGTTTTCCATGTGTGTAAGTCCATGAGGCAACCCAATAGCAATCAGGTGTGATCTTTCGTGGACTTGGTGACCGATGTGATTGTGGATGAAACAAGTGCTGTGATAAATGTTAGTGATATGTTAGAGGCCGTCTTGCTCAACTTTGATGATGATGAGATGTATGGCTTCGTGGAATGTGTGAACTCTTTGCAAGGAATGGGGTCGTACACATATGAACCCCGCAAATTGTCCTTGGATCTTGAAAATAGGACAACTCCTCCCACAAAGCCTTCAATCGAAGAGCCTCCTATCTTGGAGTTGAAGCCATTGCCTCCACATCTTCGGTATATATTTCTTGGCCCTTCTTCTACTTTACCGGTTATTCTTTCCTCTTGTTTGACTAACGTGGAGGTAGACTCTATATTGGCGGTACTACAAAAGAGGAAGAAGGCTATTGGATGGACATTGGCGTATATTCAGGGGATAAGCCCCACATTTTGCATGCACAACATTAACTTAGAGGAAGGTGCCAAACCATCTATTGAACATCAACAGACACTCAATGAAGCCATGCAAGAGGTTTTCAAAAAGAAGATCATCAAGTGGTTGGATGTCGGGGTTGTCTACCCCATCTCAATAGTGCATGGACTTCTCCAGTTCAATGTGTCCCAAAGAAAGGGGGCATGACGATGGTCACCAATGACAAGAATTAGTTGATTCCTACATGAACGCTGACTGCGTGGAGAGTGTGTATGGACTAGCGTAAGCTCAACAAAGTCACAAGGAAGGACCATTTTCCACTTCCCTTCTTAGATCAAATGCTTGATAGGCCGTTCTTTCTATTGTTTCCTTGATGGGTATTCCGGCTACAACCAAATTCTTATTGCTCCGGAGGATCAAAAGAAACAACCTTTACATGTCCTTATGGTACTTTTGCTTTCAAGCGGATGCCATTTGGTTTGTGCAATGCACCAGCGACTTTTCGAAGGTGTATGATGGCGATCTTCACGGACATGGTGGAGGATTACCTTGAAGTCTTCATGTATGACTTCTGGGTGGTCGAGAATTCTTTTGATAATTGTCTCGCAAACTTGGATAAAGTGTTGGCAAGACGTGAAGAAACAAATTTGGTGCTAAATTGGGAGAAATATCATTTTATGGTCGAGGAAGGCATTGTCCTTGCCATTGTGTTTGCCATTGAGAAGTTCCGCCCGTACTTGATGGGTGCTAAAGTAATTGTCCACACGGATCATGCGGCACTTCGAAATCTTATGAGCAAGAAAGATTCTAAAGCTCGGTTAATGAGATGGGTGCTTTTGTTTCAATAGTTTGATATTGATATCCAAGATCGAAAAGGGAGTGAGAATCAAGTGGCGGACCATTTGTCTCGTTTGGAGGAGGAGGGAAGGCCGCATAATGGCCTTGAAATAAATGACTCCTTCCCTGACGAGCAACTTTTGGCTATTTCAATGAAAGAGGTTCCATGGTTCGCGGATCTAGCAAATTTTCTTATGAGTGGTATCACCGGATAAGTTCTCTTCAAACCAAAGGAAGAAGCTCAAATGGGATTGTCAAGACTATTATTGGGATGAACCGTACCTTTTCCGGATTTGTACGAATGTGGTGATGAAGATGTGTACCGGAGGAGGAGCAATGTTAAATTCTTGGGGCTTGTCATTCTTCTCCATAGGGTGGTTACCATGGTTGATCGAGAACGGCGGCCAAAGTTCTAAGTTGCGGTTACTCTTGGCCCACTCTTTACAAGGATGCAAGTAATCTAGTGAAACGATGTGATGAATGTCAAAGGGACGGTGGAATCTCAAAGAAAAATGAAATGCCCCTCACCACCATTTTGGAGATTGTGTTGACACCCAATTTTTCCCTATATATTTTCAATATGCAAAATACTTTCAAAGTAGCATATATATGCATATATATGTATGTCCAAATGTTTTATTATTTTTTCATAATTTTTAAAGGTTTTTAAATTGATTTATTTCCCTTTTTCATCCATAAAATCTCAATAATTATGTTCAAAATTATTATTTTGGATGATTCATTTATTGGATCTTTATATTTATTCCAAAACATGGCTAAGGTAATTTTTCCATATTTTTACAATTTTGTTTAGTATTTTTTAAAGCTAATTGCACATAATTTCAATATTAGCCATTTTTAGGTTTAAATTTGTCTCATGTTTATAAAATGGGATCCTATATTTTTAAATTGTTAATTATATATTATGAATCATTTTAGTACTTTTAATTTGTTTTCAGAAATTAATTATTATTTTTTATAAATTAAATAGGGAAAAATGGCTATTTAAATTTTAGCCCAAATTGGGTTTCAATTATAACCCAAATCAGGCCCTAATTACCCCAGCCAATTCTAATTAAACCCTGACCCAATTTCAATTAAACTGATCCAAACCTGGATCCCTACCTACCCTCTTTAATCCAGGCCGTTGATCATTCAGATCAACGGCCAGCATTCACCCTTTCCATTTTTAACCCTGAACGACCCCTAAAACTAAGTCATTTACCACCGCCCGCCGCCTATGAATCCCCTTCCCTCTCAATTCTCTCTGCAATCCCTCATGAACCCTAGCCGCCGCCATCGAATCCCACCCTAATACCTACCTAATCCATGGCCTCTCGTGGCCATTGGAGATGTGTATCGGCCTCCTATGGCTCCTGGGTGTTTGTTTCTGTGGTTTCATGGCAAGACCTCGAAGGAATCTGGTCCAGTCCTTGCTCAACTTCTGTTCATGGCCTTTCTCCGGCCATCCATGACCTTTCTCCGGCCATTCATGGCCTTTCAAGGCAGATC
The DNA here is from genome assembly GCF_001879085.1 of Nicotiana attenuata. Lineage (NCBI taxonomy): Eukaryota > Viridiplantae > Streptophyta > Magnoliopsida > Solanales > Solanaceae > Nicotiana > Nicotiana attenuata. The sequence goes on along the minus strand of NC_031995.1, from coordinate 69,913,015 downwards.
CTTGACTTTTTCTGGTCAGATCATTAAATTTCAAAGTCTTTCTCACTTTTCTGGGTTCTCTGAAACCCTAATCTCTAAGACCTTTCAATTTCTTTCAGATCTATCTTAGATATGCGCTTACTATGAACCTTTTTAAGTGTTTCTCGAAGGTTCTTTGACTTTTCTTTCAAAATGACTCTTCATTTTTCAACGATTAGGGTTTCTCTTAACTTTTTAAAGACCTCTTCTCTGATTTTTAGTGTTGTTTCATGATTTTACTATATTCAAACAACTTGTTTATGCTTTCCTTCTATTTGATTCAGCATGTTAAAAATCCTAGTTCCCTTTTTGGTCTTATCCGAGTTCTGAAACAATCCTTGCTTGTTTGTGTGTATATTTGTTCGATTAAGTTCTTTTCCTTGTTTGACTTATCTGATTTGAGCTCATATCATCTCTTAAATTCGGCTACTGTTGAAGCCCTAATTTCTTAAAAAAGTTTTTCCTCACTTGTTATTGTGAGACCTTTACTTGTTTCTGACTCTCTTTACCTGTTGCTATGTTCTTCTTCATTGTTGATTCTATGTGACTACTTGATCTACTTGACTACTGTGCTTCGAATATTTTCTTACTACTGAACCCTAGCTTACCCTTACTGCTACTGTATGTTGGTGTTGCTTCTTTTTGTCAACTCGTTTAACTCTGCATGCTTGTTCATTCCTTGCTATTTATATGGTGAAGTGCAGAATCATGTTCCTTCTTGATTGATCTTGATTTCCTCAATCTCCCGACTAATTGCAAAAGGGTTTTCTTACGAGCCCTAACTATTACTCATCTGTTTAAAATTAATTGATTCCTTTCCTTTACTGTGATGTTTTACCCTGCTGAATCCTTTCCCAAAATAAGCCTATTTTTGTACTTAGACTTGATTATTTACTTCATACTTTTACTGCCTCCTTATATGGCAATAATCAGCCTGTCCCCAAACTGATTTCTTTCCTTAATTAAACCTGTTACTACCCGTTAAACAGTGATTCCTTAATTAAAGGGAATCACTTGTGTTAATTGATTCTGATTGTGATTATTTCCATGTTTGTGTTTAAGACTTCACCTCTTCTCTACTCGTTTTCAAAACTATAAATACCATACCCTCTTTTCTTTAAGACCCGAACAACTTGAGTTCAAAACACACACTTACACTTAAAACTCTCTCTTTCTTTACTGCTACTTGTGCTATTGCTTTGTCTAGCCGGCTGAAAGCCAAGGCTAGAATGTGGACTCTTGTTTGCTTTACCTTTCTGAACTTTGCTTCTCTACTGGTATGTCCTAGTTAACTTTTTAAGTCTCAACAACAACATGTTTCTTTAAGTTGCTTCAGTTTCTCATTCATGTTCACTTCTGCTCATGTCGCTGCAGTCTATTTATGTTACTAGCGTGCTGAAATATGTTCCCTTCCCCTTTTTTTTAATTAATGTTTCCCTATATGTGTACTCTATCAGTCATTTGTTATTCACTTGCCACCTTATGAATCCCAATCCCCCATATCCCCTATATGTGTTTGTGCTCCTTTGGATGGTTTTTGTCCATGCCAGCACCAGCTATTGCTGTGTATGACCAAATCAGACCCCTGCTGGGGTTATACAATAAATCCTATAATCCCTTGCCCCTTTGAATAATTACTGTTTCTGTTTCACTACTCCGAGTGTTTTCAAAACCACTTTTACCACTTATTACTTCCAACCAAGTTTTAATAAATCTTTGTTCTGCACTTCTACTATATTCTTAGAACCTAGGTTATGCCCCTCTTGTGTGAGCCTTGCCTTGGGACCCTTGAGCTCCCTTTGAACTTGGACACATAAGGGTTGGCCCCTCTTTTGAGGAGTGATTATCGGGTATTGCATTAACGTGATCCATATTACAAACAAACCTAGGACATATTACATTCATCAGTATGCTTAGTTATAACTCTTTTCAAAACTTTTGCTTTATTTAATCGTTTTCAAACACTTGTGTATTCAAAATCCCCTATTATTTGAGCCTTATTTGTTTACTTGGAATTGCACAAATTCACAAAGAACTATCTGGCCGAGAACCACACTAGTGGATCCTGAGGGGTGCCTAACACCTTCCCCTTGGGATAATTTCAAGCCCTTACCCTATCTCTGGTTATCAAACGTAGTTGTAGTTGAACCCTATAGGTTCCCTAACGCACCTTAAAATTGTTAGGTGGCGACTCTTCAAAAATTGCAAAACCCCTTTCCAAAAGGAAAGAGTTGTCCCAACCAAATGTCATAAACCCGATTTCGCGAGAAAAAGGGGGTGCAACAGCATGGCGACTCTGCTGGAGATTTTTAGGCTTTTACCATTTCAGATTATTCTTGTGAATTTGTACCTCTATCTATGTGCAATTATCTGTTTAATTCCTTTAAGCACTTACTTTCTTCTTTAAAAGCAAAACTGACATATCTTCCTTGTTTTCTTTTCTTTATTGCTTTAAATTATGAAACTGTTGTATTTATCGCTTTCTTAATGTGCAAATACATGTCAACATGCTTTTAATTATTGCATAATCATGCTCAACATAATACTCCACTCGTGCCAAAACAAATATTATAGCAACGCGTATAATGAGTGGTTGCGCTCTTCCTATATCATTACCCTCTAAATTCGAAAAGGCATATTTGCGGTAAAACTAGTCGATCAGCAGTGCAGTCGACAGTTCCGAGCCTTCCCCCTTGAGTTTTCCGCTCAAGGGTACCAGTCTAAAATCCCATAAAAACCTTACTCTGGTCAAATTGTGCATGCATCATGGTCAAACCTACCCAGATCGGTTATGTTGTCCACATAATGATCCTTTAAGATAGCCTTGTCCAAAGTCCACTGGGTTTCCCTAAACCCAAACGGACATCATCACGTTCTGTGCATTTATTTGGAGAATTGAATGCTTCATGCTAATCATTGATATTAAATAGTCGAGTCCGGCGGGGGAAGGGTCTAACCTTATTTGCCTTGCAGAAATATGAGGCACGAAGTCCCCAGATTCGGCATGGTCACCAACATCCACCCAAGATTGCTAAGCTGGTGGAAAGATTTATACTCTAGTGACCAAAATCTCGTCTAAAAATATCTGGGAAATCTACCATCCCTCCTGGAGATCCAACCTAATAACATGATCATAGAAGCTGCCACATTGTTTTGGGATTGTGAAAGGGCCGTGTTCCGCTTTGGGGACATCTAGCCCAAGCATACCTGTTGCTGGGACTTCGCAAGTTCGGGAAGTTGTTCGAAGGAGCCAAGGATGCCGAATCTGGGGAAGGTTCTTCTGGGACCAAGTAGATAGGAATTTATCTTCTTTGCTTTAAAATGTAACAAGGCCAGTGGCCATTAGTAACTTTTACTTCCTGTTTATTTAATGTCAATTTGGGATTCGTCTTACCTTTAGCAATGAAATGAGGCATTTAGCATTCCAAGTTCTCCAAATCAACTTGTCGCTAGGCCCACCTCGGGCACAACGAGGTTCCCAAATTAGGACACGCTTTACATTCCTACACTACGTGTTTAAATATTGCAACACTTTTTATGATCCTCACTAATTTGGTTACCTTTTTTTTTTTTATTTTGTTTTGTTATTCCCCTCCCCAAAGGTCAGTTCGTGCACTCTGGCAACATCATCTTATTCCACGAGATCCAGGGGCCCTCCACCCACTCCTCCTCTTAGTCATAGTAAGAATAAGAACAAAAGCAAGATGGAAGATTTGAACAACATCAGAAAAGAGAACACAACATCGGAGGCCACTGATGGCCATGGTATTCGGGTTCCCAATGAAAATGTGTCACAACTCGAGCAGAAATTGTTAAAGTTTCAGGAAGAGCTCGATCAGGTTCGGAATCTGGCCAACCTATCCTTCTTCCTCAGCACCCCAGACACCAACTTCCCCAATGTTCAAAATCCCACACCTCCTCAAAAACAACCAAATCATCCCATTTCTCCAACAAAGAACCAATGCAACACTTGCCATACTCCAAACAACATTCCACTACTCATCCCAGAACCACAAATGACCATTTCCACGCCCACACACCAGGCCACCACAACAATCCCATCTACGCGGAGACCATGCCACTCTCCACATAACCTATATCTTGCACACCTAAGTCTGATGAAAAGGATCTACTCATCAGAAACTTGGCTGAGGAACTTAAGAAACTAACCGGCCGAGTTCAGGGCGTCGAAGGAAGTAAAGGGATCGAAGGGTTGAACTATGAAGACCTCTGCATACAACCGGATGTCGAATTACTAGAGGGGTACAAACCTCCTAAGTTCGAGATGTTGATGGTACAGGTGATCCAAGGGTCCATCTAAGAACATACTGTGACAAGCTGGTCGGGGTAGGAAAGGACGAAAGGATCCGCATGAAGCTGTTCATGAGGAGTCTGAAAGGAGATGCGCTATCTTGGTACATCAGCCAGGATCCCAAGAAGTGGTCGAGCTGGGTAGGTATGGCATCTGATTTTATGGACAGGTTAAGGTTTAAACAGAGAACGCGCCAGACGTGTTCTATATCCAGAATCTAAAGAAGAAGCCCACGAAGACATTTCGCGAGTATGCTACTCGCTGGAGGTCTGAAGCTGCTAAAGTCAGACCCGCCTTAGAAGAAGAACAAATGAACAAGTTCTTTGTCCGGGCTCAAGACCCACAATACTATGAACGGTTGATGGTGATTGAGAATCATAAGTTTTCTGACATTGTCAAACTGGGGGATGAATTGAAGAAGGTATTAAGAGCGGTACGGTTTCAAACTTCGAGGCCTTGCAAGCTACAAATAAGGCCTTGCAGTCTGGTGGTGTGTCTAAGAAGAGGGACGTAGGGACCGTGATGGTTGCACAAAGGACCAAGTCTCCCCTCAAATACGAACCTTACCCAATACCTCCACTCACATATCAGTCAGCCCCAAATTACCAAGCACCCTCATATCAAGCTCCACCACCAACCTATCAGTCATCTCCACCTCCTACATACCGGCCTACCTCACCCAGATACTCCCAACCCGCTTATGTCTACCAAACTTACAATGCCCAACCATCTCATTACTGATCACGCCCAACCCTAGTCCTAAAAAGGATAAACGATCGCTGCAAATATAATCCGGTCTAAAAGTCTGGAGTCGAATCCCACAGAGAACTAAGGTTTCGCTGTAATTGTTCAATATCGCAAAGAAGACAAGTTTGAACAATTTCTAAATTATAATATTAAGATTTTTATATCTAACTAATTAACCAACAAATACTATAAAACGGTAAAATTATCAACTAACGAGACAAAGGTTTGGAGACAAAATTAAGGAGGTCTAGAGTTATGATTTCCCCAATTGTTGATTTCATTAGTTGTATGTTTCTTATAGCTTTGACTTAGTTGCCTCTATCAATCAGGAACTCTCCAGCTATCATAAATCTCTCTCAAGCAATTATGACAATTTACTAGACGCACTCTCTCAAGCTACGCTAGCTAGATTCACATTACAATTCACTTAGATCGCACCCAAGGTATCGTTATCTCTAATCCAACCTCTAAACCCTCGGTTATGACTCTCGACTGTACTCCGGGAGTGATGTTGTTCAAACAACTACCTAAATATGCACTCTCTCTCAAGCAGATACATAATAAATAGGAGCGGCTAATTGAGGATCCTTTCAATTAACCAAAATCAAAACGTAGTTGAACAAATAGAGATTAACAACTAACTCAAAACTATATTAATATAACAATCAATTCATCCCCAAAAGGTTCCATCAAAATCTTAGAAAACGAATTAGCTTTTCATAAAAGTATGTGAAACTACAATACTAAAATTCATAACCAACAATGAAAAAATAGGAAGAAGAAGGGGAAAAACTCGTAGTTGAATCTTCCTCCTTGCTCCTAGCGTGTTCTTGCCTCCAAGGGTGTTGTCTAACCCTAAAGTAGTGTCTCTCCTCCTTGCCTCTTGTTTTTTTTCCTTGTTCTAAACCCTCAAAACTTCTTCCATGCTCCTTTGGACGAACTAAACCTTTTATAGGTTGAGGGGATTGGTCTTGAACTTCCAAAAGTACCCTTCAAATCTGTTTTTCCGTTTGAACTAGCGCGGCCGCACTAAGCCAGCGCTAAGGCCGCGCTAGTTGGGTTATATTCTGTCTCCGTCCGCATCAGGTCCGCAGTTGCAGTTTCAATCGCGTTTTTGACCCTGTTCCTTTTGGAATTTGGGAAAATGTAAAACACGAAAGTTGTAGTCCTTTGAGTTAGCATTCCAACCATATATTGTGGAGCCCAAATGGAGTTCTGAGAAAAAAGTTATATCCATTTTACTAGACAGTGCACGATATGCCTACTCGATTCTTCATTCGCTCTAACTATCATCCGTTGAACCCCAAACACGATCCCGGCTTAATTCCTTGAGCTTTTACTCAGACTTCAAAGCTCCAAATCACTTGAATTCATTACATAACATCTACATAGCTCGGAATCACTCCTACAAGGCATAGAACACACAGTTAGCGCAAGACACTAGCGATTAAAGCTCAAACTCAATTAAAGTGCAGTAAATTAGAGTGTAATAAGCGACTAAAATACATAATTATAGTAATTATAGCCTATCATCAACACCCCACACTTAAATCATTGCTCGTCCTCGAGCAATCAAACTACACTTTTTATAGACACGACCTTTTTAAACAATTCTCCTAACTCATCACACCAAGAGTATTTAAAATAGACTAAGCACAAAAGCGTAACATCTTCACCTCAAGATTTGACTCACAAGTACCACGCGTTATTCACAACTCACCCACTTACTCTAACATAGAGGTCACTGACATTACCTTTCCTTCATGAATCAAGTGCCCTCACACAACAAAAGAGAGTAGTTCCACACAATAAAATTTAAGAACAGTTAGGAACTCAAGATAGAAAGAATTCACTCACTCTCAGAAATAACATTCATATGCCACAATAGATGCACCATAAGCTTGCCCATAGTGTACTACTCCACTAATCGAGCTCATTCATCTAGGATCAATTAGGACTTATTTGATTGTAATGTAGGCTACGGGACGGGTAGGATATATTTAGATATAAGAGTGACTACACCTCCCTATGCACTTTAATACATATACTTTAACATTCAAACCCCATACTTATGTCAAACCAAACTCTACCTTCACATCAATGTATATTACCCCATACTTCTTTAAGCACAATTACAGCAAGAGTCACCACTTATTAAAGAAATACTTTTTTTTTTTCACAGCAATACAACTATATTTTTTTTTCAATTCAAGTGGCTCTTACTTGTTCAAAACAGTGCATCTTTCTCCTGATTTCATTAGTTCCACTCAAAAGCCAAACCAACCACCCCACACTTTAACTTTTATATAAATCATCACAATTCAAGTGCTTATGAGAGGTTAAGAGGTTCAAATAGATAGTCCATTCAAACAATAGGGTAAGACTTGTAATGTGGTTGCCGAAGAAATAGGATTAGAGGCTCAAATGGGTTAACTACGATACATAACAATTAGGCGGGTTAAATATACTTATCTGGCTCAACAAAGAAATGCCTATATCACTTTCTAGACTGAACAAAACTACTATTTTGCTTTGCAAACACACGGGGCATGTTCTAGGCATCAAATGCAATACATAGAATAACACCCAAACCTCACACACACATGGCACATAACTCACTCAGGATTGGATTCATCAAGACACTCTAGTCAAAGCAGTTAAGCAAAATTTAAAATCATACAATTTAAGGTACTTATACAAGAGTCAAAAACTGAGCCTAAGCGTCACAACCAAAGTACTCACTATTCTCAAGGCATAACAAAGTCAAGAGATATTGCTTCAATTCAAAACACAACACAATGGCTCCTATTCCTAAAAAAAACTAACTACACCCGATTCAAATAAAACCATTGGAAAAGAACCGTGGCACAAAGAAAAACCAAGGGGAAATTATTACACTACCTGCAAAGAAAATCTTTTTGTTTTTTTTCTCTTTAGACTTAAATCCCTCAAGAAAATTGTCTAATAGATCCATCGTCGGGAAAAGTCCAATCTTTAAAAAAAATACTATTTTATTAAACTAATACAGCTAAAGTAGCATGAAAAGTCACCCAGACAATCTCATCACCCCACACTTAAAATTGTGCATTGTCCCCAATGCACAGCATAACCATAAGAGGGTGAGAGAAACTCCCTGGTAGGCCAAAGGCCGAAGCACTAGCAGTTCATGGGGTACTCAGATTTCTCCCAGGATTGGTCCTTCGTGCGGGTACCTCACACTTAGTTCCAACCATTTGATTTGTTGTTGCATCCTTCCAATACCTTTGCTTTCCATGCTCCTAAAAAAATAAAAAAAAAATTAACACTACAAAAATAATACAATTAACAAAAATAAAAAATAAATAAAAGAAAGCAATAAAGCTGGGTTGCCTCCCAACATGCGCTTGATTTAACATCGCGGCACGACGCGAATCACTTTTTGCCTCCACCTCGAGCTTATGAATTGAACCCCCAATTTTGATTCAAGCTTATGATTATGGTCATGGGGAGGTGGAACGAATCTAACTGGCCCAAGGAAATAATGTAGTATTCTGCATTCCTTGGCCTTTGTATGAGGTATGTAATCCTGACTTTCTGGCAAGAAGAATTCCAGAATATATGCACCTTGTTCCTCATTCCTTGACTCTTCGATTGGTTCAGATGACTCTATTTCCATATCATCATCCAAACATAATGTTGAAAAATTCTTGGAGTGTGGACCAATGCGCTCAAACACATGAACTTCAGGACTCTCAACATCCTCAATATCAGTGATACTAGAGTCAACAAAATTTATATCCTCAAAGTCCTTGGCTGGTTCTAGTCTCACTTCTTCAACATTGACATCCTCAAATTGTGGTTGGCTAGGCTGTGATGTTCTACTCTGACCTCCCCAATTAACACCTCAAATTCATGCTCTTCTTGGCTACTATCCTCAATATTGGCTTGTTGAGCATTAAAAGCTCCAACCACTTGACTCAATTGAGCCTCCATCTTGCGAAAAGTTGCCTCTTGCCTTTCTATGTGCAATTGTTTCTCATTGTTTTGTTCCAGAAGGCACTTTAGCATATCCTTGATCTCCTTCAAGTCCGCATTCCCAGGTTCTTTGTTCCTATTAACTTCACAAGAAAAGGTAGAACCATCATAGTAAGGGGTTGGGGGAAAATAAGAAATATAAGCACAACCATGAAGGTGACCATTTTTACCACCACACAGATCACACACATTCCACAAATAAGATTGAGTTGGTGCACATAACTCGCTCTCAGGAACGTTTTGAAAATTTTGCCACGGGTGGTTTCCTTTACAATATGTATGGAGATCAATAGTAGAATTATCTACACCTAAATTCCCATAATTCCAAGATGCCATGTTTCTCAAATCGATAGTTATAAAAAAAATACAAAAAAAAAGACAAAACAAAAGAAAACAAAATAAAAGTTCAAACTCGTAACCTAGCAATATATACAGCTACAACTACACCGTTCGATCCCCGACAATGGCGCCAAAATTTTGATCACGCCCAACTCTAGTCCTAAAAAGGATAAGCGGTCGCTGCAAATATAATCCGGTCTAAAAGTCCGGAGTCGAATCCCACATAGAACTAAGGTTTCGCTGTAATTGTTCAATATCGCAAAGAAGACAAGTTTGAACAATTTCTAAATTATAATATTAAGATTTTTTCTAACTAATTAACTAGCAAATACTAGAAAGCGGTAAAACTATCAACTAACGAGACAAACGGTTTGGAGACAATATTAAGGAGGTCTAGAGTTATGATTTCCCCAATTGTTGATTTCATTAGTTGTATGTTTCTTATAGCTTTGACTTAGTTGCCTCTATCAATCAGGAACTCTCCAGCTATCATAAATCTCTCTCAAGCAATTATGATAATTTACTAGACGCACTCTCTCAAGCTACGCTAGCTAGATTCACATTACAATTCACTTAGATCGCACCCGAGGTATCGTTATCTCTAATCCAACCTCTAAACCCTCGGTTATGACTCTCGCCTATACTCCGGGAGTGATATTGTTCAAACAACTACCTAAATATGCACTCTCTCTCAAGCAGATACATAATAAATAGGAACGGCTAATTGAGGATCCTTTCAATTAACCAAAATCAAAACGTAGTTGAACAAATAGAGATTAACAACTAACTCAAAACTATATTAATATAACAACCAATTCATCCCCAAAAGGTTCCATCAAAACCCTAGAAAACGAATTAGCTATTCATAATAGTATGTAAAACTACAATACTAAAAATCATAGCCAACAATGAAAAAATAGGAAGAAGAAGGAAAAACTCGTTGAAGAATTCCGCGCCTTGCTCTTATTGTGTTCTTGACTCCTTAGGTCGAATCTCCGGTCTCCTTAGCCTCCTTAGGTCTAAATTCTGTCAAAAGTATGTCCAAAAAAATATGTCTCCTTAGCCTCCTTAGGTCTAAATTCTGTCAAAAGTATGTCCAAAAAAATATGTCTCTCTTCTTGGCCGGCTTCCTTCGTTTAATATAGGGTTTAGGGCTTAAAATCCCGTGTTTAGCACTTTGGTCCCTTAAGTTTACGCGTCCTTCCGCGGTCCTACCGCGGTTACGCCCGGACAGCGGCAGACCAGCTTCAGTTCTGGTTTTGTCCCTTCGCTTGGTGCACTTTGTGGATATTGTCTCCTTTTCTTCGTAATTGATCCCAAAAGTACTCCACAGACTTCTTTTATTGGATATAGCCTGCAAAGCATGAAAAGCACTAATCAGAGCATCTTGTTATCACTTTTTACCGTAAAAGCTATACAAAAATGTGGTTCTTTAGGGCCTAATTTTAGTCTAATTTACCTATTATCAACACCCCACACTTAAACTATTGCTCGTCCTCGAGCAATCAAACTACACTTTTTATAGACACGACCTTTTTAAACAATTCTCCTAACTCATCACACCAAGAGTATTTAAAATAGACTAAGCACAAAAGCGTAACATCTTCACCTCAAGATTTGACTCACAAGTACCACGCGTTATTCACAACTCACCCACTTACTCTAACATAGAGGTCACTGACATTACCTTTCCTTCATGAATCAAGTGCCCTCACACAACAAAAGAGAGTAGTTCCACACAATAAAATTTAAGAACACTTAGGAACTCAAGATAGAAAGAATTCACTCACTCTCAGAAATAACATTCATATGCCACAATAGATGCACCATAAGCTTGCCCGTAGTGTACTACTCCACTAATCGAGCTCATTCAATCTAGGATCAATTAGGACTTTATTTGGTTGTAATGTAGGCTACGGGACGGGTATGATATATTTAGATATAAGAGTGACTACACCTCCCTAAGCACTTTAATACATATACTTTAACATTCAAACCCCATACTTGTGTCAAACCAAACTCCACCTTCACATCAATGTATATTACCCCATACTTCTTTAAGCACAATTACAGCAAGAGTCACCACTTATTAAAGAAATACTTTTTTTTCACAGCAATACAACTATATTTTTTTTCCAATTCAAGTGGCTCTTACTTGTTCAAAACAGTGCATCTTTCTCCTGATTTCATTAGTTCCACTCAAAAGCCAAACCAACCACCCCACACTTTAACTTTTATATAAATCATCACAATTCAAGTGCTTATGAGAGGTTAAAAGGTTCAAATAGATAGTCCATTCAAACAATTGGGTAAGACTTGTAATGTGGTTGCCAAAGAAATAGGATTAGAGGCTCAAATGGGTTAACTACGATACATAACAATTAGGCGGGTAAAATATACTTATCTGGCTCAACAAAGAAATGCCTATATCACTTCCTAGACTGAACAAAACTACTATTTCGCTTTGCAAACACACGGGGCAAGTTCTAGGCATCAAATGCAATGCACAGAATATAACAAATCCTTACACACACATGGCACATAACTCACTCAGGATTGGTTTCATCAAGACACTCTAGTCAAAGCAGTTAAGCAAATTTAAAATCATACAATTTAAGGTACTTATACAAGAGTCAAAAACTGAGCCTAAGCGTCACAACCAAAGTACTCACTATTCTCAAGGCATAACAAAGTCAAGAGATATTGCTTCAATTCAAAACACAACACAATGGCTCCTATTCCTAAAAAAAACTAACTACACCCGGTTCAAATAAAACCATTGGAAAAGAACCGCGGCACAAAGAAAAACCAAGGGGGAATTATTACACTATCTACAAAGAAAATCTTTTTTTTAGACTTAAATCCCTCAAGAAAATTGTCTAATAGACCCATCGTCGGGAAAAGTCCAATCTTTTTTTAAAAAAAAAATATTATTTAATTAAACTAACGCAACTAAAATAGCATAGAAAGTCACCCAGACAATCTCTTCACCCCACACTTAACATTGTGCATTGTCCCCAATGCACACCATAACTAATAAAAAGGGTAAAAGAGACTCCCTGGTAGGCCGAAGGCCGAAGCACTAACAACTCACGGGGTACTCAGTCTTCTCCCAAGCTTGGTCCTTCGTGCGGGTACCTCACACTTAGTTCCAGCCATTTGGTTTGTTGTTGCATCCTTCCAATACCTTTGCTTTCTATTATCCTAAAAAAATAAAAAATTGACACTACAAAAATAATACAATTAAAAAAAATAAAAAATAAATAAAAGAAAGCAATAAAGCTGGGTTGCCTCCCAACAAGTGCTTGATTTAACGTCGCGGCACGACGCGAATCACTTTTTGCCTCCACCTCGAGCTTATGAATTGAACCCCAAGTTTTGATTCAAGCTTATGATTATGCTCTTGGGGCGGTACAAATTCTTGCGAGCCAAAAATTAGATAAAATCTTATGCACTTGTTGGCTCTCGACCGGGGAGTGTCCCCTTGCCTAGACGGCCTTGAGAAATCCAAAATATAAGGCTCATCTACCTCTTCCTTGGACTCCTTTTTATGCTCATAAGTCCGAATTTCCATTTCACCGTCTGAACATAATGTAGAGAAGTGTTTGGAATGAGGCCCAACGCGCTCAAATACATGAACTTCAAGATTTTTGACCTCCTCAACACCAATCACACTAGAGTCAACTAAATTTGTATCTTCAACGTCCTTGGTTGACTCGAGTCTTACTTCTTCAACATTGACATCTTCAAATTCTAGTTGGCTAGGTTGTTGATGTTCTACTTTGACCTCCCCAATTAATACCTCAAATTCATGCTCTTCTTGGCTACTATCCTCAATATTGGCTTGTTGAGCATTAAAAGCTCCAACCACTTGACTCAATTGAGCCTCCAACTTGCGAATAGTTGCCTCTTGCCTTTCTATGTGCAATTGTTTCTCATTGTTTTGTTCCAGAAGGCACTTTAGCATATCCTTGATCTCCTTCAAGTCCGCATTCCCAGGTTCTTTGTTCCTATTAACTTCACAAGAAAAGGTAGAACCATCATAGTAAGGGGTTGGGGGAAAATAAGAAATATAAACACAACCATGAAGGTGACCATTTTTACCACCACACACATCACACACATTCCACAAATAAGATTGAGTTGGTGCACATAACTCGCTCTCAGGAACGTTTTGAAAATTTTGCCACGGGTGGTTTCCTTTACAATATGTATGGAGATCAATAGTAGAATTATCTACACCTAGATTCCCATAATTCCAAGATGTCATGTTTCTCAAATCAACAGTTATAAAAAAAATACCAAGAAAAAACAAAACAAAATAAAAGTTCAAACTTGAACCCTAGCAATATATACAACTACAAATACACAGTTAGTTCCCCGGCAACGGCGCCAAAATTCGATCACGCCCAACTCTAGTCCTAAAAAGGATAAGCGGTCGCTGCAAATATAATCCGGTCTAAAAGTCCGGAGTCGAATCCCACAGAGACTAAGGTTTCGCTGTAATTGTTCAATATCGCAAAGAAGACAAGTTTGAACAATTTCTAAATTATAATATTAAGATTTTTATATCCATAACCAACAAATACTATAAAACGATAAAATTATCAACTAACGAGACAAAGGTTTGAAGACTAAATTAAGGTGGTCTAGAGTTATGATTTCCCCAATTGTTGATTTCATTAGTTGTATGTTTCTTATAGCTTTGACATAGTCGCCTCTATCAATCATGAACTCTCCAGCTATCATAAATCTCTCTCAAGCAATTACGATAATTTACTAGACGCACTCTCTCAAGCTACGCCAGCTAGATTCACATTACAGTTCACTTAGATCGCACCCGAGGTATCGTTATCTCTAATACAACCTCTAAACCCTCGGTTATGACTCTCGCCTATACTCCGGGAGTGATATTGTTCAAACAACTACCTAAATATGCACTCTCTCTCAAGCAGATTCATAATAAATAGGAATGGCTATTTGAGGATCCTTTCAATTAACCAAAATCAAAACGTAGTTGAACAAATAGAGATTAACAACTAACTCAAAACTATATTAATATAACAACCAATTCATCCCCAAAAGGTTCCATCAAAATCCTAGAAAACGAATTAGCTTTTCATAAAAGTATGTGAAACTACAATACTAAAAATCATAACCTACAATGAAAAAATAGGAATAAGAAGGGGAAAAACTCGTAGTTGAATCTTCCTCCTTGCTCCTAGCGTGTTCTTGCCTCCAAGGGTGTTGTCTAACCTTAAAGTAGTGTCTCTCCTCCTTGCCTCTTATTTTTTTTCCTTGTTCTAAACCCTCAAAACTTCTTCCATGCTCCTTTGCACGAACTAAACCTTTTATAGGTTGAGGGGATTGGTCTTGAACTTCCAAAAGTGCCCTTCAGATCTGTTTTTCCGTCTGGACTAGCGGGGCCGCGCTAAGCCAACGTTAAGGCCGCGCTAGTTGGGTTATATTCTGTCTCCGTCTGCGTCAGGTCCGCAGTCGCAGTTTTAATCGCGTTTTTGACCCTGTTCCGCTTGGAATTTGGAAAAACGTAAAACTTGAAAGTTGTAACCTTTGAGTTAGCTTTCCAACCATATATTGTGGAGCCCAAATGGAGTTCTGAGCAAAACGTTATATCCATTTTACTAGACAGTGTGCGATATGCCTACTCGATTCTTCTTTCGCTCTAACTATCATCCGTTGACCCCCAAACACGATCCCGGCTTAATTCCTTGAGCTTTTACTCAGACTTCAAAGCTCCAAATCACTTGAATTCATTCCATAACTTTTACATAGCTCGGAATCACTCCTACAAGGCATAAAACACACAGTTAGCACAAGACACTAGCGATTAAAGCTCAAACTCAATTAAAGTGCAGTAAATTAGAGTGTAATAAGTGACTAAAATACGTAATTATAGTAATTATAGCCTATCATCAATTACCAATCACCCCCCGTACGCCAAATTTTCCTAGGCCCCGACCTAACTTCGATCAAAGGCCTCCAAAATAATATACAGCCATCGCCGAACCCATTGACCAGCTATATGAGAGACTCAAAGCCACCGGTTATGTCACCCCCGTCCTTGCTACAACCCCTGGGAATCCTTCTCAGTGGGTTAACCCAAACAAGTCTTGTGCATACCACTCCGGCATGAAAGGACACACCATCGATGAATGTCGCTCTTTAGAAAATAAGGTACAGTCTTTGATTGATAACAAAGTCATTGTAGCAAAGGAAGCCGCTCTGAACGTCCGTAAAAACCCTCTACCGGACCATAAGGGTAGGGGTATTCACATGATTGAAGTAGAGGATGATTGGGATCCCGAGGGATCCATCGGGTTGATCGCAGAAGGCGATGACCCAAAGAAACCAGCAGTTACTCTCAACCCGATTATAGTCCAGATCCAACTGTCTGAGGACACCGAGGTAGATGTGTCTATACCTCTTGAGTTCGAAGCAGCACCATCAGCAAAGGCACCAGTACCATTTGAGGTTGCAGTTTTACCACCCAAAGAACATGTTCCATTCGAAGTAAAGATAGCCGCGCCGATCCCAGTGGCGATGTCCACCATGCCGTCATTCTACACAAATGCCATACCCTGGGATTATACAACCGAGGCAAGAAGAAAGGGTAAGGTCAGAATCGAAGAGACTATCACAGCCTAGGGTATGACGAGAACTGTCAAATTTGCCTAATCCAAACTCTTCTTCAACATAAGTGTGTTTTACATTTAAAGTTCGGAGAAGTACCTGTAAAGTTGAGTCTAGGTGCAGAAAAAACCAAATAAAGACCAAGCGGACATATTTGAATTCATCACAGGATCACAGCAACAAAACACAGCATTTTTACACCAAAGTAATACCCAGAAATCAAAAATGGAAGCCAACAACAAATATTGCAGAATTTCCTTTTGCTTTTACTACTCTTTCGTGAGAATGGGGTGGGAGTGACTGAAAGTCAGTGTGTTTGGATGGGGGAAAGGCGCTGGGGTCTTTTGCCTTAGGGGAAGGGGTCCGATTTTTTTATCTCTTGTTGAAGATGATGGGAAACAGTGCTCCAATTTTTGAAGAAGGGATCTGATCGTTACCTCTTCCTTTTTTTAGGTCTAGGTATATGGGGGGTTTTAATGAGGGGATTTGGGTCAAGGGAATTGGGTCATGGGAATTGGCCCGGGGTTTAAAATTAATTTGGGCCATTTTAGGAATTGACCCAATTTTAAAAGAAACAAGACCAAAATATATTCTTCCTATTTTCCTTTTCTTTGTTTTTTCCTTTTTCTTTTCTTTAATTAATTAAAATCCTAAATCAATCTATTTTTGTAGTAATTAGAATTCTTTATTTATTTTTAACATTAAAACGACTAATTAAAAACTAAAGAAAAATGCTAACTTGTAAAGACTAAATTTTAAATATGTAAAAATGACCATTTTTTGGTAATTTTTGCTTAGTAAAATTCATTCCTACATGCAAATCGAACCTAAGATGGCATGAAATTAAAACGTGACAATTTTTATGATATGATTTTAAAATATTAAAAATACATGAAATGCAACTAAATAAAAAAAACTATAAAATCCCTTAAAAATTATTTTGGCCTATTTTTAGGAGTTATTTTCATGTAGGACAAAAATTAGGTGCTCTCAATCCCGACTCCTTGTTGGATTTTATTATTGCAAACGTCCGTGTCATACCTCGTTAGAGGCGTGCATTTGGACGTGATCAGTACTACCAGTGGTCACGCGGGCGCGTAGATGATCTTTTACGGAGGCTTAGTGGTGAGCTTCTTGCCTTGTTACGATCTGCAGCACCAGAGTCTCCCTCTACCTTATTTATAATTTTTGTCTATTACTTTTCACGCAGTAGTTGTATTAGTTTTGTATATTCTCTAGATTGCACATGCACTTGTGATACTAGATTTTGAGGGCTTTTAGCATGTATATACTGTTGTACTTATTACTACTGTCATTACAATGGATGTATTTATCATGCTGGTATTTTGTTGAGAAAAGAGTACCTACGGTTGCATAAGATCTTACTTATTTCGTTATTCTAAAAAGGAACTTTTGTTTTAAATGTTAAAAAGGGGTAATTAAATTATAGTTACACTTGTGGGCTTGCCTAACAACAACGTTAGGTGCCATCTCGACCTATTATGGGTTTTGAGTTGTGACGGTGAAGTTAAATTTCAAGAGTAATACAAAATTATATTCATTGTATTATATTAAACTGAAATTTATTAATAATTTAGATGAAAATTTAATAATATTAAGTAATAGATAATGCAATTAGATAAGCAATGAAACAAAAAAAAAATTGTGGCAAACTATAAAAATATAGCACTTATAATTAGACTTATAATGAGAAAAGTCGTACACATATACATAACTAAAATCATAAAAAGCAAATAGTAATAAGGGAATAATACTATTAAAAAAGAATTTCAAGCGAGCATAAAAATATATATACTAATTAATATCTCATGTAGAAAATTTTAGTTAATAAATAGAACTCATAATTTTATAATAAAAAATACAAAAATATAAAGAAACTATTAAGATATTATACACAAGATAATATATTATATATAAAAGACATTTTATTAATTGTTAAAAATATTACTACGTTTTATATAAAAATAATAAAGGCTTATATCTTTANTATATATATATATATATATATATATATATATATATATATATATATATATATATATATATATATATATATATATAACACAAATTAATAGCTATTCAAAATATTTGTAAGTTTCTTATAAAAATAATAATGGCTTATCTCTTTATACTTTTGATGAATTCAAAATTATAATTTAGTAAAGAATATATTATATTATTTCAATTTTCAGTAAACTACAAAATGAGAAAACTAATCAAATATTATAGTAGAAAAGAATGTACGAAAAGAGGGGGATAAAGATAATTGAATGATATTTATACTTTGATAAGTTAAAAAATAAAAGATAAATAAATAACACTCAAAAAATTTATCAAAAAATTTAGACAATTTAAGAATTTTGAACAATATAACATAAGTTTATCAATATAAATTTAATATATATATAAAAAGAGAAGTTGTATCAAAATATTAAGGAATTGACAAGTTAATAAAAAATTACATTAGTAAATATTCAGTACTAAGTACTTGCTAATTTAATAATAAGAATAAATAAGGAACAAACAATTTATTTAATTACTATATGATGTCTAAACTTTGATTTTGTATTGATTTTGTTATATTTTTGTACACTATATTAAATAATAAAATACAGTTACTATTTATTAAAATAATATGATATACTAGATAATAATTTTATAAAATTAATATTGTGTATTTAAAAAATTTAAACCGCGAGCCATCAAAAGAGATCCATAGTTCTGCACTGTCGTTGCGCTTTAGGGATTTTGGGGACTAAAACTTGAAAAAGGTGGAGGAGGAAGCAAAAAAACAGTCTTTTTAATCATCCACCCAAAAACTATTTAAAAGAAAGGAAAACGAATCCTTTGAAATGGTTCTATCCAATTCAAAGTTCAAACATACATCACTTGCCCTAAACCTTTTCTCCTTCTAAACAAGATTTCAGTATTCACACATACAGTTCTTGCTGGGTTTTCTGACTTCAGATTTTTGACAAAGTTGTTGGTTGGTCTAAAATCTTTTTACAGTCTGCTATGAGCTTTTCTTGAGCAGAGAGCAGCTGCTCATCTGCATTTATTGCTGGGTCCTTGAAAATTATTTCCCACCATGGTAAGTTTTCTGGTTCTTTCACTGTTTACTTCTTTGCTTCAATTTTACAGTAATGGTTATTCTGTAAAGAATTTTCTAGACAGTTCTGTGTGAGATGGAGGGAATGAACCTAGCCGACAGGAAGTCCGATGAAATTCATGCCCTTAGGATAAATTAGGAAGTGGGCCCCTTCCCTTAATGGGTTTGTTATATTAAATTAACCCTAAGTGAAAAAAGTTAAAGCGGGGAAGGATGAGTTGGAATTTTAGTGTCTTAGTGCTGTGTTTATCTACTGAAATCTCTAATTTTGTATAGCATTGCATAAAGAGAAATTATGTGTTTATGTTTCTTGACGGGTGGTTGTCTAAACAAGCATCAGTTGATCTTTCATCTCTTGTTTGGGTAGCCGGCTCCTCGATTGATCTTTCATATCTTGGTTTTCTGTGAGGTGAGGCCCCTTTACGGAGAATTCAGTTTGTTGGTTGATTTAAGAACCTGTAATCATCACATTTCTAGCAATTATAAATTCATCAAAATAATCAAGCTATTGTTAAGCGCAAGTTAAGCATGTCTGGAAGTCGGATTCACGTGTTGCATACTTAATGCCCATGATTTATAAAAGATAATCAAGATATTTCTACCTCCACCGATTTTTCGTCTTTTGTTTCTCTATGAAGTGAGGACCTCTCTACGAGGATTTTTGTTGCTCTCTATTAACTTGTTCGGAGCTGTTGTTTGGACAGCCTCTGACGTTCTCACTCTTTTGCTGGTATAATTGGAGGATGAGCTTTCAACGACTCAATGTTTCCTTCCTATTTTATCTACACACACAAAATAATTAAAAATTATCAGTGATGCAAATAAATAATTTCTCTTAACTCAAAAAAGATTGAACAGTCCTTGACAACAACAATCACAGGTTAAACAACCCACTGTCTATTTATAGAAGCATATGTGGTTTATACAAGAAACCTGCAAACAACCACATGTTCTTTGTATAAACAATGTCAGGTTGTTTAAACAACACAAGATTGTTTATGAAACAAATACCCTAAACTACCCAGGGTTTTATAAACACCCACAGGTTGTTTAAACTACTTGTGGTTGTTTAAATCAACCCAGATTTGATTTAACAACCAACAATGGGCATCGCCAACTTAGGAAATCAAAACCAAACCGTATCCAACTAGAATCAATCAACAAGAACATAAAATCTTCTTCTTTAAACATTTAAACAGTCCCCTCACCTTACCAAATCCCACCCTTCTTCCTCTCACAATTCAAAAAAATTAGAAAACAAGGTAATTTACCTTAGATGATTTTCAACAAGAGTTAAGGGGACTGTGATGACGACGGCTTGACGGAAACTGGAGGGTGGCTATGATCAATGAAGGGACCGACAATTGCACGATTAGCGGTGATCGGAGTGATTGCCGGGGTGATCGAAGTTGGCTTTTGACAGGAATGACAAGAGCAACAAGGAGAGAGGAAACAAGAAACATTTTGAGATTTTAAAGTTGTGGGGTTAGGGTGAGGTAATGGGATCTCTTTTTATTTTTGGGGAATTTTAGTGTTTATCCCAACTCTTTAGTAATTATAATCTGGTCTACTTCTGCCAAACTGGTCTGTGACCATAGATGTAAAGGAAGTCCAAGAGTTGATCCACACTCATCCTCATCTAGATCTGTTCAGCGCATACCTGACAGTTAGAGATCACCATTTGAGTTTCACTGTTGCTTGCTTCAATTTCCATTTCCTTACCAATATTCATTCAGCTTCTCTTCTATAGGGAAACTCGAGCAAAAACTAGAGACCTGTCATCTCAAAAACTTGTACCCTACTTTTACTTTCCATTTGTTGCGTAAATAAGAACAAGTTGGCTTGTCTAAGTTGCCTCCGTCAAATCTCCGATGACATGTCTGCCTAGGAAATCATTGTTAGTTGGTGATGAGTCCTTCAGTTTTGACTCTTCTCCTCCTCTACTTTTGACTTAGCATGTCTTAGCATGTTGTGCTCTTTCTGTGATCATCCGTTGTGCTTTATCACCTTTGAGAAGGTGTTTCTGATCTCGTTTGGTTGAGCTTCCACTATTTTCTCTATGCCTTTACTTTCAAATCTCTCAATCTTATTCTCAAGGTATTCCTCCCTGGTTTTAGAACACACAGACCTCTGGCAAGATAATCAAACACGTGCGTTCCCCCTGTATTCCGACATGCTTATGTATCTTCCATAATGATTGTACTTTTGAGTACAAAAATAGGCACAGGAATGCTCTGTGAGCTTTCATCTTTTGCGCATGTACCTTTGCCTTCAATGCTATGTGGAGGATGACATAGCCATAAAAGCACTTCTCACAGTCATCCTTCTAATTAAATGCTTCTTTCTTTCCACTCAGTCTTACCATACATCTCTATCAGAAAAGTTTGCTGTCATATACGAAGATTTGTGTTCCCAACAGCAACATAAAATTTTCTATTCATAAATATAACTAGGTTTTTAATCAAGCACCTTAAAGAAATGATTGAGGAAAAATAGAGTGTTGTGGTTGACAAACGGAGAATACTAGCTTTTACTTGGAACTGTAGAGAGAAATCAGACCTTCTCTTTTACTTTTTTGTTGCTTTTTCCATGAATTCTGAACCTTTTTGTTTTGAAGATCTTATAGATGAGTGGGAAGTTAATTCACCTTGGCGTAGATTATAATCTTATATTACATGGATCCTTCATATGTCTTGATGTACCCATGTTGAATGGTCAGACATGTGTGTGGATATCTCACGTGAACTTTTCAAATTACACTAAAATTTAGGAACATGCTGCACTTGCCTATGTTACATTGATACTTCAAGGCCAAAGTTTTTCACTTGCCTATGTTACATTGATACTTCATTTGCCTTGACGTACCCGTGTCGAAGGGGTGTGGGTACTTTTTTTTGTTCTTCAAAATACTCTAAAAATTAGCAAAAAAAACTTGATGCAATCATATGGGATCCTTGCACACCCTGGTACATGGCACGTGTCCTTAAAAAGATATGTGTAACCTAAGTGCTAACCCGTATCAGTTAAATCACACACGTATCCTTAGCCGTCTATGTAACATACTCCCTCCATTTCATTTTATATGACAATGTCTGATGGGGCACGATATTTAAGAAGAAAAAGACTTTTGCAAAGAAGGCTACTCAGTACTCTATACCTAAAGTTTGTATCTCTGCATGCTATAGTTTCTTTCCCCTCTAACAAGAAGACTTAGACTCGGCGTAGTTTTATATTTCTTGCATAATGATATTCTGCATCTTTAATTAGTTATATTGCGATTGGCTGCAGGTAACAATATGTCTAAATTGTGGTGATGAAGGTTGGACTAACGCATTTGTTTTCTGTGTGAAATGCCTGGAAGTTGCTGTGCATCGGTAAGTTGAATCAACAGTGTTGGCATTGTTATAGTTCAAACATTGTACTCTCTTTATTGCAATTTTATTCTCGAGCATGATCTTTCAGTCACGGCTTGGGTCGTGACCGGCACTACGTGAAACTTGGTCGTGGCCGGTGTGAACTATAGCTTTGAAATGGAAATAACTTACACATGTACTTGTGGTGGACAGGTCGGTACTTGTACCAGTGGGAGTAGCAGGTACCTAGTGGAATAGTCAATATGCACCAAGTTTGCCTGTATACCACCGTACTTTAAAAAAAAAGAAATGGAAATAACTTACACCTAAATTATTTTAACTGTGGATTGGACAGATATACATTGTGATTTCTTAGACACCCATAGTTCCAGTATAAAGTTTAAGCTGGGAACTAATATCAGCTGTTAGCAGTTCCAATGGGGTTACTCACAAGGACATCTAAACCTACTGATTTTTTTTATTAGCATTGAAATTGAACAAACTAGTAGCTCTTTTTATTTTATTAATTCAAATTTAACTTAAACTTGATAGTCCCAACTAATTTACTTTTTCTCCTTGCATTGAACATTCCTCAAAATGTTACTGCCCCTGTTTCTCTCAAGCTTTGGTTGTTTAACTTCATGGATGGTTGTCTTAAATCAAGAACTTCATTTTTTTGTTATTGAGTTCTCAAAACCAGGAAATTTGATTAATCAATTCACGGCAGCAGAAGTTTCATCTGAATATTCAGGACACATACAACCTGAGTGTGAAAGGAAAACTGAAAAGTAATAGGGAAGGAACATACGAACTCTCTCGACTATCAAAGAGGCAACAATAACAGAGCTCCTAAACTTTTTTGATGAGGTAATAAATTCTAATGTTTGAAAGGGAAATACCCCAATTTAGTGTTTATACTAAGTGGAGGTATTCCAAGAAAGAAAAAGAGCAAGTACCAAAAAACAAGTTTCTTTCAAGAAGCTCTGAGATGACCCATCTCCAAATAGACCATCCACTAGAACCCCCTTTGATGCATCTCCCTCCAGTAGTCGAGCTCCTTAAAGAGTGGGAAACGGGAAACCAAATGTCGATGAATATATCTTTCAGAAGATCTATATATTATTGGAAGTGGAGATGATATTAACAACCTTTTATAGAAAATTTACAGTACTACTTCATTCAAATTTGCTTTGCTCTGTTTTTTGTCCATTCCTAAAAGATTTGTACCTTTCTATATTTAGAAGTTACTGTAATTTTACATTCCCATTCTGCTATGTCATGACTTGTTGTAGGGTCCAGAGGATACCAAAGCAAATTATTTGGTACAAGAATACTTTTGGTATTTTGTTCATATTTATTCTATATCAAAAGTTTTCCTTTATTTCTTTGCTTTGTATCTAGTCAAATGTGCCAACAAGTTGGAACAGAGGGAGTATTATTTAGTAAAAGAGACAGAGTGATTTGGGGAAGATCATTGGTAAAGAACTTTCAGAAAGTTCTCAGTGCAGTTGTTTTGTGATCTTTTCTACAATAATGGTTGATTCAAAGCCCACGTGAAATCACATTTTAGAGGACAAGGGACCAAACAAAATGATTTTCTTATGCATTATGCAGTTTTGAATGCCATCTTAGCGACAGATGATCTAAGAAGGAGAAGACAAATGCTAGTCAATTGGTGCTGCTGGTGTAATAAAGACAGGGAGGATGTAGAACATGTATTAATACATTGTAGTTTTGCCACATATCTATGATCCTTGATTATTGTTTGTTTATGTAACATAGTTTGGGAGTTCCTGGTGCGTATCGGAAGTGTCAACAAGTTAGAAAATACAAAAGATGGTCAATATGAAGGACTTGTGAGAGTTGCTCCTACAGAGTCCATTCTGGAGAGTCAAGAGCTCCTTTTTGTTTCATTTATATCTTTTGCTTTGAAATGATATTCCACACTGTATAGGTAGATGAAGTTACTTATCAAAAAAAGTTATATAGATGGATGAAGTTTCGGATTTTGTTGTAAAACCATACTTTTGTATGTAGCCATGCCATTTATTCATTAAATCATTGTCTTATTAAAAATGGATCTTTGCAAACTAAAAGTTCTTTGAAATTTGATGGACCTACAAGGCTTACAACCCTTTGCCTTCAACACTTAAATCAACCTTAAAAAGGAAGCTTATAATGGGCAATCCAATTGTTTTGAGCTATTCATTGTTTGAATGTTGTGCAAAATGTTGGTTATTTGATCAGAAAGCAACTTCCTGTTCCTCCAGGGTTCTGTTTTCTGTTAGAATGTTTGAGTTATAGTGGTAGAAGAGTTGGGTTCTTATGTTGCTTATTAATTCACATTGGACCAATATCATATGTATAATGTGTCTGATACTATAGTTATTAGAGCCTCTACGATCTTGGTAAAGAATCAAGTAGCTTCTCCCTACCAGCTGATGGCCTTGTGTCATTTGACCGGTTAAAGTTAATCCTCCTTCCTTCTTTGCGGTGACCCCTTGGCTACAATGTCTATTTCCGGTGACCAATCAGGCGGCACCACACTTCTCTGGCAGCATCACAACTTTTTTCATGCGGCTGCTCAAATAGCACTGTCATTTTACAGCAGTGCCATTCCTCTTTCTTATAGCCGTTTTGGAAATGCTGCACTTATTTTTGACGATCATTCCAACTATATCGTGCATCTTTCCAGTGACTGTTGTAGAGTGCGTATCTCTTTTCGTTGACCGTTTCAGCGTTCGCTCTTCTTTCCTGTGATTGTTATGATGGCGCCGCTTCTCTTTTAATGATCGTCCAGGTAATGACGTGACCTTTTCTGGCAATCGTTTTCACATCCGCTATCTGGGCGAGCTTCCAGCAACCACAACTTTTCTGGTAGCATTTTGTAGATTTTCCGACTAAATGTAATTTCTACGTTCTCAAAATAAGCAAATCCAATAATTTGCCTACTTTGACTTCGGGTGTGCTAGAATTTTAACATTTCGCATACTTAAGTTCTTAATTTGGATATTATTTGACATTAAACAAATATCATACAGAAATGTGTGCATTGTACTTATCACAGTATTAAGCCTTCATTAATGTCTCTTTCATTCTCTTAGTTTCTCATGATTTTTCTCTTTTCTGTTGGTGTTTGAACTTAACAATTTTCTTTTCTTTTAAATTATAATTTCTATGGCATGACTTATTAGTTGCTGTTAAAGGTTAAATACCAAGATGGGTTACAGGTTATCCTTTTATGTTTCGTTATATGGTTTGTTGATCTTGCTTATTTTTCAGCTACTGCCTTAAAAAAGTCACCTTCAAGGAATTTGTCAACTGGGTCTGTGATGACTGTGAAGTGAAGGAGCCAGACGAACTAAACATCAAGAAATCTGATGCCATCTCAGTAGAAAATGGGGATTGCACTAGTTCAAGGCATTGTAAAGCAACGTCTAAAGCAAAAGTGGATGTTCCTGAGACAAAATTAAAGAGTTGTCAAGGTAGGGATCAGCAACTTCATCAGCCAGGTGCTGGGATTGATTTGGTAGAGAATTGTCAGATAGCGGGTGATAGTCCAGTTGTGAAGACGAGCAAGAAGAGATCTATTCTTGCTTCATTAAGAGATGAGAAATATGAGCAAAGACTAGTACGTTGCTCTTCTGAGCAATCCCACAAGTCACAGATAATCATTGAGTGCAATGAACGAACTCAATCAGCTAATGTTTCTCCATTGCTAGCTAAGCGATCAAAGGAAGAAGTTACTGGCCCTCTGGCAAGGGAAGAATTGCACGCTCCTCATTTGAAGGAACCTTGTGAGGGAGATATTCAGCCCGGCACACAGGATGATTCTTCTGGCATGATTGAAAAGACAATCAGTATGTTGTCGCGTAGCAATCATCATGAAGAGGAATCGACGATTGGAAACGATAGAAGATTAACACCTCAAACTAGAACTGTTGTTAATGGAGATCCTTCTCAATTTTCAAAAGGTGAACAGCCAAATGAACCCAAACATGGTGGCCAAGACCGAGCGCAACCTCTTATTGATTTCATTTGGAGGTCAGGAGATATGTCATGAATTTTAACTCGGGAGATAATCTAACTGATGGATCTATTATTGTGTAAATGAAAAGTTATCCTTTATTGTGATCTGACAGGGGTAGTTTTAACATCTGGAACAAAGAGTATGAGACATTTTATGGACAAGCTCACCTTTCAGTTAAAGCATGCCAAAAGGTTTTTGAAGAAGCAAGTTTGCTTCCAGCTTCGCTTCAACTGGAAATGCTTCCAAAGTCTGACTTATGGCCTAAGAGTTTCACTATATCAGAGCCGTCTGATGATAACATTGCATTGTATTTTTTCCCATCGGACATAAGGTAATTATTTGTATATTTTCACCATTCACCGGTTATTTTGATCAAGTTTTCGTTTATTCTCCTATTTTTCTTGCTATAGATGGGAAAAGGTGTTTGATCAGTTGGTGGAGAAGATGATCAGTAACGAACTTGCTCTTCGAGCAATAGTAACTAATGCCGAGCTTTTGGTTTTCACTTCTACGGAACTGCCCCTGCTATACTGGAGTGAGTTTTTATACACGTTGTACTTTCTATTTTGGTTTGTCCCGAACTCCCCAATATGATACTCCATAACTTTCTAACAGTATTCTAGTAAAAGTTTTAGAAAACAAAAGAAAACTTGGAGACTTGTCTTTGATTGATAGGAGATTGGTAATGGGAAGTTGAGGATTGGTGGTCAGTGGATAGATTGGAGTTCCAGAAGGTATGATTCCCAAAAAATGTTTAGGCAGAGAGACAGTGTCTTTGTGTGGATTAGAAAAGGGGGAGACTTGTCTATTTTTTAAGCCCAAGCACTGGGCAGACTGAGCTACAATCCTATTGAATGAAAGTCAGTTTCTTTAGAAAAAAGTTGCTTCTTATTATATATCCTTCCATTAAGCGAACAAATTAACCAATCATCATTCATGCTTATCAAAGGTGAAGGTTGTATGCCTTGTCATATTGCCACTGGGTTAATGCTTTATGGATTATTTTTCTTAAATTTAATAATTGTTATTTCTCCTAAAAATACTTTTAGCTGGAAGTTTGGACCCACTTTCAGTATAATATAACCGTGCCAGATCAAATGATATAATATAAACTAGAATTGTGGGAGTAGGAGTATTAGATTAAAGATGAATACGTATTCTAGGTTTGCATTACCTTCGTTATCCAAGGTTCATTGTTAAGCTGTTTGAGAAAATCAATTGGCAGGATTCCAGGGTAAGCACTACCTCTGGGGTGTTTTCAGAGCAAAGCGAGATTCCAGTAGGAATACTATGATGCCAAATGGGAAGAGAGAATCTGAGACTCATCCAACTCCTGGGAATGAATTGGCTGTCAAAGATGGTGGAGATGTCGCAAACGCCAAAACGTGGGATCAGAGTCCTCTTAGCCCTTTGAGCAACAATGCAAGCCTTGGGTCTGCCACTTCCTGAAGCATCTCTACTCTTGTTGTTTTGACGCATTTCCCTCACTTCTGTGATCTAGCATGCTATTTAACTGGTTGTTAATGCATATATGGGCTGAGGGCTGAGAATCTGGTGGTTAGGACGAAACAGCTTTCGTTTTAGAGCCATCTGGTGGGGAGATTCGCCCGGTTAAAGAACCTAATGTCCTGTGAAAGGTACCTCTGATTTAACAAAAGCCTTCTGTTACCTGTTGATTTGAGGATCAGTGAACCTGCTATATGCAGGAGCATGGTTTTACATGGCCATTTATTTCGTAATTTCTCCTAATATGATTATCAAGTCTAATCTTTTGCAGTTGTACACGATTGACCGACATTATTAGTCCAAACGTCACCAAATGGTATGACAAGGAAGAGAAGCTTTTACAGCGCTCTCTGTTTTGCAC
>NC_031995.1:69859002-69884534 GCF_001879085.1 Nicotiana attenuata | reverse complement strand
ATGACAAGAAGAGAAGCTTTACTAGCGCTCTCTCGTTTCGTCCTACCCCCCCCCGACCCCCCCCCCCTTTTTTTCCCGTTTTTTTTTTTTTTTTTTTTTTTTTTCACTTCTTCTTCTTTTTGGGTGCTGTTCTTTCATCTTTGAGAGGATGTTTTGTAAATGAAGGGTATGTAATACTAAACACTCTTAAATGTAGGGTTGACAGAGGGGTTTTTTTTTTTTCTATCCATTTTTCAGTTTGCATGTTCTTATTTGGACGTGTGTGAAACTAGTGCCTGAATGTTGCAGAATGAATCGAGCAAAAATGGATCAAATAGTAAAAAGTAGAGAAAAAGCTAACTAAACTGACTAAATTACAGTTAAGAGATACTTTTGATTCATAAAAATAGTGAAAAGGAGAATAGTTACTATTTATACCGTTCAAACTCTAGCTGAATCACCCTAGAGAGCAAAATGGATAAGGATTTAGTACAAGACTATAAAGCAAATTCGATTAGGGACTAGATGGTGACATCCCAGGAAATTAACAAGAGGAATGCGTAAATACATAAACTTCTACTAAAAATTATTGAGGACTAAATTGTAACTTAACAATACTTTTTTTTAACGCACTAACTAGGTACTCCTCCAGAAGCTGAGCCCAACCACGATCAGCTCTCTTCTATTCTCAAACTTGATTTTGCATCATTTCTCTCCTCTTGAAACCTCGTCCTCAAGGAAGAAAGCTAGAAACCTGGTCTTCAGTACATGATAGTCTTCCCAAGTAGCTTGTTCCTTTGGCATGTTCTTCCGGTGAATCAGAAGCTGAGGAACTACCTTGTTTCCCTTTTTGATCATTCTCCTTTCCAATATGTTCTGTAGTTCAACATAATAGGGACTAGTAAGGTCCACCACTGGGGGTGATTAAAAGGTTCTAGCACCTTATGGCAAAGCTTGAGCTGGGATTCGTAGAAGGTAGGATGGATAGCAACAAGAGAGGGCAATGATAACTTATAGGCCACTGCTTTCTTCTCATTTCTTCTATTAGTTAGCTTGGATTGAGAAAGCTCCGCCCGATAGCGCTTAGCTATGTGTGTGTAGACCGAAATGGTCTCGCGGAGCCGGTCAACGGTAGCCTAAGAGCAAGTCAAAACTACGAGAAGGGCGCGAAAAGTTTTGTGAAGGTAAAGAGAGATTTTCAAATCAAACTTCAAGTTGGTGTGCTGCATGTTAAAAAGGCATAGACCGCCCAGACTTCGCCCTAATTCCCATCGGGTGGGCAATTTATGTCGGTGCTGGCGCATGCTGATCCACTCCCAATCCACACTCAACAATGAGTGGAAGAGGTCGTTGGAAGAATAGTACCCAACTATGAGTCGGGGTCGATTTTCTCAGGGAACTAAGAATGGGTGTTAGAGTGTACACTTGATGCGTATACAAGAAATAGCCTAAATACACTTCCAATCAAGTCGGTTTTGCAATTTACTTCTATGAACTGCACTATCGATGATTAACTAGAGAAATGAAACTAGAAATTTACTAGCAATTGTTTTTGGTTGTTTTCAAATTGGTAAAATGCCTAGGGATGTAACCTTCGCCTAGGTGCTAGCAAAATGGGTTAATTATGTTAACACTTGTTTTGGTGATTGGGGTGTATAATAACTCTCAACTCTAAATTACCCACTCAATACCTCTCGGTCATAGAGTGATTTGCCCAATTTGACTTTCTCAAGCCCAAATGAGTATCAAACCAAATAGTTGATATGAGCTTAAGTCGGGTTTTTCTATCTCTAGTTCAAACCCTTTAATTAGGATAATCAAAAGCTTAACTAGCACAATTTCTTGTTAGCCAATTTTTCTAGACTAGGTCTCTCTTTCTCAAGTAACCAAGTCAAAATGCATGAATCAATGTTTGCAACCATTAATTCTAAAATTAAAGCATGAACAAGGCTAAATAACAAATACCAAATCATAAACAAGCATTAGATTAACTACCCATAAGGTTTACACACTAGGGTTGGGTGACAACCCTAGTAAATGTCTAGCTATTCATAGTAGAAGTTGAAGAAAATAAAGAAGAAACACTAATTAAAGTTATAATGTAAAATTAAAATGATAAACTATTGTGTTTTTTTTTTAACCCAAATTGGCCAGAAATTACCAAAAGAGGTAAACTACAATGGCTACTGCTTAAAAGATTACAAAACTTGACCTAAAAAAGTTATTCCCGACTATTTATAGTAGCCCAAACTTCACTGACAAAAATACCTTATGGGAGGTTCTGCGACCGCAAAATTTCATGTGTGCGGTCCGCATTTTGCTTGAGTCTGCAGGTTGAAGGATTCTGCAGCTGCACAAGTTGATCTGCGGCTGCACTTCAGCTTCTGCGGCCGCACAATTCCATGTGCAGTCCGCACTTCTAGCAAGGCTTCAGATTTGGTCATTTTGCAAACTCTCTGAACTTTTTGAAACGGACGCACAAATTGTGATCGGTCCGCACTTCTTTTTTAATCGACTTCTGAGCTTCACACCAGTTCTGCGGCCGCAGAGAAAATTTTGCGGTCTGCGCTTTCTTTTGCGGACCACACTTTTTAGGTCTGTTGTGTTCCTTCTTGCCTTAAGAGTCGGAACACTCTTTTTGAGTTAGATTTCTTCATTATAGTGCAATTCTCCAACATTCCTGCAATTTGCACACTTTCATTAGTTTTAGGAACATAAATCAACATTTTCGGACTAGAATTGAAGTAAAAATGTACTAATAAGTGATCCAATTTCCCACTTATCAACTCCCCCAAACTTAAATCTTTGCTTATTCTCAAGCAAATAGATTAGTTCCCCACCTCATTAGAGTGAAAGGTCATTTAAGAGATTCAATGGTGAGCCATTCATACTCAGTTGGGACCAACAATTACCCATGCTTCTCATGTATTCTCAACACGGTGACAAATAACATCTCATGCACTTATAGTTCTAATGTGACATTTGAGCTTCAAAAATTGACTTTACTCATCAAGGAATCTTGTTCTATCATGCAAATCATAGTAGACTCCAAATTCTTCCTCCTCTACCTTCCATTTGCCAAGCTCACTTCAAAAGTTGGCACTCAATCTTAAGATCAATGAAATGCTCACTCTTCTCTCACAAAAGAATGTCACAAGTACGACTTCAAGTACCATAGGCTTGCCCCTCATGTAGATCACCACTAATGTAAGCTCACTCGGTCCAAAATCAAGTAGGACTTCTTTCGGGTTGTAATGAAGGCTTTTGGATTGGGTAGGCTTTTGTAATGTAAGCTCACTCGGTCCAAAATTAAGGCTTTTCTTAAGCACTCCACATTTTCATTTCTTGGCTCACATTTATCATCTTAGAGGCATTCTCTTTTTCCTAGGGATTAGAGAGACTTGACATCACTCTTTCTTGCTTATTTCATTCTTTTTCTCCCTTGGTGTTCAAGTTAGGGATAGTTACCTCTTATTGATTCCATCAACCTTTCCTTTTATTTTCTTTCTTGCATTTTCTTTTTGTTCTTTTTCTTTTCTTGCCTTCTCTTTCCATAGAGATCATTTCTTTTCTCTTTTTGGTGCCTTGATACCTCTATCAAATTCCTCAACTCTCCCCCCTCCCGAACTTATGCTTTAAGCCACTTATTTCACAAGAGTGTTACGGAAGGTCCGGGTGCTAAGAGAGGATCATAACAAAAAGGGTAAAGGCTTATATCATGGTTATCAAACGAGAAAAGCTAAAGGCTCAACTCAAAGGGGGTTGACTAGGTATAACAATATTGTTTGGCTAAAGAAGCTCAAACTGACCAAGAAAAGCCTACAATCATTTCCCAAACCAAGCAAACTTAGGATTTTTCCTTGAAGCATATTCGGGGAAAGTTCTAGACCTTTTGCACAGGTACTTGGACTAGCAACAAATCACCTCACCCCTCACGCAACTAGACCGTAAAAGAGGATAGAGTCAAGAGCCTACAACGACCACAATCAAGTTAAAGATCACTATGGTCCAACAAAGCACTCGATGATTACCAAAGTCAACTCAAGAGTCTCAAAGTCACTAACTAGAACTATTTTCATTCAAAAACCCTGTTTCGAACCATAAACACGTAGTTAAATGTGTTGGTACTAAATGAAACATGAATAACTCTTTTTCAATTTCGGGAAGGACTTGATTAGGCCTTTTATTCCTTACTCTTACTATTAATATTACCTAAACACAAACAGGCTCATTCCCTTAAGAAGGTTGTCACGCTATCCATCTTCGGGACGAGTCACCCGATTCACACAAGACTACCTTTGGAAAGAAACGTGGCGTTAAGAAAACCAAAGGCTTATTATTCATACTACTACGAAAAACATAAAAATAAGTTATTAACAAAACAAAAACTAAAGTGAAAAATTAAGAAGCTAATGAACAATAACTACTAAAGATAGATAAGCTAAAAATCGTAACAGAAACAGAATTATCCAATTATTACAGTCTGAATGTATCCAAATATGTCAATCAAATAAAGTCCACCCCCCTTCCCTGAATAAAAGTAAGCATTGTCCCTAATGCTTAACAAAATAAGAGTTAAAAGAGAGAGGGCGAAGAAAACTCCCTAAACATCCTTGGACATATCAATGTCCCCAACAACATCATCTCCTATTGGGTCAGCCAACTGTATCTCATCATCATCATATCTGGGCGTGGCAGGAGTGGCAAACATCGCACGCACCACCTCAGCAGTGTCGGTAGCAAAGCATGGCTCATCAAACAAGCCAGTTAGTGCAACCAGTGCAGATGGAACTGGGGAGGACTGGACTGGGTCAAGTAACATGTCAAATGGAAAATCCCCAAATGTCGCAAGTCGGGTCACCTCCTTCCTAAGCTTATCAACTGGTCTCTTGCTTGCCTGGGACTTCCTCATCTTCTTCACTTCCTTGGTCAACTCCTCAATAACCGACCTGTGCTATACTAGAGTGTCCATGATCATCTTCTGGTTATCTGGAATCTTTTGCAACTTCTCATCAAGATCAATGGAGACCTGTGGTGCCTGTGTAGATGAATGCGCTGTAGCAGTACTAGATATCTCAGTCAACTTTGAAGTAGTTGTCTACATCCCATTGTTGAGACTCGCCAAATTCTGGGAGACTCGTAGAGATAATAGAGCTGTAGGCATGGGCACCGGCCTCGGAGTTGTAGCAAGGGCTGTGGTAGGACCTGAAGATAGTGGCAGATGCATAGTAGTAGCACTACAAGAGGACTCAATAAAGGTCGATGGAATGTGAGCTACCTCAGAGACTAACAATGCCGGCTCATCAGACTGGCCTGTGGCTGTAGAAGGCCGAGCTCTCTTCTTTGGGTTGGTCGCATCCTTCAAGGAGTACCAGTCAAACGGCTTCTTTGGCTTCACCTTTGTGTCATAAGTCCTCGGCTCTACCTTTGCATCAGTAAGGTACTCTATAATGGTGTTGGGATAAGGGTAGACTGTGTTGGTCTACTGAGCTACCAATGAAATATTGGCGGACATCACGACACCCATATTAATTGGGTACCCGGCCATGATAGAAGCCACAAGAACAACACGTGGAAGAGGCAAATGAGTCTCGTTCTGGCACGGATCAAGTGTGCTGCATAGGAAAGTCTGCCATCCATTCGCCTCAAAACTCAATGTGCTCCGGTGGATGGGAACCCCAGCAATGATCCATGGTGGTGGTGGCCCCGGTGGTTCTAAGATATCCGCTAGCCATGGTCGTACTTCTTCTTTCATCGCACACTTCTCTAGATACTCCTTCGGCTCCAAGTCCTCAAACCCCAAGTATGCGTTTAGTGTGTGCTGACCAAACCTCACCTTGAGGTTGCGTACTTTAGTCACCTTTGTCCCCTTCTTGATGTGAGAAACATTGGCGTAGAACTCTCAGATGAGGTACTTCTTGGCATCTTCAACTCTCTCAGTAAACCACATCCAACCCTTTCTTGCTCTGAACTGCCTCAACACTGCCGGGTTGTATTTAGCCAACTCCTTTAAGAGAAACTGCTGCTCAAGTGTCAAGGATCTTACCGGCCACCACATACAGAAGTCTGTGAAGGCAGCCAAGCTAACGAACCTATCCTCCCATATCTTTTTTCTTTCTTCGATCCCTCCAGAATCGTGGATGTGCCATCTCCCACTCTACCATCATCGGGGATATCCTGTACAGTCTGTGCATCTGTGTATGGGGTAGTTGCTGGCTTAGAGGTCTGGTTAGCATTTTTCGACCCCTCGGAAGTGCTGTGAGATGAAGAGGCCTCATCCATGAGCTGAAATCGCTCCTGTGGCCTAGACTATGTGGCTGTCTGCTCCTCCTAAATAGAGGCTGAGTTTCCCTCGGAAGCTTCCCTAGATGGGAATAGGAACTAGAATCGGAGAGGTATGCACCCCTCCCTCTGCCAGCTGTGGCCTTCTTCCTGATAGTTTTGGGCTGCCTAAAGGGCAAGGTACCTCTGCCTCGACCCATAGAAGATTCACCTTTTCCTTTTGTAGTTTCACCGTGACCGCGCGATCAAACCATTGTCTGTATCAAAGCAAAGAAGATTGTTAGTTGCAAGTCGTTTAACACATGCAAGACTTATGTAATCAAGGGAGAACATTGTGGACATAGTGAGGTTACGACAAAAAAAATAGGCTGCTAGAATTGGGATCTGCGATCTGCACATTTTTTTTATGTGCGATCGCAGAATAGAAGTGCGTACCGCACAATTACAAGTGCGGCCGCACTTCAGACGATCAAACTTTAGAGGCTCATAAGCCTCTCTCTGAAGACAGTGCAGAGGCTGTTTTGCGGTCGCAGAATAAATCTACGATCCACACATTTTTAGGTGGGGTTCGCACATATGGGTCTCAAAAGGGTATATCTCAGATGGCTTAAGTGTAGCCTCTCTCAGAGTTCTGCCTCTCTCAGAATTCTACAGTCTGCACATTTTAAATGCGACCGCAGAAGCACTTGCCTTCAACAAGCTGTTCAAAACACCAAACTGCGGACCGCACAATTTCAAGTGCAGCCGCAGATTTCAAACATTACGAACAAGCTGATTTTTCTACTTAGATTTTGCAATTACTTGTACAAATCGGTATGGAAACATAGTATAAATATGAAATTTCACTAACCCAACCCATTAGAGCATGTATTATCAACTACCTAATTCATATTTACCCTACATGGACACATGTATGAACTCTAATAACAGATGGCCTAAAAGAAACTAAAATTTCAAAAATTAAACTAACACAAAAAATTAACATAAAATGAAAAATACCAGTTAGAGTGTGTATAAGCACAAGTAGGTGTGTGTGTGTGTGTGACAGTAAAAATCTCTCAGGAAACTTGCAGAGTAACAATGATTGTGAAGAGAGTGAAAAGTAAAAAATGAACTCAAAACTTGTATTTATACTAAAAGCTTTCAGAGGGAAAAGGGTTTGAGTGCGGCCGCAGATTTCCATGTGCGATCCGCACTCTATCACCTAGTCTGCCTCCTCTGAACTTAATGTGCGGTCCGCACATTTTTGAGTGCGGCCGTAGAATTCTACTTGCGGTCGCATATTAGCCCCGCACTGAAAAGCTCAAACTTTAAAGAGTTCACATTTTCACACTTTGTCAAGCTTCCGATTGTGCGGTCTGCATGTGAAATATGCGGCTGCGAATGTCCTTCTGCTATGGCACATAGGATTGTGCGGTCCGCACAAATAAAGTGCAGCCCGCAGGTCCTTCAACACTTAGCCATTATTTGTTCATCCTTCTTGCAAATCACACTCGACCTTGTAGCACACTTCAAATAAAGTTAGAATACACATGACATATAACACACAAAGAAAAAGGAAAAGAGAAGGACATGGGTCGCCTCCCAAGAAGCGCCTGATTTAACGTCGCGGCACGACATAATATCAAGCATCCATAAGTGAAATAAATGACTGCCACCACGTGGCTATCTCCAACCTTGCTCAGGTAATGCTTCACCCGATGACCATTGACTTAGAAAACTTCATTGTTTTTGTTCTTCAAGTCTAATGCCCCAAAGGTGTCACACTAACAATTTCAAATGGATCACTCCACTTGGATTTTATCTTCCCGGGAAACATTCTCAACCTTGAGTTAAACAACAATACAAGATCGCCCACCTTGAACTCTTTGTTCCAAATATATTTGTCATGAAGATATTTCATCTTTTCTTTGTACAAGGACGAACTTGCATAAGCATGGTACCGGAACTCATCTAATTCATTCAAATGTGTAACCCGCAAGTTAGCGGCTACATCCTAATCAAGATTCAATTTCTTTAGAGCCCACATTGCCTTGTGCTCTAGTTCCATCGGAAGATGACAAGCTTTCCTGAACACCAACCTGGATGGAGACATTCCGATAGGTGTTTTGTAAGCCGTCCGATAAGCCCATAACGCATCATCAAGTTTCTTGGACCAATTCGTCCGATCAACATTCACTGTTTTAGACAAGATACTCTTTATCTCCCGGTTGGAGACTTCCACTTGCCCACTAGCTTGTGGGTGATAAGGAGTCGTGACCTTGTGCGCAACACCATACTTGCTAAGTAAAGTGTCAAAAGCTTTGTTGTAAAAATGTGACCCCCATCGCTTATGATTGCACATGGAGACCAAATCTTGTAAAATATTCTTCTTCAAGAAAGACACTACACTTCTCGCCTCATTGTTGGGTAAAGCGACGGCGTCAACCCATTTGGACACATAATCCACCACGACCAAGATGTAGGTATTTCCACAAGAGCTCACAAAAGGGCCCATGAAGTCAATGCCCAAACATCTAAAATGTCAATCTCCAAGATGGTTGTGAGAGGAATTTCATTTTTCTTTGAGATTCCACCGGCCTGTTGACATTCATCACATATTTTCACCAATTCACTAGCATCTTTGTAAAGAGTAGGCCAATAGAAACCACAACTAAGCACTTTGACCGATGTTCTTGCTCCACCATGATGACTAACATATGGTGAAGAATGACAAGCTCCAAGAATATGACCTTGCTCTTCTTCCGGTACACACCTCCTAATCACCCCACCCGTATAAATTCGAAAAAGGTATGGTTCATCCCAATAATAATCTTGACAATCTCTTTTGAGCTTCTTCCTTTGGTATGAATAGAACTCATCCGGAATAATTCCACTCACAAGAAAATTTGTTAAATCTGTGAACCATGGCACCTCTTTCATTGAAATTGCTAAAAGTTGCTCATTGGGAAAAGAGTCATTGATTTCGAGGCCATCATGCGGCCTCCCCTCCTCCTCGAAACGACATAAGTGGTCCACCACTTGGTTTTCACAACCTTTCCTATCTTGGATATCAATATCAAATTCTTGCAATAAGAGTACCCACCCCATCAACCGAGCCCTGGAATCTTTTTTGCTCATAAGATAACGAAACGCCACAAGTCCGTGTTGACAATAACTTTTGCACCCATAAAGTATGGGAACTTCTCAATTGCAAACACAATAGCAATGAGCTCTTTCTCCATAACGGTATAATTGACTTGGGCACTCTTATTGGTCTTACTAGCATTGTAGACCGGATGGAAGATCTTGTTGATATGTTTCCCCAAAACAGCCCCAACCGCTACATCACTGCCACATGAGTTCAAAAGGCACACTCCAATTTGGAGCGGTAATGATAGGAGTAGTTGTCAACTTGAGCTTCAATAGCTCAAACGCTCTATGCAATCATCATTGAAATGGACGCAATGGCAACAACTCCAAAGTGGATGGCTCTTCAATAGAGGCTTTGTAGGAGGAGTCTTCCTATTTTAAAGATCCAAAGGCAATTTCTGGGGTGCATAGCTGTACGACCCCATTCCTTAAAAAGAGTTCACGCATTCCATGAAACCATCTATCTCGTCATCATCAAAATTGAGCAAAACGGCCTCCAACATGTCACCAAAATTGATAGTGGCACTTGTATCATCAACAATAACATCGGTCACCAAGTCCACAAAAGAACACACCTCATTGATATTTGGTTGCCGCATGGACTTACACACATGGAATACCACTTTTTCATCACCAACCCATAAAGTAAGTTCTCCGGCTTCTACATCACAAAGAGCCATACCCGTAGCAAGGATAGGTCTCCCAAGAATGATAGGCACCTCAAAATCAACTTCACAATCTAGAATGACAAAATCCGCCGGAAGAATGAACTTATCAACCCGGACCAAAACATCTTCAATCACAACCAACGACCTTTTCATGGTACGATCGACCATTTGCAATCTCATAGAAGTGGGTCTTGGTTGCCCAATCTCCAAAATCTTGAAAACCGAATAGGGCATCAAACTTATATTCGCCCCAATGTTACAAAGAGTTTAGCAAATTCGGCACTTCTAATTGTACAAGGAATCATGAAAGCACCAGGATCCTCTAACTTAGGAGCCATTGAATGAACAATCGCACTCACTTGATGAGTGACTTTGATAGTCTCAAAATTCATTGACCGCTTCTTTGTCACGAGATCTTTCATAAACTTTGCGTAACCGGACATTTGTTCTAAAGCTTCTACCTGTCACGCCCCGAACCTAGGCCTGGACATAACACGGCACTCGATGCCTGGCTACATGTGACCGAGCGAACCAACTGGCTGGCTGAATCAACATGCGGTATCATAACATACTGGATGCGGAAGATAAACTAACACATGCTGATATACTAAAAGTCTAGATGATATAAATCAAAGTGCGGAAATACTAATACAATTCTGAAATATATTTGTAGCCAACATGGCTTAACATGAAAAGCCTGCGACTCTGTCTAGCTGTTACTCTAGTCTATGAAGCCTCTAATAAAGTACTGAAAATACTGACTGTCTGTAAATACTGAAAGACTGTAAAGTAATGATAATGCCCCGAAAGAACTGGGGATCACCAAATAGGTGGTACGAGAATCCTAGCGCTCTGAATCATCAACCTGTAAATCATTACCTGCATCGTAAGATGCAGGCCCCGGGCAAAAGGGACGTCAGTACATTTGAATTGCACTGGTATGTAAAGCAACTGAAAGAAAGAATTATAAGTGCTGAAACTGAAACTAAGCTGATAACTGAGAATTGGTAATTGATAACTGAAATGATAACTATTGAAACAGAAACTGAAAACGATAATTGATAACTGATAACTGAACTGAACAAAGGAAGTAAGGATATGAATACTCCCTCTTCTGAATGATGAACAACCTATTTATCTGAATAAGCTACGGCCTTGGGCCCAATATATATGTGCACAAGCTACGGCCTCAGGCCCAAGTATACGTATACATAACTACGGCCTTAGGCCCAAAAATGCATAAAGCATAAACTACGGCCTCATGCCCAAACATGCATAAAGCATAAACTACGGCCTCAGGCCCAAGTATGCATAAAGCATATAAACTACGACCTCAGGCCCAAATACAGGTGTTCAACATTCAGGAACTGAGAATCAAACTGCAATACATGATAGTGAAATACTGAATCATACTGAGTTACATGATACTGGAATACTGGATCACACTGAGTTACATGATACTGGAATACTGAATAGGACTAGACTGAGACATGTATTCTTGAACTGATTATGAATACTGAAACTTCAACTGTTTATGGCATACTGAGTAATCTATACTAAGACTCGGGGGCATCAAACCCAAGTCTATATTGAATACGCACTGAGCTCACAACGTTCTGAAAGTGGTGAACGAGTTATGAAGCTAGAGAATAGAAGTTCTACAACTATTCAAGAAACTAGGCTTAACTATATTTCTGAGGCAATTGGTAACGTCGTAAAAGAAATGTAGTGTAGGGAGAATCATTAAACCCAAACATAGAGAGTTAGCCTCACATACCTTAACTTCCTTCTCTTGAGCATAATACAACATTCACCAACCCTTTCAACTTTAATCTATATCAATACAAATCAAAGGGATTCCAAATTAGCAACAATAGTCATGTTTTGGTCACTTAGGCATTTTATTTCTCTTGCCCCTAGATAAATTCTAAAATCTCAAATGGTTATAATCAACATTATACTTTATCACCCATAAGGTAATCAACACCCATAACCAATAATAACCAATCAACAACCCAACCCTATAATCGTTCATGCTTTTCTATCAAATCCAACAACTCATATCTCATGAACTAGGATTTATAATTATTAAACCAATGCTAGAATCAATTAGAGGGTGAAGACATTATCTTTTTGAAGTTCAAACCCTTTGAATTCGAGTTCTAGGCTTCCTTCTCTCAACAATGATGTCCCAATCGAATATCTAATGATATGGAGGGTTTACCCATGTTAATAAGATGTTGGAAATTTAAAATTAAGTTAGAATCACTATTAGAACTTACCTTGGGTGGTGGAGGGACCCTTAAGGAGTTAGGTTTTTGAGAGCTTTACTTTCTAGAGCAAGTTTTTATGTTTTGGGGCTGTGGGGGACGAAATAGGGATAAAAAACGACTTCCCAAGTTGGCCACCGCGTCCCAGTAGGCCTGACCGCGGTCCCTACTGCGGTAAAGAGCTGGAGCACTGCCTCACGACCGCGGTCGCGGTCAAACGCGGCCGAACGTGGTGGTTACGCACTCTTCTGTAAAACGAGCATTAATTTTTGCACAGAGCTCCATTTGGGCTCCATAATATATCGTTGGAAAGCTATTTCAAAGGCCTACAACTTTCATGCTTTGAATTTTCCCAAATTCCTTACACAGTTTCACTAAACCCTACTGGAAGACGGACCTTCTACAAACTTAGTCGATTTTGTCGAATCTTATGCACCTCACTTTCCATCTTGATTTTGAAACAACTATTTTCACCCATAATCATCCCGATAGGACTTCATATGTCCAAAATATAACCTTACTACTCCTTTAACTCATTCATACCTAATCTGAATGTGCGGGGTGTTACACACCTTTCAATTTCACATTTGATCCAAGCTTTCTATTTTGCAACTACGACAAACGGGCCTTTGGATATGAAACAAGGCGTGGGTATAACTTTACCTAAGAAGACTGATATTGAAGTGCTAATTACACCTCGCCTGCGTCCTACACTTTATCAATATTAAGATGTTTTGTTGTCACGATTGACTGAGATTCAACCCTTTGTCGCTATGATCTGTCCCTCAATGTTTAAAAAAATATTTTATTTTGGTTAAGATTGTTTCACATGTGGTTATTCTTCTATTTTACTTAAGTGATTGTACTCCATGATCAATAAGAAGTTTGAGTCTCCAATAGCCTCTTCATGAAGTTCTTGTTCAAGTTTAATATCAACTTTTTTCCTTTTTCATTGTTTTTATATATTTATTTTAAACCATATTTTTCAGTTTCAAAGTAAAGCTTATGACCTTTTGCTCTAACATTCATACAGTTGTGAAGACTTAGACTTCAAGATAGGAGTTTAACTTATATGCACAACCATATCTTTGATTTTGTATAAATCGAATGTAAAGGAAAAACAATCAACCCAATGAATATAACAAGTAAACATGTAACTGAACAAACGAAATTAAGTCACATTCACAACAACAGAAAACATCAAATTTACAATATCACTGCAAACTTGAGCTCTCAATCACAATGCCATTAGGATCTAACCCTAACTAAAGCAAAAGTAGTGGAAGAAACATACATTAACGCAAATGGTACGAATGAACCAAAATTTTAAATAAAAAAAGGTGAGCAATTCCATAGTATAAGATATTGTTATAAGCTTATCAAAAAGATATAAAACTTTAACACCAACTAGGCAATAAGCAAACAATTACAAGAACAAAAGAACTAAAATCTAGTAACTATATGATGCTCACTGAACTAAATTAACACCGTAAACATGCTTATCTTCACAACTCAAAAAGAAAATAAATTAGAAAAATGCAAGGACGAAGTAAAAATGTGAGACAATCCTCCAATTCTCTTTTATTACAGAAAATGAAGCAGGAACACTTACAGTAGGTATTTAAACAAGCGTTAATTCACAAAATATAGTTCAGCTAGATCGAACAAATTGAAGGCTTGAATAATCAGTTCCGAGCGTAGAAAACTCCTTCTCATGATCATGGATACAAAGGGCCGGCTGTTAAACTATTGAAGATTCAACAGTCATTAACCAGCATGATCTTGCAAAATCACAACTAAAAAGGTCATTAAAGAAGCTAAGGGTTTTCCCATAATTATTTGATAGTTAGCGTTTCGCTACAAGTTTTTCAGGTAAAATCACTCTACTTTCCTTTTTTCCATGTATCCCTAAATAGTGCACTAGAACAATGGATGAGCGTCATCCCATCTTCTGGTGCAGGTATGTGCATTATGTAGAAAAATGATTTGCTAGCATTGTAACGATCCGACCGGTCGTTTCGAGAGTTGTAGCCCCGTTCCCCCATTTACTACTCCTTTTGTGCTCTACAGCTATTATATGACTTACCGGGTTAGTTGGTTCGGGTCCGGAGAGATTTCAGAGTGAATTGACACACTTAGTCTCATAATTGAAAGCTTAAGTTGGAAAACTTGACAGCATGTTGACTTATGTGTAAACGACCTCGGTTTTGATTTTTTATGGTTCCATTAGCTCCGTTGGGTGATTATAGACTTAGGAGCGTGTCCGGATTGTGATTTGGGGGCCCGTAGTAGAATTAGGCTTGAAATGGCGAAAGTTGGAATTTTTGGGAAGTTTGACCAGGAGTGGACTTTTTGATATCGGGGTCGGATTGGATTTCATGAAGTTGGAGTAGGGTTGTGGTGTCATTTGTGACTTGTGTGCAAAATTTGAGGTCAATCGGATGTGATTTGATAGGTTTCGACGTTGTTTGTAGAATTTAGAAATTTCAAAGTTCATTAGGTTTGAATTGGGGTGTGATTCGTGTTTTTGATGTTGTTTGAGGTGGTTTGAAGACTAAGTTCGTATCATGTTTTAGGACTTGTTGGTATGTTTGGTTGAGGTCCCGGGGGCCTCGGGTTGATTACGGGTGGTTAACTGACTTGGAAATGAATTAGAGAAGCAGCTGAAGTTTTTGTTAATGCTGGTGTAATCACACCTGTAGAGTGGGCACCGCAGGTGCGAGCTCGCAGAAGCGAGAAAGGGACCACAGAAGCGGCCAGGAAGGATTTGGGCAGAGGCCGCAGATGCGGACATGTTGGTGCAGGAGCGCTTCCGCAGAAGCGAGTATTTGGGCGC
Organism: Nicotiana attenuata; assembly: GCF_001879085.1. Lineage (NCBI taxonomy): Eukaryota > Viridiplantae > Streptophyta > Magnoliopsida > Solanales > Solanaceae > Nicotiana > Nicotiana attenuata. Next base: position 69,869,367 of record NC_031995.1, on the reverse strand, counting down.
AGGTGCGTGGGTAGCCGCAAAAGCGGGCTCTGAGGTGCTCCTGCGAGGCCGCAGAAGCGGCCAAGTGAGCTACAGAAGCGGTTTGACTGGGCAGAAACTATATAAGCGAGAGTTCCAAGATTTTTCACCATTTCTAACATTTTCAGCTCGGATTTTGGAGACTTTTGAGAGGATTTTCAAGGGGATTCTTAAGGTAAGTTTCTTGTGTTCATTTTTCTTCAATAATTATGTTTTCCCAGTGATTTTCCACCTAGTTGGTGTATTTTTGAGGTGTAATTTGGGGGTTTGAGGCTAGGGATTTGGAGGGTTGATTTTGGGGGTTTGAGTGGTGATTTAATGTCGGATTTTGATAAATTTGGTATGGTTAGACTCGTGGTAGAATGGGCTTTCGGGTTTTGTAAATTTTGTTGGATTTCGAGACATGGGCGCGGGAGCCGGGTTTGAGCCGATTATAGATTTTTGAGTTATAACTTCGTAATTTCTTGTAGAATTGATTCCTTTAGCCCGTATTGATTGTATTGTACTGCTTGTGGCTAGATTCAGGTCATTTAGAGGTCGATTTGCGAGGCAAAGGCGTGTTGGAGTAGAGTTTTGATCGGATTGAGGTAAGTAACACTTTCAAACTTGGTTCTGAGGGTTCGAAACCACAAATTATGTGTTATTTGATTGGTATTAAGGTGACACACATGCCAAGTGACGGGCGTGCGGGCGTGCACCATGAGAATTGTGACCTGGTTGATTCCATGGCATTGTATAGTGGCCCTATCTTGTTGATATCCGTGTTTTCACCATGTGATAAAGTAATTGAGTTGTTAATCATGCTAGAGATCATGTTTAGGCTATATGCTGGTACTGTTGGGACCCGTAGTGGTCGTTTCTTGCTGTTGACTTACTGATTTCATTGATATTTCGTACTCAGTCATATTCATTCATTTCATATCATATCTCAGCCTCTGCTATTATTTATTGATACATCATATCATCATGTTCGGGCTAGTTTCATGACATTTGTGAGCCCGCGAGTGAGACTGGAGAGATTGATGACTGAGTGAGGCCGAGAGCCTGATTATGAGTGATATTTATGGGATCGGGCTACACGCCGCAACGGTTATATTGATTATGATAGCGCTTGGGCTGAAGGAGCCCCTCTGGAGTCTGCACACACCCCTAGTGAGCGCGGTTGATATTATTGAGGGATGAATCTTCCTTGGACATGGATCTTGTCCGAAGCATTATATACCTGGAGATGAATCTTCTCTACGGGCTGGATTGGCCCTACTCGGTACTGGGTGACTGATGGTTAGTGATTATATATTCCGGGATGGATCTTCCCTGGGCTGTATGGGCCATATACAGTACCGAGTGATTGAGCATTTGAGAGTGTGAGCATATGAGGCTGTCAGCATGGTGCATCACATACAGCATGTGCATTGGCATGTTGAAGTAGATGAGTTATATTCTTCATATCATTCAAATTTGATCTATTTTACTGTTTTGAGTTATCTATTGAACTGAAAGCATGCCTACGTTTCTACATTGTTATTTCTATATTGAACTATGCCGGTTGAGTACGTCGCTACCTTTCAGTCTAAAGTTTGGATTTGTTACTTATTGAGTTGGTTGTACTCACGCTACACCCTGCACCTCGTGTGCAGATCCAGGTGCTTCCGGTCACGGCGGTTGTTGATTGAGGAGTCAAGATCTCAGAGACTATCGAGGTAGCTGCATGGCGTTCGTAGCCCTTGACTCTCCTTCATTATCTTTATCTGTATTTCAGTTCTTATTCCTTAGACATTGTAGTAGACTGTATTCCGGTATAGATGCTCATGTACTAGGTGACACCCCGATTTTGGGAGAGATTTGTATTGCGTTGAGAATTTATTTATGTCTTAAAAAGGTTTTTTCTTAAATATTAATTGCTTATGTATATATTTTCAAAGCTTTTACTGTGTTGAGATGGTTGAGTAGTGGCTTGCCTAGTTCCACGAAAGGCGTAATCACGACGGTTGCTTTTGGGTCGTGACAAGCATCCTAAAATAATTCATAAAATCAGGAAATAAGTATCAAGCACTATTAAAGAGAACAAATTACCTTATATGCTCGCCGTATCTCCCTATCTGATTCAAATTCAACAAATTCATAACCATGTGAAATACCCGTTACTTGAAAAGCAGCCATCTGAGAGAAATTTGCACATGGATATGAGGAAGGATTTGCACATGGTGTTTGTTAACCTTGAGAAAGTGTATGACAAGGTTCCTAAGGAGGTTCTTTGGAGATGCCTGGAGGTGAAAGGTGTGCTGGTAGCTTACATTAGGGCGATAAATGACATGTATGATGGAGCTAAGACTCGGGTTAGGACTGTGGGTGGCGACTCGGAGCATTTTCCGGTGGTTATGGGGTTGTACCAAGGATCTGCGCTCAGCTCGTTCTTATTTGCCCTGGCGATGGATGAACTCACTCACCATATTCAAGGGGCCTTAGTGTATGTTGTTCGCTGATGATATAGTTCTGATTGATGAGACACGAGGCGGCGTTAAGGAGAGGTTAGAGGTTTAGAGACAGGCCCTTGGGTCTAAAGGTTTCAAGTTGAGTAGGACTAAGACTTAATATCTAGAGTGCAAGTTCAGCGACTTGACGGGGGAAGCAGACTTGAACGTGAGGATTGAATCACAAGTTATCTCCAAGAGAGGTAGTTTCAAATACCTTGGGTAAATTATCCAGGGGGATGGAGAGATAGACGAGGATGTCAGGCATCATATTGGGGTGAGGTGGATGAAATGGAGATTAGCGTCTCGAGTCATGCTGACAAGAATGTGCCACCGAAACTTAAGGGCAAGTTCTATAGAGCGGTGGTGTCACGACCCCAATTTTCCTCCGTAGGATATCGTGACGACACCTAGTTCCTAAGACTAGATAAGCCTAACAAATATGCAGAAATAACTGAAATAATAATTTAAAGGCTTAAAACTCAACAACTGATATAAGGAAAATCTCCACAACTCAGTAAATATGCAATTTGCCCAAAACCCGGCGAAAATACAAGTCACAAGCTCTGTGAAGTGACACTGAATATCTCTATACATCAGAGACTAATAAGGATAAGGAAATGACATAATATATGTAGAGGGGGACTCCGAGGCCTGCGGACGCCAGAATGTTTACCTTGAAGTCTCCACATACGGACTCAGCTCACTGCTGCCTGGTCAGGTAGGAAGTACCTGGATCTTCACAAAAAGATATGCAGAAGCATAGCATGAGTACACCACAGTGTTACCCAGTAAGTGCCAAGCCTAACCTCAGTAGAGTAGTGACGAGGTCAGGTCATGGCCCTATTGGAAATAATAAGAAACAGGACGAAAGATTTAATAATATATTAATAATGACAATGGAAATTAAACAAGTAAGGAGTAAGCCACAATTTAGTTACACAGAATAAAGGCAAATAATACATCACGGAAGAAAATAAGGATATTATTACACGGGAAAAAACAACCAAAAACACAAGTGAAGAAATAAAAAGTATCAACAAGAGTCACTACCGAGGTACCGCCTCGTAGTCTCAAATCATAAACAAATTCACAATCTTTCCTTGTATCATCGCGGGAGCCTTTACATTTAGTTTTAAAAGTCATATTTTCCGAAATGGCATCCCGCGCGTCTTAGCCCACCTTATCATACCGCATGGCTTCTAGTAGTTCCCCTATTAGCCACGCGTATCAAGCCCACCTTATCTCATCGCATGCCTTTCAACACCTAGACCTTATACCATCGCATGCGTATCAATATCACAACGTATCACAAATCGCACCTCAAGTGCCCAAATATCACAACTTGCCAAAGAAATCAACAATAACATTATTTTCCACAATAAGGAGCCCATAGCTCAAACAAACTGTACACAACGTCTCAACAAAAAAACTGGAAGTAAATAACTCAACTGAATAGTATTTCACAATTTAGCACTTTGTCTCAATGGAAATCACAACCCTTTTAAATTCATTGCCATCTTCAACAACAAGATATTCCAAGAATAGCAATTTCAAGTAAGGATTTCAACAGTTAAATAATGAATACGGAATAAAGGAAACAAAGCTTCAACTAAACAGGTAGAGCAATTAGCAAAAAAAGTAAGGTTAATAGAACATGTGAAAATAGACTAACGATAACGAATATAACATGATAAAATAACTCACTTAATGTATGACAGGAATCTACATATTTAAAACTGGAAGTTTTCACATTTAGCCCATGTACATACTCGTCACCTTGCGTACACAGCTTTCACACATCACAATTATCACAACAACACCAATTCTAAGGGAAAATTTCCCCACACAAGGTTAGACAAGTCACTTACCTCAATTCGCGCTAAGTCAATCCACTAGTAGGCCTTTTCTTCGATTATCCAACTCTGAATTGCTCGAATCTAGCCAAAGCAATTTAATACTATAAATATAACCATAGGAAACTAATTCCAACGATAAAATTTACGATATTTGTAAAGAAATAAAAAGTCAACTCGGAAAGTCAACGAGGGGCCAACGTCTCGAAATATACAAAAGTTACGAAATCCGGACTCCCATTCAACGACGAGTCCAACCATACCAAATTTACTAAATTCCAATCACAACTCGGCCCTCAAATTCTCAAATTTAGCTTAAGGGCTCTTCACAATTTTTCACGACAATATATTCAGGTAATTTAACCAAAATCCAGTTAGGAAATCTCACACCAGCGTTTTCCTTGAAAATCTCCCAAAAATTCACCTCACACCGAGCTCTATATCCCAAAATTGAATAAAAATGGCCAACTCCCGAATTATATGTTTTGTCCAGGCAATGGTCGCACCTGCGGAACCGTGGCCGCTTCTGCGATATCGCTTTTGCAAATTTTCCTTTGCTTTTGGGAAAGTGCACTAGAATTCGACCCCTCGCACCTGCAGAAATATTTCGCTTCTGCGACGTCGCAGGTGCGAGTTCATCTCCCACTTCTGCGTTTCCAGTCATCGCACCTGCAAAGTTGCAGGTGCGCACACTTGCTTGCTTCTGCGACCCCATCATCCCTACTCTCTTTCGCACCTGCGGCTATAACCATCTCAGGTGCGATCACACTAGAGGCAGTTGTGCTTTAGAATTGATTAAGGCTCAAAAATGTTCCGGACTCGATCCGAATTACACCCGGGGTCCTTCGGACCCCGTACGAATATAGCAACTAGTTCTAAAACACATAGCGGACCCACTCGAGGCCAAAAATCGCATCAAACAACATTGATTCTACGAATCGTAACCCAAATTCATGCCTATGAACTTATAACTTCTGAATTCCAAAACTAATGCCGATTCATACCAAAACAACTCCGATTGATTTTAAATTTTGCACACAAGTCATAAATGACATGACGGACCTATTACAACTTCCGGAATCGGATTCTGACCCTGATATCAATAAAGTCAACTCTCGGTCAAACTTCCAAACCTTCCATTTTCCAATTTTCGCCGAAACGACCTATGGGCCTCCAAATCAACATCCGGTCGCGCTCCTAAGTCTGAAATCACCATACGGAGATATTGTAATCATCAAAACTCTATTCCGGGGTCTTCTACATAAAAAGTCAAACTACGGTCAACTCTTACAACTTAAACTTTCAACTTAGGGACTATGTGTTTCATTTCACCCTGAAACCAAAACCAAATACCCCGACACATTCTGAAACCACAATATAACATAAAAGAGGGAATAAATAGGGTAGCAGGGCTAAAATACTCAAAGCAACCGGCTGGATCGTTGTAAGTGGTTAGACCAGCCATGTTATATGGGGCGGAGTGTTGGCGAATCAAGAATTCCCATATCCAGAAGATGAAAGTAGCATATATGAGAATGCTGAGATGGATGTGTTGGACACACTAGGCTGGATAAGATTAGGAATAAAGATATTCGGGAGAAGGTTGGCGTGGCTCCTATAGATGATAAGATGCGGGAAGCGAGGCTTAGTTAGATGGTTCGGGCATGTATGGAGGAGAAACCAAGATGTCCCGTTTAGGATGTGTGAGCAGTTGTCTTTGGCGAGTATGAGAAGAGGTAGAGGACGACCTAAGAAGTATTGGGGTGAAGTGATCAGACAGATTTCCGAGAACATGGCTCTTGATAGGAAGGTGTGGAGGTCGAGCATTAGGGTTAAAGGTTGGAGGGAGTCAAGCATTTTTCTCCTTCGTTCCGGGGGTGGGACTAGTCTACTAGGGTATTGTCTTGGTCTATTAGTGGTGTATGTTGTGTCCAAACTATTTTTCCATTTTTTCATAGCACTGTGGCGTTACTACTGGTTGTTGTTATTGATTTTCCATCTATTTTCTGTTTCCTACGATGCTTATATTATTCTTCTGATTTTTGTTGCTGTCACAAATTCTATTGTCTATTTTCATCTTCTTGAGCTGAGGGCCTCTCTATCCATCTGTGGTAGGGGTAAGGTCTGCGTACACTCTACCCTCCCCAGACCCTACTTGTGGGATTTTAATGGGTTGTTTGTGTTGTTAGTGTCGTAACTGCTTACACATGGCAATAACTATTTTCCTTTGTTAAGTATACGGCAATAATTCCTAACTATTTGTACTACCCTGAGATATCCGAAGACTGACTTTTCTTTGCCTTTATTACCATGTTCTTATGTGGCAAGAATGCAGATGCTACGCATCAAAATGCACTCTCAAGTTTAGCCGTTGGTTGAAAGACTAGAAGTAGCATCATTTGGTGTTGTGAACTTGTCAACAGGAAAGATGATCAGAAGGCCATAAACAAGGCTTTGACAATCTCATCCGATCCTTAGAATTGAATGAACTGTTCCTAAATCGTTATATATATCTTTTATTTGTTGCTTGACGTTAAGTTATTTTTGTTGGACTTTAAGCATTGGGCTTAAGACTTTAAGCATTGGGCTTTAAAAGTCTAAGAGTGTGAATTGGAAATGGTGGGAAATAAAATGGAGGGAAATGAAAATTTGAATGAAGTGAGCTTTTGACTTGCACTTTGTCCCTCATTGGTGAGGGACAACTACATTTGTGTGCTTATATATAGAATCACTTCTTAAAGCTCTTAAAAGGAGTTGAAGAGAATGAACCCTCGCGCCATCGTCGTCGCTCGCTCGGCTCGGCTTTGGATTTGGATTTGTCAAATGATCGATAAGATTATTTTTTGGACAAAATTTATTTAATTAATTATTTAATAATTAATTAAATGTCAGTTAGTTAGCCGCTGTTCGGGCGTGACCGCGGTAGGACCGCGCCAGAACACTGCTGCAGATTCAGAAGGCCACTCTGGCCGCGGTCCTGGCGTAACCGCGGTAGGACCGCGGCAGGACGCGTAAACTTCTGAACAGACACCTTTTCCAGAACAAACATTACACCTCTTCCAATAATTGCCTATAAATTCTGAGGCATGACTTCGTTTTTAACACACTGAAAAATTACAGAACTTCCTTCTTTCTGAAAATACTGCATTCTAATTCGCAGTCTCTCCCTCTCTCAAATTCGTAAGTGTGATTTTGCTCCGTTCTTTGAGTTCGTTAGTATCCTGCAGTTTGTATTGCCACTGTTGCAGGAAGGTTTATTCCGTTTCATCCTCGGAGGATTTAATCCAATACCTTGGCAACGTGTGAGGGGGTTAAAATTCCTTAAGGACACACAAGCAAATTGTAGACTCGGAATATTTCTTATTCTTTACTGTTTTCCAGTTTCTTTTATTCTTCTAACAGTTTTCTGATTTTGTGTTTTAACACAGTAGCGCTTCACAAGCTTAAGGAATTTTATACTAACGTTTCTGTGTTGAAATATATATTAAACTGTTATTTATATTTTGTATACTGGTTTGGAGACTAAAGCCTTCGTGCTTTCTACTCCAATAATTGTTCTGTCCGGTTTAAAGTATATCAAAACTTTACCGGAATAATAAACGTACGGGTTTGAAGTATATAAAAACTTCACCATTGTTACGTGTTGTATGTTTGGTTTGGTATTCAGTTTGAAGATATCAAAACTTCACTGATTTAACAAAGTTCTGTTTTGTTTCCAGCTCTACAGAAAAATGACGAATGAAAACCAAACTAATGAAAATGTTGCGGGAACGGTTTCTACTGTTACGAATGTTGCTGCCTCGTCAAGCCGTTCAACTCCTGCTCATGCTATGGCACCAGCAGAAAAACCCGGAAAGTTTTCCGGAATCGACTTCAAACGTTGGCAAATGAAGATGCTCTTCTATCTTACTACGTTGAGTTTGCAGCGATTCATCAAGGAGGATCCTCCAGTCCTGGCTGAAAATACTCCGGATGACGAACGATTTATTATAACTGAAGCATGGAAACATTCTGATTTCTTGTGCAAAAACTACATTTTGAGTTGTTTGGAAGATAGCTTGTACAATGTCTATAGTGTCATGGAAACTTCAAAAGCGTAATGGAATGCGCTTGAGAAAAAGTACAAGACTGAGGATGCCGGACTTAAGAAGTTCGTGGCTGCAAGGTTTTTGGATTTCAAGATGATTGACACTAGGTCGGTCATAACTCAAGTCCAAGAATTACAAGTCATTGTGCATGACCTCCTTGCTGAAGGTATGACCCGAATCAATAAATTTATTAATAAGAGTTATCTTGTTATTAATTATGAATTTATTATTGAAGGTATGGTCATAAAGGAGGCCTTTCAAGTCGCCGCTTTCATTGAGAAGTTACCTCCGTTGTGGAAGGACTTTAAGAACTAAACACAAGCGGAAGGAGATGACACTTGAAGACTTGATTGTTCGTTTGAGGATAGAAGAAGACAACAAAAATGCTGAAAAAAAGTCACATGGAAACTCGACAATAATAAGGGCTAACATTGTTGAGGAGGCACCACAAAATAAGAAGAGAAAGAAGGCTTCTGGACCAAAGAATTACCCAAGCAAGAAAAAGTTCAAGGGTAATTGCCACAACTGTGAAAAATCTGGGCATAAGGCCATGGATTGTCGTGCACCAAAGAATGATAAGAAGAAGAAGAATCAAGCAAACATGGTTGAAAATGCTGAAGAAATGGAGGACTTGTGTGCCATGTTGTCTGAATGCAACTTGGTAGGAAATCCTAAAGAATGGTGGATAGATTCTGGAGCCACCCGCCATGTTTGTGCTAACAAGGAGTTATTTTCTTCTTATGCCCCCGCAGGACCCGACGAGACAATTTTCATGGGAAATTCGTCTACAGCCAAAATTGAAGGAGTTGGCAAGATTACGTTGAAGATGACGTCGGGAAAAATAGTGACTCTAAACCAAGTTCTCCATGTTCCAGAAATTCGCAAGAATCTTGTGTCTACCTCACTTCTTGTCAAGAATGGATTCAAATGTATTTTTGTTTCTAATAGTGTTATACTAAGTAAGAATGATGTGTATGTAGGAAAAGGTTACCTGAGTGAGGGCCTTTTTAAGATAAATGTAATAGCAGTTCCTATCAACAAAGTTAATGTTTCTTCTTACTTACTTGAGTCAAACACTTTATGGCATTCACTCTTAGGTCACGTCAACTTCAAAACATTGCGAAAAATGATAAATTTAGAAGTATTGCCAAAATTTGATTGCATTAATTCCAAATGTCAAATATGTGTGGAATCAAAGTATGCTAAGCATCCTTATANGATTTAACAAGTTCTGTTTTGTTTCCAACTTTATAGAAAAATGACGAATGAAAACCAAACTAATGAAAATGTTGCGGGAACGGGTGCTACTGTTACGAATGTTGCTGCCTCGTCAAGCCGTTCAACTCCTGCTCATGCTATGGCACCAGCAGAAAAACCCGGAAAGTTTTCCGGTATCGACTTCAAACGTTGGCAAATGAAGATGCTCTTCTATCTTACTACGTTGAGTTTGCAGCGATTCATCAAGGAGGATCCTCCAGTCCTGGCTGAAAATACTCCGGATGACGAACGATTTGTTGTAACTGAAGCATGGAAACATTCTGATTTCTTATGCAAAAACTACATTTTGAGTTGTTTGGAAGATAGCTTGTACAATGTCTATAGTGTCATGGAAACTTCAAAAGCGTTATGGAATGCGCTTGAGAAAAAGTACAAGACTGAGGATGCCGGACTTAAGAAGTTCGTGGCTGCAAGGTTTTTGGATTTCAAGATGATTGACACGAGGTCGGTCATAACTCAAGTCCAAGAATTACAAGTCATTGTGCATGACCTCCTTGCTGAAGGTATGACCCGAATCAATAATTTTATTAATAAGATTTATCTTGTTATTAATTATGAATCTATTATTGAAGGTATGGTCATAAATGAGGCCTTTCAAGTTGCTGCTTTCATTGAGAAGTTACCTCCGTTGTGGAAGGACTTTAAGAACTATCT
>NC_031995.1:69833341-69855306 GCF_001879085.1 Nicotiana attenuata | reverse complement strand
AAAAGACGGTTAAGGGTTGGTTGTGTGACATATGGTTGTTCAGGTAGACACTAAAGTTCGACGATTCAAAGATATCAAATCTACCGATTGACCGAGTATATCCGACATATGTTCACTACGGAAAGTTCAAAGGGAAACCTACTTATCCAGATGCAATTAATCCTTACTTGCAAATCACACAGCTTTCATCTATAATCATTTTTGTTACAGCCATTCCCATTCATGTGGGGGATTGTTGGACTTTAAGCATTGGGCTTAAGACTTTAAGCATTGGGCTTTAAAAGTCTAAGAGTGTGAATTGGAAATTGTGAGAAATAAAATGGAGGGAAATGAAAATTTGAATGAAGTGAGCTTTTGACTTGCACTTTGTCCCTCATTGGTGAGGGACAACTATATTTGTGTGCTTATATATAGAATCACTTCTTAAAGCTCTTAAAAGGAGTTGAAGAGAATGAACCCTCGCGCCGTCGTCGCTCGCTCGCTCGGCTCGGCTTCGGCTTTGGATTTGGATTTGTCAAATGATCGATCGATAAGATTATTTTTTGGACAAAATTTATTTAATTAATTATTTAATAATTAATTAAATATCAGTTAGTTAGCCGCTGTCCGGGCGTGACCGCGGTAGGACCACGCCAGAACACTGTTGCAGATTCAGAAGGCCACTCTGGCCGCGGTCCTGGCGTAACCGCGGTAGGACCGCGGCAGGACGCGTAAACTTCTGAACATACACCTTTTCCAGAACAAACATCACACCTCTTCCAATAATTGCCTATAAATTTTTTGTAGTCGTGCATTATTCTTCTCTATTTTTATTTTTGGTATTGATTTAAAACACTTAAGGTTTTGCTCACCTCACTACTTCAAAAGGTTATGGCTTCATATTGAATTGTCAGACATGTAATGCTTCTAGTTTTTCTTATGATTCATTGGTTTAAGCCTATAAAGTGGAAGAACTAGAAGTGCGGCTTATGTTAAGATCCCCTTATTATTATAATGTAAAAGAAAGTGTATTTGATAGTTTCCATCTTAATAATGAGTTGGGCAGTACTCCCTAATAATTTTCAACATGCATGGATCGAGGTGTTATTTGTGTTGGGTGTACGTAGTGCACTTTGCTTCCACTACATAGTTTCTTTCAAATTAAGTTTCGTCATAGAAGATTAATAATGGATTTTGCATGTACTACCATTCAGCACAAGAAAGTTGGAAAAAGACATTAATTAGCACACCATGAATTTAATTTCTATCACAAGTAAACAGCCAACACCTCAATATTGGCTAGTGAAGGTGGCGTGACAGATTTGGCAGGTATACTATACAGTCAAAATTGCACAGTTTGGGCTGCTATCCAAGAATGTTTGTAGAGATGTCCAGGTGGTCAACATTGGCAATGAAATAGGCGATACCACTTGCAACAAAAGCAAATGGCAATATATATAATATTTGTAAAATATCACTATAAAAGAAGATGTTGCCTACATATTAAATAATCCTATACCTTTAGTACTCCTGAAATTTTCAAATAATGTATCATCTTCTTTCTCCCATAGAAGCCATTGTAGGACTTGCAACCTTTGCATTTCTACTCTACTTCCTATGGACAAAAAAACAATCAAAAATCTTAAACCCACTGCCTCCAAAACTCCCTGGTGGATGGCCAGTAACCGGCCATCTCTTTTATTTCAAGAACAATGGCGATGATGACCGCCATTTTTCTCAAAAACTCGGAGACTTAGCTGACAAATATGGTCCCGTCTTCACATTCCGGTTAGGGTTTCGCCGTTTCTTGGCGGTGAGTAGTTATGAAGCTATGAAAGAATGCTTCTCTACCAATGATATCCATTTCGCCGATCGGCCAGCTTTACTTTACGGAGAATACCTTTGCTATAACAATGCCATGCTTGCTGTTGCCAAATATGGCCCTTACTGGAAAAAAAAACGAAAGCTAGTCAATCAAGAACTTCTCTCCTTTAGTCGGCTCGAAAAATTCAAACATGTTAGATATTCTATAGTTCAGAAAAATATTAAAGAACTATATGATGGTGATTCACCAATGGTGAAGAACAAACTTTCAAAGACATTGATAATATTATCCAAGGTTGGTTAGACGAGCACATTAAGAAGAGAGAAACAAAGGATGTTGGAGGTGAAAATGAACAAGATTTTATTGATGTAGTGCTTTCCAAGAGGAGCAACGAACATCTTGGCGATGGTTACTCTCATGATACCACCATCAAAGCAATCGTATTCGTAAGTAAATTAATCTCTACTTGTATTTTAACATGTTGTAGGAGAAAATTTATCTTATATTTTAGGTTACTATATTCGTGTATAATATCACTTTAATTTTTATAGACAGTTACATATATATTGTTATTTTTAAGTCGCTTAGTGGTCTATAGATTCTTCTACACTTTCAGTATTTCGAAGTCAAACTTTAATTTAGGGATTCAGTTGATAAACACTATCACCGTAGATAGTGGATTTTTATATTTTTGGTGTATTTTAACCTATTGTAGCAACGGAATTCAATAAATTAAAGAAAAAAGAAGATTTTGTACCTTTATAAAAGATCTACATATTTGTTCGATTTGACTGGAGTATTTTCATTTTTTTCTTATCCAACTCATGCATACTAGGATATGAACAATCATGCATCTTCATCTCTTTAATTTCTTCTTTGTAAGTCATCTTTTTAACTGGTCTTTGTCCATATATATAGACTTTGATCTTGGATGCAACAGACACACTTGCACTTCATATAAAGTGGGTTATGGCGTTAATGATAAACAATAAGAATGTCATGAAGAAAGCACAAGAAGAGATGGACACCATTGTTGGTAAGATAGATGGGTAGAAGAGAGTGATATCAAGAATTTGGTGTATCTTCAAGCAATTGTTAAAGAAGTATTACGATTACATCCACCTGCACCTTTGTCAGTACAACACCTATCTGTAAAAGATTGTGTTGTCAATGGATACCATATTCCTAAGGGGACTGCACTACTTATAAATATTATGAAACGACAACGAGATCCTCAAATATGGGCAGATCCTGATAAATTCGATCCAGAGAGATTCTTGACAACTCATGCTGCAATTGACTATCGGGGGCAGCACTATGAGTTGATCCCGTTTAGTACGGGGAGACGAGCTTGTCCCGCAATGAATTACTCATTGCAGGTGGAACACCTTTCAATTGCTCATATGATCCAAGGTTTCAATTTTGCAACTACAACAAACGAGCCTTTAGATATGAAACAAGGTGTGGGTCTAACTTTACCTAAGAAGACAGATGTTGAAGTGCTAATTACACCTCGCCTGCCTCCTACGCTCTATAAATATTAATATATTTTGTTGTTGCGATTCGTTCTGATTTGTCCCTCAATATTTAAAAAAAGATGTTTTATTTTGGTTAAGATTGTTTCAAAGATGGTTATTCATCTACTTTACTAATAAGTGATTGTAATCCATAAATAATAAGAAGTTTGGTTAAGAATGAGCTCAGACCTCTATGGCCTAGCCTTTTCATGTTCTTGTTTAAGTTTAATTTCAATTCTTTTCTCGTTTTATTATTTTTATATATTTATTTAAATCTCTTTTTTCAATTTCAAAGTAATGCTTATGAACTTTTACTCTAACATTCATACAATTGTACCTAAATTATAATAGGTTCATATAGCAAATTAAAGCTTCGAGAAGAAGGATATCAGACTAATGTCACAAACCTAGCCTTCTCGGAATCCAGCCTAGCATTAATCGTTGCCTGTTGTAGTCAACTATAATTTCAGAATCATCAATAAACTTATGGTGAGCATCCTGCAGTATGAATGAATAAAATTATGCCATGAGTTTGCTTTACTTGGTAGAATGAGAAACAGATTGGGACTATTGTAAACTAACATTAATCCAATCATTGCTTAATGCGCCGAGTTATTACTAATGGGACTTTGGTAAATACCTGCTACTTTTTGTATTCTTTATAGTTACTTGTTGGATTTTAGGTATGCATGTCATAAACTAATACTTGTACCTAATTTTCACTTGCACGCTCTAACTTTTGTGATTTTTTTGACATTTCTCTTTCTAAGCTTGTAAGATTAGTGATACCCGTAAAGTGTTCGATAAACTATCTATTAGGAAAACCTCTAAATTTGCACTATTCTATTTTTGTATGTTTATCGGAGACGGTGAAAGTCTTATCTTAATAGATCATAATGAAGAAAAAGCGTATCCTTCTTTATGTTATCTCTATTATTCTTTGATCAACCTTGATAGTTCTTTTTCATTTTTCTGAATTCAGAGGAGTCCATCTGAAATAATGATAGCTATAATATATTAAAATTCCATTGGCAAACTCCTATAGTTCTTTATTTCTTGGGAGAAAGAACGCGAAACATGATTTTATTTAGAAAGCTTTTCTTTTTGGGCACTTTTTTTTGTATAGTTCTAACAATAACTGGCTGAGGCATTTCCCTTCGGTGACAAGTAATTCTGATGTGATTGATTATTTGAAAAAATTTTATTTTAATATTTAAAGGAGTTTAAGTAGACTTTGTGCTTTTACAAAGTAGGAATACGTTATTGAGGAAATAAAGAGGTGAGATCTGAGTACTGTTAAAAAAAAATAAAGTGAGAAGATGCAATTTATGTTCTCGGAGCATTGTATGATATGCTTTAGAAAGAAGTTATATATAGTTCTATGCAAAGATTGCCATGAAGGAAATCATAGCGTCAAAATGAAGTTGGAAATGAGGAGTGTTGTATGATATGATTCTGAAACATATCGTAATTCTATAAGCCTGAAATGAGGAAAATCATTGCGTCAAAGACAGATTATGTTGTTCAGGTCGAAGCTCTGTCTCTTTGAACCCCACTATTATCGCGCACACAACACTTCTGATATTTTCTCACTCTCATTCAACTTATCTTCATGTGAAATATGCAGATGTAAGAAAAGAAGGTGGAAACATCGAACAATGGAAATTGACGCCAAATTGGCTGCATCATGGAAAGAAATCTCTCTACCTGTCTCCTTAGCCATCTGCAATCTGATAGGCTGAGCAAGTCCCTCAATAAACCTCCTCGTCCTCTCTCTCTCGATGGAAAGTATAAGAAGAGAATGACGGGCCAAATTAACAAATCTGGTCTCGTACTGAGTGACGGTCATAGAACCCTGCTGAAGGCGCTTGAACTGCCTCCGATAGTCCTCTCTCTAAGTGATAGGGAGATACTTCTCCAAAAATAGATGAGATAATTGGTCCCAAGTGAGAGCTGGTGACCCAGCTGGTCTGGCCAAACAAAAATCCCTCCACCATTTCTTGGCGGAATCTGACAAACGAAAAGTACCAAAGTCGATCCCATTGGTCTCCACTATCCCCATGTTTCATAACACCTCGTGACAACTATCCAAATAGTCTTGGGGATCCTCTGAAGATGTACCGCCATAGGTAGTGATGAAAAGCTTGGTAAACCTATCCAACCTCCACAAGGCATCAGAAGATTTAGCTGTTCCATCACCGGTCTGTGCTGCAACACCCGACGGAACTACCCCAACTGGCTGAGCTGCTGGAGTCTGAAACTAGGGAGCCATCTGCTTCGGAGTATGAGTATAGGGAGTCTGTGCTCCTCCCCCAGCCCGAGAGACGGCTGGTGCTACAGGAAGCATGCCGGCCTGAGTAACACTCTCCATAAGGCCTACTAGACGGACCAAGGCATCCTGAAGTACCGGATTACCGATGAACCCCTCTGGAACTTGAGCTGGCCCCGCTGGAACGGTCTGGGCCGGAGCCTCCTCATCATACTCTACCTGAGGCTCTGCCACTGGTGCTGGTGCTCAAGCTCTGGACTGAGCCCTGCCCCTGCCTCAGCCTCTAGCACGGCCTCGGCCTCGGCCTTTGCCCCTTGTAGGAGCTGCCACTGTGGCTCGGGCTGTTGATCAGCTGATGAAGCGGTACGCGTTCTTGCCATCTGCGAAAGAACAGAGTAGAGAGTTCAATTAGCATTAAGAGATCAAATCGCACGACAGAGATAAATAGAAGTGAAACTGTTCCTAACTTTGTAGCCTCTAGAGGATAAGCACAAACGTCTCCGTACCGATCCCTCAGACTCTACTAAGCTTGTTCGTGAATTGTGAGACCTAGGCAACCTAGTGCTCTGATACCAACTTGTCACGACCCGAATTTCCCACCTTCGGGACCGTGATGGCACCTAATATCGCACTCGCTAGGCAAGCCAACGTTAGAGTCCTATTCACCTTTTTCCTTTACTTTTCATAATTGAAATTTAACAAAACTAAATCAGCGAAAATAAAAGAGGAAGTACAAAATTAACTGATTATCCTTATACTATTAACAAAATCGAAACAGTTACCACCCAGAAACTGGTGTCACAACCCACGAACATTCTATGAATATCTACAAGTAATGGTCTGAAAGAAAAGTACATATGTCTCGAAAGAAAATAAAACAGAAATGAAAAAAATAGGAGGGGACGCCAGGGCTTGCGGACGCCTGCAGGACTACCTTGTGTCTCCTAGGTGAATACTTGCAACCGACCTCTCGATCAGCCACAACCAGCTCCAAAATTTGCACAGAAAGTGCAGAGTGCAGTATCAGTACAACCGACACCATGTACTGGTAAGTGCCGAGCCTAACCTCGATGAGGTAGTGACGAGGCTATGGCCCGGACATAAACAATTTAACCTGGAACAATATATAATAAAGCAAAAAGGAGATACGGAACATATTGGAACAGTAACTTGCAACATAGTAAATACGAAACCCAAACATCTTGCCAGTACTCAGCTATAACCAATCCTTAAGAGAGTTTCAATACCACAAGACTAAATCACAGCAGAAGAAGAATACATAAACAGCAAATGATGCGGCGCGCATCCCGATCCCACCATATAATCAGTAACAATATGAACATTCACCCTTATTACTCCTTGTTGCGGCGTGCAACCCGATCTCACATGTCCACCCTTATTACTCCTCAATATATCACCCTTATTCCTTCTGTTGCGGCGTGCAACCCGATCCCACCTGTCCAACCTTATTACTCCTTGTTGCGGCGTGCAACCCGATCCCACCAGACAATCACACTTCACCCTTATTCCTCCTATTGCGGCGTGCAACCCGATCCCACTATGTCAGTACCAACCACACAATAAGAGCAAGTATTTCACAATTTATCTTAAACCCTCCACAATATGTATGCCTCAAACCAAACCAAACGGAAATTTATACAATTATGAAATATCATTGATTATTACTACACAGCGAGACCAACCAACATGTATCATGAAACACCAATAAACCAACTTAAACCAATAATGTAATACACGAAACCACGGAACAATTTATACCTTCAATAAAGAAAACAACATCTATCAAGAAGCAATTAGACATGGAAGCATCAACAAGCATGTAGCAGTTAAGACAAGAAAACAATATATTAGGAACAGGGAGGGGAACAGGTTAAACAGGAAATTTGGCGGCGCATAGGTACTCGTCACCACACCTATAAGCCACACACATGGAATTTCACATAACACTTAAGTCGGGGATCCCTAATCCCTCGATTCAAAGTTAGACCAAACACTTACCTCAATTCAACGGACAATTCAAAGCTCAATTACCGCTTTACCTCTCGATTCCACCTCCAATCCACTCGTATCTAGTCATAATTAACTTAATAACATCAATTACTGCTAGAGAAATCAATTCCAATGCAAAATTATAAGTTTTCCAATATTTTCTCCAAAAAGTCAAAACCCGACCCGGGGCCCGCTTGGCCAAAACTCAAAATTCGGACCAAAATCCAATCACCCATTCACCCCCGAGCCCGGATATACAATTGGTTTTGGAATCCGACCTCAATTTGAGGTCCAAATCTCCAAATTTCGAAATTTCTAAGTTCTACCCAAAAACACACAAGTCCACCATGAAAAACCCTAGATTCTAGGATGAAATCTTGTAAAAAGATGAAACAGATTGAAATAAATAAGTTAAGAATCATTTGCCTATGATTTGGGGAAGAACTAGCCTTTGGAAAATCGCCTATTGAAGTTTAGGTTTTGAAAAATGGATGAATGAATGAGAAATCCCGTCCAAGTCTAGAGTTATCAGCTGCAGATGTCGCATTTGCGACCTGAGCTTCGCAAATGCGAGGCTCACAAATGCGAAGGAGCCATCGCAAATGCGAAGCCCTTCACAGTCCTGCTGCCTTCGCAAATGTGAAGAAAGTGTCGCATTTGCAAACTCTGTTCCTCGCAAATGCGTGTAAAAGATCGCATTTGCGATCATACCCCTCCCAGACTCCCTTCGCAAATGCGAAGAATAGTTCGCAATTGCGAACACAGGCTGGCCCAGCTTCTCTTCGCATTTGTGACGAGAAGCTCGCAAATGCAACCTCAACGGTGATCGTAAATGCCAACCCTGACTCGCATTTGCGAGGTATGAGGCCTGCAACACAGCTGAAGCACACCAGCTATTTTTCTAAGTTCCAAATCACTCCGTAGCCTATCCGAAACTAACTTGAGCCCTCGGGTATCCAAACCAAACATGCAAACAAGTCTTAAAACATCATACGAACTTGCTCGCGCGGTTAAATCGCCAAAATAACACCTAGAACTACGAATTTAGCACCAAATTGCATGAAATTTTCAAGAAAGTTTCAAAATTTCTAACTTTTCAACCAAAGGTCCAATTCACGTCAAATCAACTCCGTTTTTCACCAAATTTCACAGACATGACTTAAATATTATATCAAACCTGTGCCGGGCTCCTGAATCAAAATACGGGCCCGATACCAATGAGATCAAACATGAATCAATTTCTTTAATTCCTTAGATTTTCAGTCTTACAATTTTCATCAAAAATTTATTTCTCGGACTTGGGACCTCGGAATACGATTTCGGGCATACACCCAGGTCCCATATTTTTCTACAGACCTACTGGACCGTCAAATCATGGGTCCGGGTTCGTTTACCCAAACCGTTGACCGAAGTCAACAAAAATCAACTTTTTTAAGCCAAAAATTGTTATTATTTTCCAAATAAAGGCTTTCCGGAATCGCGCCAGGACTGCGCACACAAATCGAGAAGAGATAAAGTGAGGTTTTTAATATCTTGGAACACGGATTCGAGTTCTAAAACAGAAGATGAGCTTTTGGGTCATCACAGTACTTTAGCCCCGATCCCCTATTTATTGCATCCTTTATGTTGTATTATGGTTATGTGATTTCCCGGGGGTTGTTGGTTTCGGTTTCGGGTGAGTTTCGGAGTGAAATGGGACACTTAATCCCTAAGTTGTAGCTTTAAGTTGAAAGAGTTGACACTAGTTTTAATTTTATGTAGACGACTCCGGGATGGAGTTTTGACGGTTCCAATAGCTCCGTATGGTGATTTCTGATCTAGAGAGCTCGATTTGTAGCAATTGTTCGAGCGTTTTTCAAGGAAACCATTGGGGTAATAAATTCTAACTCGGTTTTGACTATATTACACGAATATATTGTTGTTTTCATCATTTCATTATTATTTTAGTTGGAAATTTGGGGGAAAATTTGTGAAACTTCTTAGGCTAAATTTTGGAGATTTGAAAGGCGATTTGAGGTTGGATTTGAGTAATTCATGTATGTGTCACGACCCAAAATCCACCAGTTGTGATGGCACCTAACCCAACCCGCTAGGTAAGCCAACTAATAACTATCCAATTTCAATAATACTATTAAGTCAATTAAACAAAATAAATTATCTGGATCTATTACATTTCCCAAGGACTGGTAGTACAAATCATGAGCTTCTAAGAATAGAGTTTACAAAGTTAATATGAAGAAAATACATCTTCTGTTTGAAAAGTACATAAATAGAATTTGTTAATCTAAGGCTACCGTAAACAAAAGGCAGATACAACAGGGACGCAGGTACACCTTCGAATCCATCAACCATCGAACAGAGCAACATCGACATCCGGAATCTGCACGCAATTTGCAGGAAGTGTAAACCGACCACATGTACTCAAAAAGTAACAAACCTAACCTCAGGTTGAAAGTAGTGACGAGCTGGAACATAGGTCGGATCCAACACCAATAACCAACAACAGTTCATACAACGTAGAGCATATAAACAAGGAAATAATCTCAGAGATAAAAATGTTCAGCTTTTGCACAGTTTTTCGAAAATAGTTCCGCTTTTCAAGATTATCAGTGAAAACCCAAATCCTTTATCGAAATCATGAAAAATTATGAGATAGTTTGAAAACTGTAATTTTCCTAAAAAATCCTTTCCACAATAAGTAAAAATGTTTCTTTTACTTTCCAAATAACAAGTGTGAAATACCACCCTATGCCCACATATCAATATGTGTAAGTCATGAATGATGTGATACCGTACAGCATGAGGAAAATGCGCCTCTATGCATGCATGCCCTATATGCATACCAATTCCATGTATCTCAGAGATGAATCATGTACTCACACTCTCAGAGTACTCAACCTCACTGAATTACACTTTTCACTCATCATACTCAACCACTTGATACTGTATATGGACCATAAGGCCTAGAAAAATTCATCCCGGAACATATACAACACTGACTAGAAGTCACCTAGTACCAAGGAAAAAAGGCTATCCAACCTTGTGGAGAAATCCATCTCCAGGTATCAAGTACTTCAGACAAATCCATGTCCAGGGAAATCCATCCCTCAATAATTCATAAATGCTCAACCACTCAGTAATGTATATGGCCCATGCTTCCCAGGGAAATCCATCCTGGAACATATACAACACTGACTAGAAGTTACCCAGTTCCGAGGAAAAAGGGCAATCCAACCCTGTGGAGAAATCCATCTCCAGATATCAAACAATTCGGATAAATCCATATCCAGGGAAATCCATCCCTCAATAATATCATTCGTGCTCACCGGGGGTGTGTTAGAGACTCCGGAGGGGCTCCTTCAGCCCAAGCGCTATCATAATCATCAATATAACCGCTGCGCTCTGCAGCCTGATCCCATAACTGTCACTCATAATCAGGCTCTCGGCCTCACTCAGTCGTCAATCTCTCCAGTATCACCCACGGGCTCACAATGTCATGAAAATGATCCGGAACAATGATATGATGTATTAATAAGTAACAACTGAGACTGAGATATGATATGAATGCATGAATGTGACAGAGTACGAAATATCAACGAAATCAATGAGATGACAGCAAGAAACGACCACTATGGGTCCTAACAATATCAGCAAAAAGCCTAAACATGATATCTAGCATGATGTACAGCTCATTTACTTTATCACATGGTGAAAACACACATATCAACAAAATAGGGCCGCTATTCAGCGCCCTGGAAACAACAGAGTCACAATTCACAGGGTGCACGCCTACACGCCCATCACCTAGCATGTGCGTCACCTTAACATCAATGACATAACACGTAATTCGGGGTTTTATACCCTCAGCACTAAATTTAGAAGAGTTACTTATCTCAAACAAGCTAATTCCAAAGGCCGAGCAAGCCAAGCGATGCTCCAAGAATGCCATCACGCGTGCAGCAACCTCCGAACGGCTCAAAACTAGCCAGAAGCAACTCAAATACATCAGATAAAGCCCAAGGAAACAATTACAAATGATAAAGATCGAATCTTAAGTAAAATCCCAAATCCGGCAAAAAATCACACCCGAGCCCGCACCTTGGAACCCGACAAAACTCACAAAATCCGACAACCCATTCAATTACGAGCCCAACCATACTAGTTTCACTCAAATTCGACTTCAATTCGACATTCAAATCCCAAAAATTCATTTTATGAAATTTCTACAATTTTCCCCAAATTTTCATCTCAAAATACTAATTGAATGATGAAGACAATGATATGTTAATGTATATTAACCAAATCCGAGTTAGAATCACTCACCCCAATGAATTTCTTGAAAAACCCAAGAAACATCGCCACAAACCGAGCTACCAAGGTCCAAAATGTGACATAATACCCTAAACATCATTTATATAGTACACCTCTGAACTCCCAATGTGTGGTCCACACAATTCCAAGTGCGGCCGCACATCCCAACACCTGCGGTCGCACAATAACGGTGCGGCCGCACCTTTTGGTGACTGCACTGCTAGGACTTAGTATTTTGGCCATAACATTCTCTACAAATGTCCAAATGATGGCTTCTTTACCTTTCTGGAAACTAGACATGAAGGGATACAACTTTTGTTTTTGGATCATCTCATAATTCTTGGTAGATCAAAAGATATAAGCTTCCAAAGTCGGACCGGCGAATCTGCAGAATCTCCCTAGAGTACGGCCGCAGGCAAAATTGTGCGGTCCACACTCCTCCTCTGAGGTCTGCACTTTTCTGCTGCGGTACGCAATCTTATGTGTTGTCCGCACCTCTCCTTCACCTCAGCACCCCAAAATGTGCGGTCCGCACCCCCAAAAGTGCCAGAACAATATTAGAGTGCCGAAATGCCCGGACTCGCTCAAAACACACCACAAAACACACCCGAGGCCCCCGGGACCTCAACCAAAGGTACCATAAAGTCCTAAAGCACCATATAAACTTAGTCGAGCCCTCAAATCACATCAAACAACAACAAAAATATGAATTGCACACCAATTCAAGCTTAATGAACTTGAAACCTCAAACTTCTATAACCGATGTCGAAACTTATCCAATCACGTCCGATTGACTCCAAATTCTGCACACAAGTCATAAATGACATAATGGAGCGATTCCAATTTCTGGAATCAGATTTCGATCCCGATATCAAAAAGTTAACTCCCTGGTCAAACTTCCAAACTTAAATTTCCGAATAACCTGAAAACCAAAACCGACGATTCACATAAGTCATAATACAGCATACGGAGCTACTCATACCCTCAAGCAACTGAGCAAAGTGTAAATGCTCAAAACGACCGGTCGGGTCGTTACAGTATGGTTGGACTCATTATCGAATGGGTGTTCGAATATCATAATTTTGGTCGGGTTCCGAGACGCGAGCCCAGGTTGACTTTTGAGTTGACCTTCTTTTTTTTTCTTTATAAGGATCGTAAATTTATTGTTCGAAATAGTTTCCTATAGTTTATATTTATGGTACGGAGTTGTTTTGGCAAGATTCGAGCCGTTCGGAGTTGGATAATCAAGGGAAAGGCCTACTAGTGGATTGAGTTAGCATATTTTGAGGTAAGTGTCTTGCCTAACTTTGTGTGGGGGAATTGCCCCTTCGGATTGGTGTTGTTTTGTGATAATGGTGACATGTGAAAGTCATGCACGCAAGGTGACAAGTGTGTGCACGGGCTAAATATGGAAATTTATCAGTTTTAGCTACGTAGACTCCTTTCATGCCTTAATTTAGTTACCTTAACATGTTATATTCATAATCATTAGGTTATATTCACATGCTCTACTTGTCTTATCCCTTACTTGTTAATTGCTCTACATTTTAGTTGAAGTTGTTGTTTCCTCCATTTTTTATTCATTATTTAATCGTGAATTCTTTATTTGAAGTTGTTATTCTTAGAATATCTTGTTGTTGAATTGGTATTGAGTTATAAAGGTTGTGATTCATATTGAGGCAAGGATATAAAATGTGGAATACCATTCTTGTTGAGTTATTCATTTATTGTTTTTATTGTTGAGACTCTTGTGTACATTGTGGTTGAGTCATGGCCTATTTATTGTAAAAATACCATTGTTGTTGATTACTTTGGAAAGTTGTGATATTGGGAGGTGCGATTTATGATACGTTGTGATATTGATACGCATGCGACGGTATAGGATTTTGGGGTTGAAATGCATTCGTTGAGATAAGGTGGGCTTGATACACATATTGCTAGTAGGGGAACTACTTGAAGCCACGCGGTGTGATAAGTTGGGCTAAAACGCGAGAAGCTATTTCGGAAAAGATGATTTTTAAAACTAAAATGCAAGGCTCCCGCGGGATATAAGGAAAGATTGTGAACTCATTTGTAATTTGAGACTACGAGGCGGTACCTCGGTAGTGACTCTTGTTGATACATTTCTATTACTTCACTTGTTTTTTGTTGTTTTGTTCTTTGTCATAGCATTCTTGTTTTTTTTCCGTGATGCATTATTTTCCTTAGTTCAGTTTAGCTATTCGATTGTATCCTTTCTATTTTTATCATTATTTCACTGTTATACACTTGTTCAGTTTCTTATTCATTCCAATACGGCCTTGACTTGAACTCAGCACTATTCTATCGAGGTTAGGATCGACATTTATTGGGTACTGTTGTGGTGTACGCATGTTACGCTTATGCATATCCTTTTGTGCAGATCCAGGTACCTCATACTAGTCCAGGCACTAGTGAGGCGAGCTCAGTTCGGAGATTTCAAGGTTTACTTGCCGGTGTCCGCGGGCCTCGGAGTCCCCCTCTATCTAGTCTATTTATTTCCTTATTTTTTTTAGACACATATGTATAGAGATATTCAATACCATCTTATAGAGATTGTGACTTGTATTCGCCGGGTTTTAGGAAGTTGTATATGTTGAGTTGCGGCGTTTCAATATTAAATGTTGAGTTATTGAGACTTTAATCATTATCTATGTTATTTCTCCATGAATGTTAGGCTTACCTAGTCTTACAGACTAGGTTCCATCACGACATCCTACGGAGGAAAATTGGGATCATGACAAGTTGGTATAAGAGCTCTAGGTTCATAGGTGTTGCGAGTCACAAGCAGGTTTAGTAGAGTCTCGCGGATCGGTACGAAGACGTCTGTACTTATCTTCAGGAGGCTATGGAACTGTTAGGAAAAGTTTCACTTCTTTGATTCCTTATCGTACGAATTCGTTGACTTCGAAATTCTAAATCTCTATCTTTCTATACTTTCACAGATGGTGAGGACACGCACAGCTGGATCTGATGATCAAATAACCGCGCCCCCTTCTAGAGTCGCGAGACACTGGGGTCGGGGCAGAGGCTGAAGACGGGAACATGGTGTAGCCAGAGCACCTACCTCAGCTACTACAGAGGAGCCACCAGTAGATCCAGTTGGAGGGAAGGCACTTGAGACGCCTGTTACTGCCCCTGCACTTCAGGAGACTCTTGCCTAGTTTTTGAGCATGTTTGGCACTCTAGCTCAGGCGGGATTGATTCCACTTGCTCCTGCCACATCTCAGGCCGGGGAGCACAAACTCCCCCATCCCATACCCTAGAGCAGCGGGTCCATGTTCACCACGTCCTAGAGGTCAAACCTGTGCAGCCGGTTGTTCCAGTTCAGCCCGAGGTTAAGGCAGCAGTATTTGAAGAGGAGTAGATCAGGCTCGAGAGTTACAAGAAGTACCACCCTCCTACTTTCAGCCGCTTAGCTTCAGAGGATGCACAAGGTTTTCTTGAGGAGTGTCACCGTATCCTCCATACATGGGTATTGCGGAGTGGAGCCGGGTTGCCTTCACTACGTTCCAGCTTAAGGGAGTGGCTTATCAGTGGTGGCGAGCGTATGGGTTTGGTAGTCCGGCCGAGGTAGATTCACTTACCTGGGCTTATTTCTCAAAGACGTTCATGAGAGAGTTTGTTCCCAGAGTCTTAGGGATGTATGGCGCGCAGAGTTTGAGGAGTTGCGCCAGGGTGCTATGACCGTATCAGATTATGCTGTCAGGTTCATCGAGTTTTCCCGACATGCACTAGCTTTAGTCTCCACAGTCGGAGAGCGAGTTCGTCGAATTATCTAGGGGCTAAACCATAGTATTATATTTAGTATGGCTCGAGAGTTGGATACAGATACCCCATACCAGCAGGTGTGGAGATTGCTCGGAGATTGGAGGGTATGTAGGGCCGAGAGAGAGAGGAGATGGAGGCCAAGGGGCCTCGAGATTTTAGCACATATAGTGGTGCCCGTGCTCCAGTTGCACCCTGTCATGGTAGAGGCTATGTGAGTCGTCTAGTTCATTCAGCACTTCCAGCTTCCAGCAGTATTCTGGTTGCTCTTAGGTCTCAGGTTGCCCATTATGCAGCGGCACTATCTAGTGCACCTCCTGCACGGGGTGCTTTCAGCGGTCAGTCCAGCCGACCAGGCCCAAGCTAGTCTCAGCAGCCACGTCCTCCAAGAGCTCTTTTTTGTGTATGGTGACACTCGTCATATGGTAAGGGACTACCTCAGACTCAAGAGGGGTTTACCTCCACAGACTACTCAGGCTCCACATATTCCACAGGGTC
This sequence comes from Nicotiana attenuata, assembly GCF_001879085.1. NCBI lineage: Eukaryota > Viridiplantae > Streptophyta > Magnoliopsida > Solanales > Solanaceae > Nicotiana > Nicotiana attenuata. The sequence goes on along the minus strand of NC_031995.1, from coordinate 69,839,111 downwards.
CTAAGGCTTCTCAAACCGTTGTTACTGCACCAGTTGCCACTCCACCTGCATAGCAAGCTAGGGGTGGAGGTCGGGCGGGTAGAAGTCGCCCTAGAGGGGGAGGCCAAGCCAGATGTTATGCTCTTCTAACTAGGACAGAGGTGGTTGCATCCGACTTAGTCATCACAGATATTGCTTCGGTTTGTCATAGTGATGCATCAGTATTATTTGATCCAGGCACCACTTATTCCCATGTATCATCTTACTTTCTCCATATTTGGGTATATCTCGTGATTCCTTGAGTTTATTATCTATGTGTCGACGTCAGTAGGAGATTCTATTGCTGTTAACCGTGTGTATCGGTCGTGTTTAGTTGTTCTTGGTGGTTTTAAGACCAGAGTTGACCTATTATTGCTCACTATGGTAGATTTTGACGTTATCTTGGGCATGGACTGGGTTTCACCCTATCATACTATTCTTGATTGTCACGCCAAGACAGTGACATTAGCTATGCCAGGTTTGCCACAGTTGGAGTGGAGGGGTACTTTAGATTATTTTCCTAGCAGGGTGGTGTTCTTCCTTATTACACGACGCATGGTTGGGAAGGGATTTGATATGTATCTAGCTTTTGTGAGGGATATCGGTGTTGATACTCCTACCATTGAGTCAGTTCTGGTAGTTAGAGACTATCATGGTGTATTTCCAGAGAATCTTCTGGGCATGCCGCCCGATAGGGATATCGATTTTGGTATTGATTTGTTGCCGGGAACTCAGCTCATTTCTATTCCACCATATCATATGGTCATATCAGAGTTGAAGAAGTTAAAGGAGCAGATGCAAGAGTTGCTTGATAAGGGTTTCATTCGGCCCAGTGTGTCACCTTGGGGTGCTTCGGTCTTGTTTGTAAAGAAGAAGGATAGTTCTATGCGCATGTATTGATTATCGATAGTTGAACAAGGTTACATTGAAGAACATGTATCCATTGCCACGCATTGATGACCTATTTGATCAGCTACAGGGTGTCAGAGTGTTCTCAAAGATCGATTTGTGGTCAGGCTATCTTCAGTTGAAGATCCAAGAGCCGGATATTCAGGACTCGGTATGGTCATTACGAGAGTATTCTAGCCCTATATTGACTCATTCGTCATTGTGTTTATTGACGACATCTTGGTGTACTCCTAGAGCTAGGAGGATCGTGAGAAGCACCTGAGTACCATGCTCCAGACCTTGAGAGAAAAGAAGTTGTATGCAAAAATTTCAAAGTGTGAATTCTAGCTTGATTCGGTGGTGTTTCTGCATCATGTAGTGTCGAGTGAGGGGATTAAGGTAGATCCGAAGAAGATTGAAGCAGTGCAGATCTGGCCCGAACCTTCTTCAGCTACTAAGATCCGGAGTTTTCTTGGTTTGGCAGGGTAATACCGTCGTTTCATAGAGGGTTTCTCATCTAGTGGAACACCTATGACCAGATTGACCCAGAAGGGTGCTCCGTTCAGGTGGATCGAGGAGTGTGAGGAGAGCTTTTAAAAGCTCAAGACTGCTGTAACTACAACCCAAATGTCGGTTTTGCCTACGGGTTCGGGGTCTTACACTGTGTACTGTGATGCGTCACTTTTTGGCCTTGGCGCGGTGTTGATACAAGACGGTAGGGTGAATGCTACGCATCTAGACAGCTGATGGTGCATGAGAAGAATTATCCTGTCCACGACCTTGAGTTAGTAGCTATTGTTCATGCCTTGAAAATTTGGTGGCACTATTTGTACAGTGTCCCTTGTGATGTCATGACCCATTTTCCCTAAGAGGTCATGATGGCGCCCGACACCATTGTCAGGCCAGCCAACGCGGAAATATGATTAAATTCTCATTTTACTTTTACCAAAAATAAGTATAATAGATTCTCAAATTAAAGTTAAAGCCAGTAGCGATCAATAATGTATCAAGATGATTTTACAGCCCAAAATAAATGTCTACTAATGTGTGTGCCAGAACCTGGTGTCACAAGCTACGGGAAACTAGTAGAATATACACAAAAGAATAATACGCTACCCTACTGTCTGAATCAGGATAGACAGAAACAAAAATACAAAGAAAGACTTCTTTGGCTGCGGATCGGCATGAAAGGGAAGCAGCTCACCGTAGAAGTCTCAAGTGTGCTCACTGACGCGCACCAGAATGATGTCCAGATCCACCTGCCTCAAATCCTGTACATTTAAGTACAGAAGCGTAGCATGAGTACATAAACAACATGTACCCAGTAAGTATCCCGCCTAATCTCGAAGAAGTAGAGACGAGAGGTTGACTTGATACTTACTAAGGTCAAGATAATATAATAATAATGTGAGATATACAACATGGAGGATTTCCAATAACAGCAAGTTTAAATGAAAAGTCATATTCATGTTCTTAACCATAATTAAATTACCATTTTCCTTTTTTATTTTTTTACATACTTGACAAGTAATCATGTCATGTCTAAACTTAAGCATATATATCATGCGCAATCATGCCGAGGTCGACAGCCTGCTCCAACAGAAATGAAATTGTGTACTGCCGAGGGTCGAATGGCCCGAACCATAGATGCATCTATTCTCACCGAGGCGATCGGCCCGATCCACAAAGTCTCATTTATATGCAAGGAAACTTCTACATAGGTTCAACAAGTTCATATGTTCACTTTTCGTTTTCTCAAGTCTCTAGCAAATCACAATTTATCATATTGACAATTTAAATAAAAGATATCTCCAAATTAGGCATGATGTGGGTCCTAAACTACCCAAGCAATAATATTATAGTAGCTACGCACGGACTCTCGTCACCTAGTACGTACGTAGCCCCCGCATTTAGCAGAAATTTCTCATTTATAAATCCTATGGGGACAATTACCTCTTACAAGGTTAGAAAGGAGACTCACCTCGCTCCGAAGCGCACTTCCAATATCAAGAACAAGCCCAAACCCTCAATTCGGAGCCAAACGTTCACAAACTAGTTAAAGGAAATAAGAACTAGTCAATATAAGTTTACAAGATCGAATCCTAGCTATTTAAGCCATTTCCCAACCCTTTTCACAAGTTTCCTAAATTCCGACCCCGGGCCCACGTGCCCGGATTCCGAGATTTTTCGAAGGAAATTGTTCTCCATAACCTAAGGATCACTAATATATGATTTCTAGTTCATTACATGGCAAATTACATGATTAAATCTTAGTTTTATTAAAACCCTAGGTCTAACTCTAACCCTTGATTTTTACTTAGTTTTAGTGTTTAATCTACCTAATATACATGTGTTGAAGCTAAGGATGAAGGGGAATTACTTACCTTACAATGTTGTGTTGAAACCCTCTCTTTTGAAGCACCCAAATCGCCTAAGTGTAGAGTGAAAAATGATAAAATGAGGTTTGAGTTCGTATTAAATGAAGGTTCTGCTCCCAGCTATTTCCGCTTCTGCGGAGCATTTACCGCTGCTACGGGAACCGCTTCTGCGGTTTTGGGCCGCTTCTGCGGTCTTGGCCCAAATTGGCTGGACCGCTTCTGCGGTCAAATAGCCGCTTAAGCGGGACCGCTTCTGCGGTCTCAAGATCGCATCTGCGATTTTGCCTGAGCTGCCCCTGACCGCTTCTGCGGATTCCTGACCGCATCTGCGGTACCGCTTCTGCGGTCCTAGAACCGCAGATGCGATTATGACAGAAGCAGCAGACTCAGCATTTTTTTCAACTTTTAACTTCACTCGAGCCTCGCTCGTTTGACGCTCGGGCCTCCCGTGCCCCGCCCGAACATACCGACAAGTCGGAAATCACGAGGCGGACCTACTCGAACCCTCGGATCACTCAAAACAACGTTAAATCTAGGAATCACGTCCTAAAACCAAATGAATCAATCTATTGAACTCCAAGTTCTTAATTTCCTACTAACGGGTCAAAACGCCCTCAAACTACTCGGATTGACACCAAATTTCACGGGTAAGTCTTAACTGATATTTCGGACCTGTACCAAGTTTCGGAACCAAAATCCGAGACTTAGTTTATTTAATTCTTTAAAACTTCACTTTAACTATTTCACATAAAAATTCATTACTCGGGCTAGGGACCTCGGAATTCAATTCCGGACATACGCCCAGGTCCCATATTTTCCCACGGATCCTCCTGTACCGTCAAATCACGAATCCGAGTCCGTTTCCCAAGAAAGTTGACCGAAGTCAAACTTGGCCTTTTTAGAAAATCTTAAAGAAGCAAATGGACATATTCTTACTCGAAACTCTTCCAACTTCTGAACCAACCGTCCCCGCAAGTCATAGATTAGCTAAAGCAGGTGCAGGAAGTTTTATTTAAGGGAACGGGGTTCTAAAACGCAAAACTACCAGTCGGGTCGTTACATTCTCCACCTCTTAAACAAACGTTCGTCCTCGAACGGTCATAGAAATGGACCTGGACTGCTGAATAAGTGGGGATATCTGCTCCGCATGTCCTCCTCGGACTCCCAGGTCGCCTCCTCAACCGGTTAGCCCCTCCACTGGACCCTCACCGCAGAAATCCACTTGGACCTCAATTGGCGATCCTGTCTGTCAATAATGGCAACTGGCTTCTCCTCGTAGCCCAAGCTCTCATCTAACTCAATGGTACTGAAGTCCAACACGTGTGATAGGTCGGCATGATACTTCCGAAGCATCGATACATGAAAGACTGGATGAACTCCCAATAAACTGGGAGGTAAAGCAAGCTCATAGGCAACCTCTCCAACTCGCCTCAACACCTAAAAGGGACCAATAAACCTTGGGCTTAGCTTGCCTTTCTTCCCGAACCTCATAATGCCCTTCATTGGCGAGACTTTCAAGAGAACCTTCTCGCCAATCATGAATGATACATCAACTGCCTTCTGATCCGCGTAACTCTTCTGTCTGGACTGAGCTGTGCGGAGCCTCTCCTGAATCAACTTTACCTTATCCAAGGCATCCTGTACCAAATCTGTACCAAGTAACTTAGCCTCACCAGGCTCAAACCACCCGATAGGAGAACGACAACGCCGACCATATAATGCCTCATACAGGGCCATCTCTATGCTGGACTAATAGTTGTTATTGTATGCAAACTCCGCTAAGGGAAAGAACTGATCCCACTGCCCTCCAAAGTCAATCACACATGCTCTAAGCACATCCTCTAAAATCTGAACTGTCTGCTCCAACTGCCCGTCGGTCTGAGGATGGAATGCCGTGCTAAGCTCTACGCGGGTCCCCAACTCACTCTGAACAGCTCTCCAGAAATGGGAAGTGAACTGAGGGCCTCTATCTGATATGATGGAAACCGGCACGCCGTGCAACCTAACTATCTCCCGAATGTAAATCTGAGTATATCTCTCCGCTGTATAAGTACGTCGCCACTAGGAATGAAGTGGGCCGACTTGGTCAACCTATCCACAATAACCCATACTGAATCAACCTTCCGCAGAGTCCGCGGCAACCCAACCACGAAATCCATGGTGATGCGCTCCCACTTCCATTCCGGGATGGGCATCCGCTGGAGTGGGCCACCTGGCCTCTGGTGCTCATGTTTAACCTGCTGGCAATTCAAACATTAAGCTGCATACTCCGCAATGTCCTTCTTCATCCTCTGCCACCAATAATGCTGCCTCAAGTCACGATACATCTTCGTGGCACCTGGATGAATGGAGTACCTCGAACTGTGGGCCTCCTCCAGAATCCTCTCTCTCAAGCCATCAACATTAGGAACACATACACGGCCCTGAAGCCGTAACACACCATCCTCGCCAATAGAAATCTCCTAGGCACCTCCCTGAAGTACCGT
>NC_031995.1:69810133-69833316 GCF_001879085.1 Nicotiana attenuata | reverse complement strand
AAGATAAATATAGACGTCTCCGCACCGATCAACAAGACTCTATCAGGTTTGCCCATAACTCGTGAGACCTACGTGAACCTAGTGCTCTGATACCATGTTGTCACGACCCATTTTCCATAATAGGTCATGATGGCGCCCGACACCATTGTCAGGCCAGCCAACGCGGAAGTGTAATTTAAGTCCTCATTTTACTTCTACCAAAAACTAATTATAACAGATTTTCAAAGTTAAGTTAAGGCAAAGAGTGGAAAATAAGGTATCAAAATAGTTATACAACCCAAAAATAAATTTCTACTAACGTGTGTGTGCCAGAACCTGTTGTCACAAGCTACGGGCAGCTAGTAGAATATACAACCAAAAGAATACTACACTACCCTACTGTCTGGATCAGAATAGACAGAAATAACAGTACAAAGAGAGACTTCTTCGGCTGCGGATCGACATGGAAGGAAAAGCAGCTCACCGTAGAAGTCCCAAGCCTGCTCACAACTGCGCACCAGAGAAATAACCGGATCCACCTGCCTCAGACCCTGTACATTTAAGTACAGAAGCGTAGCATGAGTACATAAACAATATGTACCCAGTGAGTGTCCCGCCTAACCTCGAAGGAGTAGAGACGAGAGGTCGACTTGACACTCACTAGGGCCAAATAATATCATAAGTTTAAGTTAACAATAAAAATCTATAACAGGCAACAGTTTACAACTAGGCATATAAATCATATTCTCGCTGAGATTCCAGTTAATCATTTACTTAATTCACAATTATCAGTTCCTTTCTAGTCATGAAAGTGTAACTCTAATAGATAACAAACTCAGGCAAAGCTATAAAAGCATGCGCAAATATACCGAGGCGACGGCCCGATCCTATAGAAATAAACTGTGCACTTGCCGAGGGTCGACGGCGCGCCTATAGATGCATCTATTCACCGAGGCGATCGGCCCAATCCATAAATAAGTAGGAATATCAAGTATACACACAAGGCATATCAATAGTCATAATTGCCAAGCAAGACTTCAACATTTATACAAGTACGTTCTTATTCCCTTTTTAAAATCCCCAGCATATCCTAGGTGCTCATAGTAACAAGATATTAAATAGAGTCATATGAAATAAGCATGATGTGGGTCCTAAGCTACCCGGACCATTGACATAGTAGTAGCTACGCACGGACTCTCGTCACCTAGCGCGTGCGTAGCCCCCGCATTTAGCACAATTATTCAATTATTAATCCTATGGGGACAGTTCCCCCTGACAAAGTTAGAAAGGAGACTCACCTCGCTCCAAAGCGCGCTCCCGATATCAGGAACAAGCCCAAGCTTCTAATTCGAAGTCGAACGATCGCAAACTAGTTAAAATAGGTAAGAACTAGTCAATAAAGGCTTAAAAGGCCGAATTCTAACTATTTAAGTAATTTCCCAACCTTTCCCACAAGTTTCCTAAATTCCGACCCCGGGCCCACGCGCCCGGATTCCGATATTTTTCGAAGGAAATTGTTCTCTACAACCTAAGGATCAATAATATATGATTTCTAGTCCATTCATAACAAATTCCATGCTTAAATCTTAGTTTTTGCTAAAATCCTAGGTCTAGCTCTAACCCTTGATTTTTAGCAAATTTTAGTGTTTAATCTACCTAATGCTCATGTAATTTAACTTATAATGGAAGGAGATTACTTACCTTGCAATAATATGCTGAAACTCTCTCTTTGGAACCACCAAAATCGCCTAAGTGTAGAGTGAAAAATGATAAAATGAGGTTTGAGTTCGTATTAAATGAAGGGTATGCTCCCAGCTATTTCCGCTTCTGCGGAGCATTTACCGCTTCTGTGACGACCGCTTCTGCGGTTTTGGGCCGCTTCTGTCTTGGCCCAAATTGGCTGGACCGCTTCTGCGTTAAATAGCCGCTTAAGCGGGACCGCTTCTGCGGTCTCAAGATCGCATCTGCAATTTTGCCTGAGCTGCCCCTGACCGCTTCTGCGGATTCCTGACCGCATCTGCGGTACCGCTTCTGTGGTCCTAGAACCGCAGATGCGGTTATGACAGAAGCAGCAGACTCAGCACTTTCTAAGTTTTTCTACTACGCTCGAACCTCGATTATTTGACGCTCGGGGCTCCCGAGCCCCGCCCGAACATACCGACAAGTCTGAAATCATGAGGCGGACCTGCTCGAATCCTCAAAAACTCCCAAAACAACACTAATTCTTAGAATCACCCCCTAAAACCAAATGAATCAAACTATTGAATCCTTAAGTTCTAAATTCTCCTCTAACGGGTCAAAACGTCCTTAAACTACTCGGATTGACACCAAATTTTACGGGCAAGTCTTAAATGACCTTACGGACCTATACCAAGCTTCAGAGCCAAAATCCAAGCCCGATACCTATGGAATCAATGATTACTTAGTTTCTTTAATTCCCTAAAGCTTCAATTAAACAATTTTAGATAAAAATTTATTACTCGGGCTAGGGACCTCGGAATTCGATTCCGGGCATACGCCCAGGTCCCATATTTTCCCACGGACTCTCAAAAATTGCCAAATCGCGAATCCGAGTCCGTTTTCCCAAAATATTGACCGAAGTCAAACTTGGTCTTTTTAAGAAATCTTAAAGAAGTAAATGGGCATATTTTTACTCAAAACTCTTCCAACCCCCGAACTAATCGCCCCCGCAAGTCGTAAATTAGTTAAAGCAAGTACGGGAGGCTTTATTTAGGGGAACGGGGTTCAAAAAGGCGAAACGACCGGTCGGGTCGTTACATCGATGGTGAGGGCATTAATTGGAGTGGGGACCACCTAACATTTGTTACACAAGAAGACAAAGTTTAAAAGTTATTTGTAAAAAAATCTAAAAACAAATAAATTCCCAAAAGAGCTCCTACGTTGGCTAGGGTCGTAAATAAGAACCCATTTCAATTCTTTCCAATACTTGTCACGCTCTTCTCGTTTCGCTTTTTTTTTCTATTATCAATAAAATGAAACTAGCTACACAAAATACTAGTAATATTAGGAAGAGAACTAAAATAATTATATTAGAAAAATCTTAATACTACTCAATACTTACAACTTAAAAATCACACTATACTAAGTAATACCTATTTTTCGAAACTTTCTTTCTTTGTAAATGAGCATAGAAAATGTGACTCTTTTTATCATTTTCACTTTTCATAAGCGAAATCTATAAAAAGTAAAATAAAGGCTAATATATCAAGATTAAAATTAACAAGTATTTTGATAGGTTACAAGTACTTTGGTTATAAGTACTTTACTTTATGTTTTGATGATCTAACAAACTTACTATCCAGAACCAGATAAGAAACCTGTTACACATTTACAAGACCTCAAGATCACAAGGTTCCAGGTTGGGATTCAGCGTGGAATATGATTCAACTCCTCAGAGTGGAAGGAACAGCTGAGGGACCAGGTCCCTACCAGTTCCTGAGGAGACTGTACGAAGTCAACTCTCCAGCTGGAAAGTTGCTGCCTGCACACGCTACAGTGCAGGAACAGTGCTGCAGTCAACTTTCCAGGGAAGACTTTTTACCTACCTTGCTTGCATCATTGTAAGTGATGTTGCACATGTATATATGCATTCAAGGGAGGTAAAACAAATCACTTGAACACTTAGAGATTTCACTCAAGCTCACTCACGTGATCATACAGCAAGCAAGTGTCAAGTGCTTTTCAAGAACAAATAACAAAACAACTACAGACCAGTTCCCACATAGAGTTATTGTATGTCCTTAGTTGAGTTGTAACTTTGTAATTGTCTTAAACTAAAATTCCTATCTCGCTTGTTTAAGAAGCATTCTGTAGGAAACCCTTGTAAACCTTAAACCTGCGTGTTTAAGTCTTGGCTAGAGTTAGTCAAGTTTCAAAGTCTTTGTAATAGAGTTATTGCAAAGTGGCTTGTAATAGGTGTGTTACAAGTTAGTGAGGGATTAAAAGTTTAATTCCTAGGTTGCATAGGTTGTAATCTGAAAGTTGCTCAGTAGTGAAGTTGAAATCCTACAAAGGCAGGTCGTGATTTTTAATCCCGTTGAGCTGGAAATTTTTCACGTAAAATTCCTCCTGTCATTTAATTTCTGCATTGCATGTGTGTACTGTCGAACCTGATAGAGAACCTGGTTCTCTATAGAAGTTTGTAGACCCTTACATTCTATCATATTCACATACTAAAAAGTGTTAAAAATTCAAATGTAGTCAAAAATTAGGTGCTCACAACAGTAGTCACTTTTAAGCATGATATTTAAAATATATCTACAATTTACAATGGATTATAAGATTATTCAGTTCACCCAAACTTCAGGATTAAGTATCCTGAACTTTTGAGATGCTAATTTGAAATTCAGGATTTAGTGTCCTAAATTTTTAAGCTGCTAATTTGAAATTAGGACTAACTGTTCTAAATTTTTGAACTGCTAATTCAAAATTCAGGATATAAGATTCAAACACAATTCTCAAACTTTACGACACGATGTCCTAAAGTTTGAACCTTGAGGTTTAAACTTCAGGACGTCGTGTCCTGAAATTTGAGCAAATTAGCTAATTTTTAAATATATTGTAAACTGTGGATATATTTTTAACAGCATAAGAATGGCTACCTGGTATCATTTCCATGCAAAGTTAAGTGCAGATTAAGCCCAAACTACCGAGCCCAAAATAGGCCCAATATATTTCCTTGGCCTATTAGAAGAATTTGGAAATGGTAAGTATAAAATGATAGTTGTGCCTAAGACTAATATCTAATGATGGGTAAAATCTATATCTATAATTTAAGGATCTAATTGAAAATTACCTAATGATAGAATTCTTTTTCGATTTAAACTACATATGCGTCGACCCTACAAACAAATATGTAATTGTAGGAGAATAGGAGATTTATGTAGCGTATTGTAAAATCAATACAAGATTACTCCTAACAAGGATGATGTGTTGTACTTGAAAAAGGGAAAGTCTATATGCTTAATTTTTCCTTCAGTGTGGCGATTCCGGAACGTGAGGGATCTTAAAGTTTTACAAATATAAAAGAAAATTTTAGTATTAAGCTCTAAAAATATTTATAATATTTTAAGCTAAGTGAAATTTTTTTGCTACCCTAAAGTCTTAATTTATATTAGTGCATATAATGTTAAAACTAAATTAAGTTAGATATATTTATAACATACTTAATGTTCATAAATATTAGGAGCTAATACATAATTCAAATAAATTGATTTAATTTTAAAATATTAATAATAAATAATTGAATAACAATTTTTTAAAATATGAAATTTAATTTTAAAGGATTAAAAAGTATAGGGGCAAGTTTATATAAATACCTTTCTTTCACATGATAATAAAGTGGTTCTAATAATACAGATGAGATTGTGCTCTTTAATGTATTTATTTTTACTTTATTATGAATAATTCATTCTTTACAAATTTTTCAAAGCAAACCCATGCATGTTAGATTAGGTTTTCTAGAACAAGCTTGTCCAAGTCTCATATATATCGAAGTTTAATAAATTTTAGCAGTAATATATTTAATCGGATCATACACATAATTTTTAATTTAATATAACTTTACAGATAATTGAGACAACACCACAAATATATCAAAGTAATGAAAAAGTAATACTTTTTAGAAATGATTAAATCAAGCATTAAAAGTAGATCCAACGGTGTCTGAATATGTCAATTTACTAATGAGATGTTAATTGCCAAATTTTCGGTAAAAGCAAAACCCCTCTTAAGTTTGACTCTGAAGAAGATTATACTAACAACTATTATCATAAAGTATACTTAAATACTTTAACACAAAATAGTTTTCATCACATATGTTTTGTTGTCGTGTATATCTTCCATAAGTTAGTGTTTCCATCCATATGCATATAACAAACAAACTTTAAAATGATCTTCGTTTACATACCGGTTAATTTTGAAGAAAAATGCACCTATAAAATTATGGAGAAACTTAAATCACTTAAATATTATGTAATAGTACAAGTGTGACGACCCAAAGGGTCATCACCTATTTTCTTACTCATTTCGTGCTTCCGAGGCCTTGAAAACCTCATTTGTAGTCGCCTTGATTTGCGTGCACAGTCCGGGCGCGTAGCCGGAAAGCTTAAATATGAAATTCTGTGATAAATGCTAAATTTTGATATTAAAATGAGTAAATTTGACTCCGGTTAATATTTTGGGTAAACGGACCCGGATCCGTAATTTGACGGTCCCAGAGGGTCCGTAGGAAAATATGGGACTTGGGCGTATGCCCGGAATCGAATTCCGAGGTCCCAAGCCCGAGAAATAAATTTTTGAGTAAAATTATTTTCTGAAAATATTTAAGGAAATTAGAAATAAAATTTGATTAGAACGTGCTGGCATCGGGCCCGTATTTTGGTTCCGGCGCCCGGTACAGGTCTTATATGTGGTTTAAGATATTTCTGTGAAGTTTGGTTGAAATTGGGCGTCGTTTGACGTGTTTCGGACTTAAAATTCTAAATTTGAAAGTTAATGAAGTTTGAGGAAAAACTAGTAATTTTGAGGTTTAATTCGTTATTTTGGCGTTTTGATGGCCCGAATAAGTTCGTAGGATGTTGTTGAGTTAGTGCATATGTGTGGTTAGGAGCCCCGAGGGCTCGGGAGTATTTCGGAGGTGTTTCGGGGTGGTTTCAAACTTAGGAAAATTGCAGGTTTTTGCTTCAGCTGTTGCAGGCCCCATTTGTTCTTCGCGTTCGCGACGCCTCTCCCGCGTACGCGAAGCTTTAAGTTTTTTTCTTCATCGCGTTCGCATCCATTCCCTCGCGATCGCGTAGGGTTATTTGACCCTGAGGGCTTAGCCCTCTTTTCCTCTTCGCGTTCGCATACATTTGACCGCGTTCGCGTAGCTTGCCAGACTTCTTCATCGTGCTCGTGTGAAGTCCCACGCGTTCGCATAGTACGATTCCTGGACCCCATCCTTTTTCTCTTCGGGTTCGCATCCTTCAGCTCACGAACGCGATAGTCTGCCAAGTTCTACCCTTCGCGGACGCGACCTGCCTGTCGCGAACGCGAAGGGCAAATTCGCCCAGTTATAATTTTTAATTCCAGAACAGTAGCTATGGGTTTTTTTACAAATTTTCACGAGCTCTTTCTTCTCCAAGGTCCTTAGGCGTCCATTGAAGCTTTCTTTCATCAAAACTTCGTGGGTTAGTAATCCTTAACTCGTTTCCTTCATTTTTCATCAACATCTAATGAATTCCTAAGCCTAAAACATGTAATTTAGGGTTGAAATTGGGGGAAACGGGTAGAGTTAGGGCTTTTTGGATTTTCTTGATTTAGACCTCGTTTTGGGGTCGAATTTGAAAATAAATTATATATTCGGGCTCGTGGGTGAATGGGTGACATGGTTTTGGTCCGAACCTCGTGTTTTGACCAAGCGGGCCCGAGGTCAATTTTTGGGATTTTGGGAAGAAAGCTTTGGAATCTATAATTAGGCATTGGGTGTGATTTGTTTAGCATATATTGATATTATGAAGTCATTATTGTATAGATTTGATTGAATTGGAGCCGAATTCGAGAGAGAAAGCGGTTGTTGTGGATTGATTTGGCCGTGGAAGTCGAGGTAAGTGTTTGGTCTAACCTTTGCTTGAGGGAATATGAATCGAGTCTTATTTGCTACTTGCTAATTGTCGAGTACGATGTATAGGCATGGTGACGAGTATCTATACATTGGTGTCTAGCATGACCGTGAGTCCTTATATTGCGAATATCCTGGTTTTGTTACAGCTTCCATACTTAATTGATGATTTCTATATGTTGTAAAGAGTATGTGAAAGGAAATTGTGATCTTTGAACTTCGTGGAGTGTTGGCTCGAGTTGAAATACAAATTGTGAAGGTATATGAGATATCTAAATTCTTGGAGCGTTGGCTCAAGTGATAATGTGAACTATGAGATGAAAGTGAAAGAAAGAGAAAGAGTTATTGGTTTATTCCCTTGCCGGGACGTTTTGTTGTTTTGTTGATTTTCTCCCTTGCCGGGACATGGAAATTTATTGTTGTTGTTCCCTTGCCGGGATTTAATTGTTTAATTGCATTCCCTTGCCGGGATTTCTATCATTATTTGTTTACTTTCTTGCCCCTTATTTGTGATTGTTGTTTGGGTGAGGAAGAGTGATAAAGCACGAAGGGTGATGCCGTGCATTGTATGATATTTGTGGATCGGGTTGCGCACCGCAACAACGCTAAATGATATGGATCGGGTTGCACGCCGCAACAATGATATTTGTGGATCGGGTTGCACACCGCAACAATGCTAAATGATATGGATCGGGTTGCACGCCGCAACAGTGTTGTTATATATTGGGATCGGGTTGCGCGCCACAACAATTATTGATACAAGTGTGTTTATTTTGGATATTAATCTCTTTGTTCCCTGTAAATTCTAAGCTACCCTTAGACTGTTACTCTGGATTTACTGTTAATACTGGTATACCCCTGCAGCATGTTTCCCCCTCCCATCTTTACTCATTTATTCCTGCTTTACTTTCCGCTGTATATTATATAACTGCACAGGTTTAATTGGTAGTACGGTCCTAGCCTCGTCACTACCTCGCCGAGGTTAGGCTAGGCACTTACCAGCACATGGGGTCGGTTGTGCTGATACTACACTCTGTGCTATTTTGCACAGATCTAGGTTTTGGACAGCAGCAACAGTAGCGTGGGAGCAGGCCTTCAGTCCAGTGAGACACCGAGGTAGCCTTGCAGGCGTCCGCAGGCCCGGCGTCTCCCCTATCTTTTACTTTAGTCTGTTATCTCATTTTATTTGAGACAGACAGTTTATATTCTCTTTCAAACGATTGTATTTAGTATTCTTAGTAGTTCGTGAGTATTGTGACACCAGTCTTGGGTAGAGGCTTATGTTGAATTTTCCGCATTTCTATTCAGTTTTCTATAATTTAAGACTTCCGCTCATTATTTAATTTCGTTGTTTTTTTATATTATTACCGATAATTGTTAAAGAGGGATTATGTTATTAATGAAAAGTAATTAAATTTGGCTTTCCTAGCTCCCATTAGTAGGCGTCATCACGACTCCCGAGGGTGGAAAATTCGGGTCGTGACAACAAGGATGATTTGTACAAGTTCTGACAATAAACATCATATTCTTATAATGCAACTTTCATCTCTAGAAACAGAAAGGCGTCCTTTTAAATTTTTCGAAAAATAGTTTTAATATGCTTGTGTTTTACAATGACAATAAATTAATTACATGGCTAAACAATATCGCAATATGCATGGCAAACTATATGTTTTACTTTTAAGAGGGAGAAGCCAAAGCTATAGAAATAAATATACACCAAATTAAAAACGTCATATGTAAAGAGGTATATATGATACTACCACATTGACCATTTATACACTATAAATAAGATACTTTCTAATTTAAGTAAATTGATCATCTTTATAGGTTAAGGCGATATCATTTTGAATTCAAGTATTCTGTGAGTGTAATACCATTAATTTCTAGATTTAAATGATTGTTGTATTTTTATCACATCAAATACTTTGCAATGATCATTTCCTTGTGTTAATAAATTTAGTTAGTTGTTCTTTTACATAAGATTTCTGACTAAAGATTTACGTGCAACGCACGTACATAGTAACTAGTTATTATAAAAGCACGAATATAACGTCGGTTTACAAAAATATCCTTTAAAAATTAAATTATCTCTTTAATACAATGTACAAAAACGTAATCAATAGATTCCTCTTAAAGGTCAAATAACTATAGGAGTCTATTTACTTTACTTTCCCTTCAATGGAGCAATCCTGTGGAGACGTTGAGTTATATATGGAAAAGCGATTAAATGTTTTAATTGATTTAGAAATCTTAAATATTCACAAAACTGATATAAAAGAAACTTCAGTACTAAGCTCTTTAAACATTTATGATATGTTAAACGAAGTGGAAAATTCCTATTATCCGTCTTAATTGATATTAGTTCGTATAATGTTAAAAACTAATTAAGTTAGATATCTGTGACGACCCGACCCGTCGTCCCATGAGTTACCGCTTCGTTACCCCCCCCCCCCCTTCTACTTCTTTATGCTTCATTATCCGTGTTTTATGTGGTTGAGTTGATTGGGTTGAGTTCGGAGTGAATTTGGTAAGAATTGAGACACTTAGTCTCTTTAAGGAAGGCTTAGTTTGGAAAAGTCAACCGGATGTTGACTTATGCCTTAAAGGGCTCGGATGTGATTTCCGATGTTTCAGTTAGCTTCGGGGGGATGATTTGGGACTTAGGAGTGTGATCGGAAGTGGTTTTGGAGGTCCGGCGTAGAATTAGGCTTGAATTGGCGAAGTTAGTATTTTGGCGATTTTCGGTTGATAGGTAAGATTTTGATCCGAGGGTCGGAATGGAATTCCGAGAGTTGCTGTAGCTTCGTTATGTGATTGGAATGTGTGTGTAAAATTTCAGGTCATTTGGATGTGGTTTGGTTGGATTTTTGATCAAATGCGTGTTTCGGAAGTTTTTGGAAAACTTAGGTTTGAATTCGATGTGAATTGATGGTTTTGGTGTTGTTTGAGGTGTTTTGATGATTGGAACAAGTTTGGATAATGTTTTAGGATGTATTGGTGCCTTTGGTTGAGGTCCCGGGGTCCTCGGGGTGATTTCGGATAGCTAACGGGAAGAGTTTTGGACTTATGCAATTGCAGATTTTCTGCTGCTTCTGGTGTTTTCGCACATGCGATTTGGGGATCGCAGGTGCGGTATCGCAGATGTGGAAATGTGGATCGCAGAAGCAGAAGGGCTGAGGGAGACTTGGAACCGCAGATACGGAAGAAGGGCCGCACCTGCGGAGCCGCAGATGCGGCTATTAGACCGCAGGTGCGATTTTTGGTCTGGGCAGCTGTTTCCGCAGAAGCGGTCGAGGTGGCCGCATCTGCTAAGCCGCAGATGCGGAAATTTTTATCGCAGAAGCGACTTCTGGGATTAAATGAGATTCCGCAGATGCGGAGGGATGACCGCAGAAGCGGGTATTTGACCGCAGATGCGGTTATGACTGGGCAGAAGGTATAAATGGTTCTTCTTCGCGATTTTTGAAGGGTTTATTCATTTTAACTTCGGACTTAGAGATTTTTGGCGACTTTGAAGAGGGATTTCAAGTGAACTTCGATAAGGTAAGGATTTTTGACCTAAAACACAATTTTATGGTGATATTTCATGAATTAGGACTGAAAATTAAGGAATTTATGGACTAAAAATGGAGGTTTAGGGCTTGAGTTTAAGAGAGTTTAAATTGGGGATTTGAGGGGTCAATTGAACTCCGATTCTTGTGTTTTTTATATGTATGGACTCGTGGGGAGATAAGGAATCTAATGAAGTAAAATTTCTGAGTTTCGAGAAGTGGGTCCGGGGCTCGGGTTTTGCTAATTTCGGGATTTTTGATATTTTTCGATTGTTTTCGCTTGGGTTTTGTTCCCTTAGCCTATTGTGATGTATTTGTTCTGGTTTTGGTCAAATTCGACGCGCGAGGAGGCCGATTTGAGAGGCAAGGGCATAGCAAGCTAGAGCTTTAGCCGGTTCGAGGTGAGTAATGATTGTAAATGATGTCCTGAGGGTTTAAAACCCCGGATTTGCACAACGTAGTGCTATGTTGAGGTGAGACACAGGCTGTACGATGAGCGTGGGGTCCATTGCTACTGGGGATTGTGACTTGGTCCGTCCCGATTGATGATTTCACCGTATTTTTGTCTAAGATTTAATTATTATAATTTGGGTTAGTTGCCATGTTTGGGGCCTTGCGCCGACTTGTAGAACCCTTAGGGGCATTATGACTGATTTTCCTCACTTTACTTATTAAAATTATATCCTCAGTCATGTTTCTATTTGTTTAAAACAATATGAACCGGTTTTATCAATGCTAAATCCTAAATGAGGGGAAAATATGGGCTGGGATCCCTACCTTATATTATTGTGCCGAGAGACTGTGAGTAAAATGACCGAGAGGGGTTGAGAACCCAATAGTGAGGATGTTATATATGTTATGGATCGGGCTGCACGCCGTAGCAAATGTTTTATGTGGATCGGGCTGCGCGCCGCAGCGATATAGCGCTTGGGCTGTAGGAGCCCCTCCCGGAGTCTGCACATCCCCAGTGAGCGCAGTCGACTATTTATATGGATCGGATTGTGCGCCACAGCGATGTACGGATCGGGCTGCACGCCGCAGCGGTTATTTTTATTTTGGTTATTATGAGAGATATATGGTTACTGTGTACGAGGAACAGAATTATACTTGTTAAATACCTGATAAACTACCTGTCTTACTGATTTAAGGATATTTCACTTGACTTATTCACTATTTTTTGCTGCTTTGAGTTGATTTGCTGCTTGATATAGAACTGCTTAGTGCCTTTACGTGATTTTTTGCTGTCAGCCATTATTTATGATTATTACTCACTGGGTCAGAGTACTCACATTACTCCCTGCACCTTGCGTGCAGATCCAGGTGTTCCCGAGGCATAGAGAGAGCTTTTCTGTTATTCATCATTTACCGGAGTCATCGAGGTAGCTGCATGGCGTCCGCAGACCCGATTTCTCCTTCTATCTTCTTTATTTTCAGTATTCTTAGACTATCTCTGTATTAGGCTGTGTAAAGACTTGTGATTGAGGCTCTTGGCTTGTGACACCGGATCGGTGGGCTATGTGGTGATGTTATTATGATTTCCGCACATTTTATCCACTGTTTCAGACTTCTATTTATGTTAAATTGGTACTTAAACCTTGTTAGTTGTTAATGAACCCTATAAAAGAGGGGTTGTGATTGATAATTGGTCGGGCTTGCCTAGCAATGTGTTGGGCGCCATCACGACCGGGGTTGGGGTCGTGACAAGTTTGTATCAGAGCCTAGGTTACCTTGGTCTCGCAAGTCATGAGCCGGTTTAGTAGAGTCTCGCGGATCGGTACGGAGACGTCTGTATTTATCCTCGAGAGGCTGCAGAACCTTTAGGAAAACTTCATATTCTTGAAATTTTTGTCGTGCGAACTTGTTGATCCAAGTACTAAACTTCTCTTTATTCTATTCCCTCACAGATGGTGAGGACTCGCGCTACCGGACGAGGTGGACGACCACCAGTAGCACCCACCACCCACTGAGGCCACCAGAAGTCGTGGACGCGGTCGTGGACGTGGCAGAGGTAGAGTAGTGAGGGCAGCACCTGTTGATCCACCAGCTGCCCCAGCTTCAGATCAGACTCCAGCTGCACCAGTTCAGGCACCAGCTGTGCCCATTGTGATTCCAGGTCTACGGGAGACCTTGACACAGATCTTGACAGTTTGCACTGGCCTGGCTCAGGCAGTTTCAGCCACCACAGCAACAGGTACTTCGCAGGCCGGGGGAGGCAACCAGACCCCCACTGCTCGCACACCTGAGCAGGTAGTGCAGGGACTACAGACGCCAGAGGCACCTCTAACTCAGCCGGTTGCACCAGTGCAGGAGTTCAGGGTTCCAGTTATACCGGAGGATGAGCAGCGTCGTCTTGAGAGGTTTGGTAGACTCCAGCCTCCGACATTCAGTGGTGCTGAGGGAGAGGATGCCCAGGGTTTTCTTGACAGGTGTCAGCGGATGCTCCGTACAGTAGGGATTCTTGAGTCTAGTGGTGTGGCATTTACCACCTTTCATTTTACTGGGGCTGCCTTCACATGGTGGGAGGCGTATGAGAGGCGTAGGCTGATTGGTGCAGCGCCCCTTTCTTGGCAACAGTTCTCCACTCTCTTCTTGGAGAAGTATGTACCGCAGTCCCGCAAAGAGGAGCTGCGTAGGCAATTTGAGTGGTTGATGCAGGGAGATATAACCGTGACCCAGTATGAGATGAGGTTTTCGGAGTTGGCTCATCATGCCACCTGGATGATTCCGTCAGATCGTGAGAGGATCAGGAGATTTGTGGATGGCCTTAACTACCATCTCCGTATTCTGATGACTAGAGAGAGAGTATTGGGTGCTACGTTCGAGGAGGTGGTGGATATCGCTTGTGAGATCGAGTTAGTTCGCCATCGGGAGCGAGAGGAGAGGGAGGCCAAAAGGCCTCGTGGATCGGGCAATTACAGTGGTGCTCATCAAGGGGCCAGTTCCAGCATGGTAGAGGTCGTTCTTTCAGGCCTGCTCAGTCGGCCCATCCAGAGTATCGTGGGGCATATTTAGGTCGTGGTCATCATGGGTCTCAGCAGGGCCAGTCTTCACTCAGCGCCCTCCCAGCTCAGAGTTCATCTCGTGCCCCATCAGCTCAGGGTTCTTCTGCGCCGAGTGCACCTGCTAGTCACTCAGGTGCGAGGGGTTCCCTTCAGTCCCCATCTCTAGCGTCGGGTAGTTGTTATGAGTGCAGAGAGTTTGGTCACATGAGGAGGCAGTGTCCTCGACTTCGTGACGGTCAGCATCAGCAGAGGGGTCAGCCCTCGACTTCTGCCCTAGTTACTTCACCACCCGCCCAGCCAGCTAGGGGTGGAGATCAGGCAGTCAGGGGTGGCCCCAGAGGGGGAGGTGGATCAGGCGGTGACCAAGCTCGTTTTTATGCTATTCCAGGCAGGACAGATTTCATTGCTTCGGATGCTGTCATTACAGGTATTGTTTCAGTCTGCCACAGGGATGCCTCTGTATTAATTGATCACGGTTCCACCTATTCTTATGTGTCATCATACTTTGCTTGTTATTTGGGTACGCCCCGTGAGTTTCTTGCTTTACATGTTCATGTATCTAACCCGGTGGGCGATAATGTTGTTGTAGACCGTGTGTACTGGTCGTGTGTGGTGACTATTGGGGGTCTGGAGACCCGAGTGGATCTTTTATTATTGAGTATAGTGGATTTCGATGTTATTTTGGGCCTAGATTGGTTGTCTCCGTGTCGTGCTATTCTGGACTGTCATGCTAAAACGGTCACATTGGCTATACCGGGTGTGCCACGGATCGAGTGGCGAGATGTAACTGATTATGTTCCTAGTAGAGTGATCTCTTTCTTGAAGGCCCAGCATATGGTTGGGAAAGGTTGTCTTTCGTATCTTGCCTTTGTGAGGGATGTCGGAGCTGAGGCTCCCGATATTGATTCTGTTCTAGTTGTGAGGGATTTCCCTGATGTTTCTCCTGCAGACTTGTCGGGTATGCCACCAGACAGGGATATTGATTTTGGTATTGACCTGGTGCCGGGCACTCAGTCCATTTCTATTCCGTCGTATCGTATGGCACCAGCGGAGTTGAAGGAGTTAAAGGAGCAGCTTCAGGAACTTCTTGACAAGGGTTTCATTCGGCCCAGTGTGTCGCCTTGGGGCAAGGATGGCACTATGAGGATGTGCATTGATTATAGGCAATTGAACAAGGTAACAATTAAGAACAAGTATCCCTTACCTCGCGTTGATGATTTAATCGACCAGCTTCAGGGAGCGAGGGTATTCTCAAAGATTGATCTCCGTTTGGGTTATCACCAATTGATGATCAGGGGTTCGGATATTCTTAAGACGGCCTTCAGGACCAGATATGGTCACTATGAGTTCCTGGTTATGTCTTTAGGACTGACCAATGCCCCAGCAACGTTCATGCATTTGATGAACAGCGTGTTCCGGCCTTATCTTGACTCATTTGTCATAGTTTTCATTGATGATATTCTGGTATATTCGCGCACTCAGGAGGAGCACGCGGAGCATTTGAGAGTTGTGTTGCAGAGATTGAGGGAGGAGAAGCTTTATGCAAAGTTCTCCAAGTATGAGTTTTGGCTCAGTTCAGTAGCATTCTTGGGACACGCGGTGTCCAGTGAGGGTATTCAGGTTGATCTAAAGAAGATAGAGGCGGTTCAGAGTTGGCCCAGACCGTCCTCAGCCACAGAGATTCGCAGCTTTCTTGGTTTGGCAGGCTATTATCGCCGGTTTGTTCAGGGATTCTTATCTATCGCATCGCCCTTGACCAAGTTGACTCGGAAGGGTGTTTCATTCGTATGGTCGGACGAGTGTGAGGAGAGCTTTCAGAAGCTCAAGACAGCCTTGACCACAACTCCAGTATTGGTTTTGCCATCAGCTTCAGGTTCATATACCGTGTATTGTGATGCTTCGAGAGTAGGGATTGGTTGTGTGTTGATGCAGGAGGGTAGAGTTATTGCTTATGCTTCTCGTCAGTTGAAGCCCCATGAGAAGAACTACCCCGTTCACAACTTGGAGTTGGCTGCCATAGTTCACGCGTTGAAGATTTGGAGGCATTATTTGTATGGTGTATCTTGTGAGGTGTTCACCGATCATCACAGTCTTGAGCATTTGTTCAAGCAAAAGGATCTTAATTTGAGGCAGCGGAGGTGGTTGGAGTTACTTAAGGATTATGACATCACTATATTGTACCATCCAGGAAAGGCCAATGTGGTGGCCGATGCTTTGAGCCGAAAGGCAGCGAGTATGGGGAGTTTGGCATATATTCCAGTTGGGGAGAGACCTCTTGCGGTTGATGTTCAGGCTTTGGCCAATGGGTTCGTGAGATTGGATAATTCAGAGCCCAGTCGGGTATTGGCTTGTGTGATTTCTCGGTCTTCCCTATATGAGCGCATCAGAGAGTGCCAGTATGATGATCCACACTTGCTTGTCCTTAGGGATAGAGTTCAGCATGATGATGCCAGAGATGTGACTATTGGAGATGATGGGGTGATGAGGATGCAGGGCCGGATTTGTGTGCCCAATGCGGATGGGCTTCGGGAGTTGATTCTAGAGGAGGCCCATAGCTCGCGATATTCTATCCATCTAGGAGCCGCGAAGATGTATCAGGATCTGAGACAGCGTTACTGGTTGAGGAAAATGAAGAAATATTTTGTGGGATTTGTAGCTCGGTGTCTCAATTGTAAGCAGGTGAAATATGAGCATCAGAGACCGGGTGGCTTGCTTCAGCGGATGGATATACCCGAGTGGAAGTGGGAGCGGATCACTATGGACTTAGTAGTTGGGCTTCCACGGACTTTGAAGAAATTCGATGCTATTTGGGTGATTGTGGATAGGCTGACTGATGTGCCGGAGAATTTCGGCATATTTCAATGCAAATTGCTTAGATTTTAGCTTGTTTTGAATGTAATTATCTCCTATACTTATGTATTTTTAGTGTTTTTTCAGTACATGAGGTTTAAGGACCTAAGAGCATGGAAATGAAAGCAAAAAGCCGCAAAAAGACAAGAAAAGAGCAAAATGCAGCACAAATCTGGAACTACAGTCCAAGATGCGATCGCAAATCCTACATGCGAGCCGCATAATGTGCAAAGGATCGCAAACCAAAACAGAATGTTGGCCAAAGTCCAGTGCAAGAAATGCGGTCTAGAATGCGATCGCATAACAGGTTTGCGGACCGTATAATGGACCGCAAACTCATGGAGAGAAATGCTGATGGTGGAAAATACGACGCAAAATGCGATCGCATATTTGGAATGCGGACCGCAAATCAACGATGCGACGACGGCCTGGAAACTAGGGTTCTGAAGTGCGATGGGCATGAAGAGAATGCGGACCACATGTCTGTTATGCTACAGATATGCGGTCGCATATTTAACCTGAAAGGGCATTTTTGTCCGTTTTTGTCCCAAATTTTGGCCCTCTATAAATAGATTTATTGGGGTTTTGTGGGCTCAGCTGGTCTGACTTTGAGACTACAATACAAGGCTTTAATATTCCTCTCTTTTGGAAGCTTTTGGGTTAAGAATCTTTCACTTTGTAAGCTTTATGGCATTTAATATTCTCTTGTTTTTGTATTTTAGTATGAGTAGCTAACTTTAAATACTAAGGTTGTGGACCCTAAATGGGTGTTATGTTAATGGGTGTTTAACANCACCTCGCTCCGAAGCGCACTTCCAATATCAAGAACAAGCCCAAACCCTCAATTCGGAGCCAAACGTTCACAAACTAGTTAAAGGAAATAAGAACTAGTCAATATAAGTTTACAAGATCAAATCCTAGCTATTTAAGCCATTTCCCAACCCTTTTCACAAGTTTCCTAAATTCCGACCCCGGGCCCACGTGCCCGGATTCCGAGATTTTTCGAAGGAAATTGTTCTCCATAACCTAAGGATCACTAATATATGATTTCTAGTTCATTAAATGGCAAATTACATGATTAAATCTTAGTTTTATTAAAACCCTAGGTCTAGCTCTAACCCTTGATTTTTGCTTAGTTTTTAGTGTTTAATCTACCTAATATATATGTGTTTAAGCTAAGGATGAAGGGGAATTACTTACCTTACAAAGTTGTGTTGAAACCCTCTCTTTGGAAGCACCCAAATCGCCTAAGTGTAGAGTGAAAAATGATAAAATGAGGTTTGAGTTCGTATTAAATGAAGGTTCTGCTCCCAGCTATTTCCGCTTCTGCGGGAACCGCTTCTGCGGTTTTGGGCCACTTCTGCGGTCTTGGCCCAAATTGGCTGGACCGCTTCTGCGGTCTCAAGATCGCATCTGCAATTCTGCCTGAGCTGCCCCTGACCGCTTTTGCAGATTCCTGACCGCATCTGCGGTCCTAGAACCGCAGATGCAGTTATGACAGAAGCAGCAGACTCAGCACTTTTTTCCAACTTTTAACTTCACTCGAGCCTCGCTCATTTGACGCTCGGGGCTCCCGTGCCCCGCCCGAACATACCGATAAGTCCGAAATCACGAGGCGGACCTACTCGAACCCTCGGATCACTCAAAACAACGTTAAATCGAGGAATCACGTCCTAAAACCAAATGAATCAATCTATTGAACTCCAAGTTCTTAATTTCCTTCTAACGGGTCAAAACACCCTCAAACTACTCGGATTGACACCAAATTTCACGGGTAAGTCTTAACTGATGTTTCAGACCTGTACCAAGTTTCGGAACCAAAATCTGAGCCCGATACCTAGGAAATCAATGATTACTTAGTTTATTTAATTCTTTAAAACTTCACTTTAACTATTTCACATAAAAATTCATTACTCGGGCTAGGGACCTCGGAATTCAATTCCGGACATACGCCCAGGTCCCATATTTTCCCACGGACCCTCCGGGACCGTCAAATCACGAATCCGGGTCCGTTTCCCAAGAAAGTTGACCGAAGTCAAACTTGGCCTTTTTAGAAAATCTTAAAGAAGCAAATGACATATTCTTACTCAAAACTCTTCCAACTTCCGAACCAACCGCCCCGCACGTCATAGATTAGCTAAAGCAGGTGCGGGAAGTTTTATTTAAGGGAACGGGGTTCTAAAATGCAAAACGACCAGTCGGGTCGTTACATGTGAGGTCTATACCGACCACCAGAGTTTACAACATATGTTCTAACAAAAGGATCTTAACTTGCGTCAGCGAAGATTGTTAGAGTTGCTTAAGGACTATGATATCACCATTCTATATCATTCGGGGAAGGCCAATGTGGTGGTCGATGCCTTGGGTCGTAAGGTGGAGAGCTTAAGTAGTTTAGCATATCTATCAGCTGCGGAGAGGCCATTAGCATTGGATGTTCAGGCCTTGGCCAACCAGTTTGTTAGATTGGATATTTCGAAGCCGAGTCGAGTTTTCGCTTGTGTGGTTTCTCGGACTTCTCTTTATGATCGTATCAGAGAGCGTTAGTATGACGACCGCCATTTGCTTGTCCTCAAGGACGCAATTCAGCACGGTGATGCCAAGGAGGTCACTATTGGGGATGACGGTGTGTTACAGATGCAAGGTCGGTTATGTGTGCCCAATGTAGATGGTTTGCATGAGTTGATTCTTCAGGAGGCCCACAGTTCGCGTGGTACTCCATTCATCCGGGTGCCGCTACGATGTATCAGGACTTGAGGCAGCACTATTGGTGGAGGAGGATGAAGAAGGACATAGTGGAATTGTGTGCGCGCTAATGGTGGGGCTCAAAGAGACAAAGCTTGGACTTGAACAACATAATCTTTGTCTGTGAGGCAATGATTTTCCTCATTGCAAGCTTTACATAGAATTACAACCTGTTTCAGAATCATATCATACAACACTCCACATTTCCAACTTCATTTTGACGCTATGATTTCCCTCATGGCGATCTTTGCATTACTTCTTTCTAAAGCATATCATACAATGCTCCGAGAACATAAGTTGCATCTTCTCACTTTATTTTTGTTAGCAGTACTCAGATCTCACCTCTTTATTTCCTCAATAACGCATTCCTACTTTGTAAAAGCGCACAAAGTCTACTTAAACTCTTTTAAATATTAAAATAAAAATTTCTCAAATAATCAATCACAACAGAATTACTTGTCACCGAAGGGGAATGCCTCAGCTAGTCATTGTTAGAACTATACAAAAAAAAAAGTACCCAAAAAGAAAAGCTTTCTAAATACAATCATGTTTCGCGTTCTTCCTCCCAAGAAATAAAGAACTACAGGAGTTTGCCAATGGAATTTTAATATATTATAGCTATCATTATTTCAGATGGACCCCTCTGAATTCAGAAAAATGAAAAAGAACTATCAAGGTTGAACAAAGAATAATAGAGATAACATAAAGAAGGATATGCTTTTTCTTCATTACGATCTATTAAGATAAGACTTTCACCATCTCCGATAAACTCACAAAAATCAGAATAGTGCAGATTTAGAGGTTTACCTAATAGACAGTTTATCGAACACTTTACGGGTATCACTAATCTTACAAGCAGATTTAGAAAGAGAAATGTCAAAAAAAATCACAAAAGTTAGAGCGTGCAACTGAAAATTAGGTACAAGTATTAGTTTATGACATGCATGCATAAAATCCAACAAGTAACTATAAAGAACACAAAAAGTAGCAGGTATTTACCAAAGTCCCATTAGTAATAACTCGGCGCATTAAACAATGATTGGATTAATGTTAGTTTACAATAGTCCCAATCTGTTTCTCATTCTACCAAGTAAAGCAAACTCATGGCATAATTTTATTCATTCATACTGCAGGATGCTCACCATAAGTTTATTGATGATTCTGAAATTATAGTTGACTATAACAGGCAACGATTAATGCTAGGCTGGATTCCGAGAAGGCTAGGTTTGTGACATTAGTCTGATATCCTTCTTCTCGAAGCTTTAATTTGCTATTTAAGCCTACTAAATTAAAGCCATTCTCTTTTGTGTTCCTGCTTCATTTTCAATTATAAAAGAGATTGGAGGATTGTCTCTCATTTTTACTTGCTTTGGAGTCGTCCTTGCATTTTTGTTATTTATTTTCTTTTTGACTTGTGAAGATGCATGTTTACGGTGTTAATTGAAAATTTAACAGTTACTAGGTTGAGGTTTTGATCTAAGTTGCTTTGACATGGCAGTTTAGTGTTGCACTCGTGTTGGCACGACACTAGTATGGGTGTGGGTATGGGATCCGTACTGGATCTGGGCAGACAATTTTGGATACTTTAACCACGACACGGAAAAATTCGAAACGAGATACAATTTGATTCTCGAAATCAAAAATGAAACTAGGGTAAATTCGAAGAAAATAGCATACCATACGTAAAAAATCAATCCTTTACTTATCTACAACTTGAAAATAAAAAAAAATTAATACTTTACAAGCTATACGTAAGTATTCCACAAATTTTCTCATAATTTAGAGATATTTTTATATTTTTATTTTTTGAATTATTTTAATTAGCTGGAACCTCGCACCCGTATCCGTACTAGGATTTATATCCCAAATCTTAGAATTTACATCTCGAAGGATCCAACCTCTGGATACGCACCCCTGTCAGATACCCGCACCCGGTCCGAGCAACTTAGGTTTTGATTTCCATCAGAATCCTTGGATGTAAAGGTTATATTTTTTAGATTTTAGCTCTACACACGAACATTACATTGTAGTGAAACTTTTACATCAGTAACAATGTAATTTAACCTGTTATAGCAGGTTATTTACCATTTACTCTAGGTTACTCTTGTGTCGTTCTTTTGTTCTGGCTGTTTTCTTATTGCCTAATAGGTGTTAAAATTTATATATTTTTGATAAACTTATAACAATTTATCTTATACTATGGAATTTCTCAAGTTTTGTTTATTTAAAATTTTGGTTAGTTCGTACCCTTTGCGTTAATGTAGGTTTCGTCCACTACCTTTGCCTTAATTAGGGTTAGATCCCTAATGGCATTGTGATTGAGAGCTCAAGTTTGCAGTGATATTGTAAATTGATGTTTTCTACTGTTGTGAATGTGACTTATTTTCTTTTGTTAGTTACCTGTTTAGCTATTATATTCATTGGGTTGATTTGCTTTAATTTTCCTTTACATTCGAATCTATACAAAATTAAAGATACAGAGTATATGAGTAACTGAAACATACAAACATAATTACTTACTTAATCATAGATGCAAACTTAATTAATTACTTATTCCAAATCAATTTTCGGATAAAGGTACACCATCTTCTAACCTTCCTTCTTATTTGGCCTTCCCCCCCACTCCGCTTCCTTTTTATAACTACTAATACACGTCCATAAATAGAAAAGGGATATCACTAAACTAGAAAATAAGAACATATTAAAACACACAGAAAAATACTGTAAAATTTGTGCATATAAGTTAAACTTCTATCTTCATAAGCGTTACTTTGAAATTGAAAAAGGAGGTTTAAATAAATATATAAAAATAATAAAACGAGAAAAGAATTGAAATTAAACTTGAACAAGAACATGAAGAGGCTAGGCCATAGAGGTCTGAGCTCATTCTTAAGACTTCTGCCCGAGAAATGCATATCGGAGACTCAAACTTCTTATTATTTATGGATTACAATCACTTATTTAGTAAAATAGATGAATAATCATCTGTGAAACAATATTAACCAAAATAAAACATCTTCTTTTTAAGCATTGATGGACAAATCAGAATGAATCGCGACAACAAAATATCTTAATATTGATAAAGCGTAGGAGGTAGGCGAGGTGTAATTAGCACTTCAACATCTGTCTTCTTAGGTAAAGTTAGACCCACACCTTGTTTCATATCCAAAGGCTCGTTTGTTGTAGTTGCAAAATTGAAACCTTGGATCAATTGAGCAATTGAAAGGTGTTCCACTTGCAATGAGTAATTCATTGCGGGACAAGCTCGTCTCCCTGTACCAAACGGGATCAACTCATAGTGCTGCCCGCGATAGTCAATAGCATCATGAGTTGTCAGGAATCTCTCTGGATCGAATTTATCAGGATCTGCCCATATTTGAGGATCTCGTTGTAGTTTTCATAATATTTGTAAGTAGTGCAGTCCCCTTAGGATAT
>NC_031995.1:69800171-69807048 GCF_001879085.1 Nicotiana attenuata | reverse complement strand
GAATGGGAATGACTGTAACAAGAATGAACTTAGATGAAAGCTGTGTGATTTGCAAGTAAGGATTAATTGCATCTGGATAAGTAGGTTTCCCTTTGAACTTTCCGTAGTGAGCATATGTCGGATATACTCGGTCAATCGGTAGATTTGATATCTTTGAACCGTCGAACTTTAGTGTATACCTAGACAACCATATGTCACACAACCAATCCTTGACCGTCTTTTGGTTCTCATTGTTGTGTTCGTTTCAGCCATGAACACCGCCTGGTTTCATAAGTGCGTAGAGAATTGGCCTTACAGAATTCTCATTGAAGCGGCTTCCACTTCACACTTACATAGGTGATTCCTAAACGTGTAATCCTTTAGACTGACACTATTTGATAAATACCACATCAAACTTAGGTAATCATTAAAGAACGTGTAAAGTTCTATCCTTGTTACTGAACATTGTCTTCATCACGAGAAGGGACCAAAGATTTTACTTTGACAATGTTGAACCGGTCAATCACAACTTTGTTTGAGCTCCTTGAACCTAGATCTCGGAATATCAAAAATTCTAGGTAGAGTTACCGCCATGTTGACTTGTCCTCGGCCATAGTACCATTCCCTTAGATGATTTCTCAACTCCCTCTCTAGTTAAGCCTTTTGTAAGCGGATCCGCCACATTATCCTTTGATCTTACATAATCAATAGTGATAATTCCACTAGAAAGTAGTTGCCTAACGGTGTTATGTCTTCGTCGTATAAGACGAGATTTTCCGTTATACATAACGCTCCCTGCCTGTCCTATTGCAGCCTCACTATCGCAATGTATGCATATAGGAGCCAAAGGTTTTGGCCAGAACGGAATGTCTTCTAAGAAATTTCGAAGCCATTCAGCTTCTTCACCGGCTTTATCCAAAGCTATAAACTCTGATTCCATTGTAGAGCGAGCGATGCACATCTGTTTGGAAGACTTCCAAGATACTGCTCCTCCACCAACAGTAAAAACATATCCACTTGTGGACTTTGTTTCTGTTGAGCTGGTTATCCAATTTGCATCACTATATCCTTCGATAACCGCAGGATATTTATTGTAGTGCAAAGCGTAGTCTTGGGTATATTCCAAATATCCCAGAACTCGTTTCATTGCCACCCAGTGATGTTTGTTGGGATTACTTGTGAATCGACTAAGTTTACTTATTGCACAAGCTATGTCAGGTCGTGTACAGTTCATGATGTACATTAAGCTTCCCAACACACGAGCATACTCCAATTGAGACGTGCTTTCACCTTTATTCTTTATAAGATGATGGTTTAAGTCAATTGGAGTTCTTGCACTTCTAAATTCCAAGTGTTTGAATTTTTCAAGTACCATTTTCACGTAATGTGATTGAGACAAAGCTAGACCCTAAGGAGTCCTCTGGATTTTAATTCCTAGAATTACATCGGCAACTCCTGAGTCTTTCATATCAAACTTACTAGCAAGCATACGCTTAGTAGCTTGAATGTCGGCAATGTCATTACTCATTATTAGCATATCATCAACATATAAGCAAACAATGACTATATGATTTGGAACGTTCTTAATGTAAACACATTTATCACATTCATTAATCTTTAAAGCCATTTGACAATATTTTTTGGTCAAATTTCGCATGCCATTGCTTGGGTGCTTGTTTTAATCCATAAAGAGACTTAACAAGTCGACACACCTTCTTTTCTTTTCCCGGAACCACAAACCCTTCAGATTGGTTCATGTAAATTTCTTCCTCTAGATCACCATTTAAGAAGGCTGTTTTTACATCCATTTGATGGATTTGAAGACCATACAAGGCGGCTAACGCTATTTAGCATCCGAATGGATGTAATTCTTGTTACCCGCGAGTATGTGTCAAAATAGTCAAGACCTTCTCGCTGTCTAAATCCTTTGACAACAAGTCTTGCCTTGTATTTGTCAATAGTACCATCGTCTTTCATTTTCTTCTTGAAAATACATTTAGAACCTAAAATTTTGTTACTTGGAGGAAGATCAACCAATTTCCAGGTATGGTTCCTCAATATGGATTCTATTTCACTATTGACAGCTTCTTTCCAATATTGTGCTTTTGAGGAAGAAATTGCTTCCTTGAATGTATGATGCTCATTTTCTAGCAGGAAAGTCAGAAAATCTGGAACGAATGAAGTAGATGTCCATTGACGTTTACTTCTTCTCGGATTTTCCTCATTAGGCATACCATCTATTATTTCTTCCCGAGGTCGTTTTGACTTTTGGTAGGTCAATTCACTTTCCTTTTTATATGGATAAATAGTTTCAAAGAATTCAACATTATTTGATTCTATTATCGTATTAACGTGAATCTCAGGATTTTCTGATTTATGAACCAGAAAACGATATGTCTTGCTATTGGTTAAATATCCAATAAATACACAATCAACCGTTTTTGGACCTATCTTAACCCTTTTAGGTTTAGGAGCTTGTACCTTAGCTAAACACCCCCACACTTTGAAGTATTTCAAGCTGGGCTTCCTCCCTTTCAATTTTTCATAAGGAATGGACTTTGTTTTACTATGAGGTACACGGTTGATTATTCGGTTAGTTGTAAGTATAGCTTCCCCCCACAAGTTCTGTGGTAAACCAGAACTTATCAACAATGCATTCATCATCTCTTTCAATGTTCGATTCTTTCTCTCCGCAATTCCAATAGATTGTGGAGAGTAAGGGGCAGTTGTTTGGTGAATAATGCCATTTTCCAAACATATTTCTTCAAAAGGAGATTCATATTCGCCACCCCTATCACTTCTTATCATTTTGATCTTTTTGTTTAGTTGTGTTTCAACTTCACTCTTGTATTGCTTGAAAGCATAAATTGCCTCATCTTTACTATTAAGTAAATAAACATAGCAATATCTCGTGCTATCGTCAATAAAAGTAATAAAATACTTTTTCCCACCGCGAGATGGTGTTGACTTCATGTCGCAAATATCTGTGTGAATTAAGTCTAAAGGACTTGAATTTCTTTCAACGGACTTATAAGGATGCTTAGCATACTTTGATTCCACACATATTTGACATTTGGAATTAATGCAATCAAATTTTGGCAATACTTCTAAATTTATTATTTTCCGCAATGTTTGGAAGTTGATGTGACCTAAGCGTGCATGCCAGAAAGTGTTTGACTCAAGTAAGTAAGAAGAAGCATTAACTTTATTGATAGGAATTGCTATTACATTTAGCTTAAAAAGGCCCTCATTCATGTAACCTTTTCCTACATAAACATCATTCTTACTTAGTACAACACTATTAGAAACAAAAATACATTTGAATCCATTATTGACAAGAAGTGAGGTAGACACAAGATTCTTGCGAATTTCTGGAACATGGAGGACTTGGTTTAGAGTCACAATTTCTCCCGACGTCATCTTCAATGCAATCTTGCCAACTCCTTCAATTTTGGCTGTAGTAGAATTTCCCATGAAAATTGTTTCGTCGGGTCCTGCGGGGGCATAGGAAGAAAATTACTCCTTGTTAGCACAAACATGGCGGGTGGCTCCAGAATCAATCCACCATTCTTTAGGATTTCCTACCAAGTTGCATTCAGACAACATGGCACACAAGTCCTCCATTTCTTCAACATTTTCAACCATGTTAGCTTGATTCTTCTTCTTCTTATCATTCTTTGGTGCACGACAATCCACGGCCTTATGCCCAGATTTTCCACAGTTGTGGCAATTACCCTTGAACTTTTTCTTGCTTGGGTAATTCTTTGGTCCAGAAGCCTTCTTTCTCTTCTTATTTTGTGGCGCCTCCTTAACAATGTTAGCCCTTATTATTGTCGAGTTTCCACGTGACTTCTTTTCAGCATTTTTGTTGTCTTCTTCTATCCTCAAACGAACAATCAAGTCTTCAAGTGTCATCTCCTTCCGCTTGTGTTTTAGATGGTTCTTAAAGTCCTTCCACAACGGAGGTAACTTCTCAATGAAAGCGGCGACTTGAAAGGCCTCATTTATGACCATACCTTCAATAATAAACTCATAATTAATTACAAGATAAATCTTATTAATAAAATTATAGATTCGGGTCATACCTTCATAAAGGAGGTCATGCACAATGACTTGTAATTCTTGGACTTGAGTTATGACCGACCTAGTGTCAATCATCTTGAAATCCAATAACCTTGCATCCATGAACTTCTTAAGTCCGGCATCCTCAGTCTTGTACTTTTTCTCAAGCGCATTTCATAACGCTTTTGAAGTTTCCATGACTCTATAGACATTGTACAAGCTATCTTCCAAACAACTCAAAATGTAGTTTTTCCACAAGAAATCAGAATGTTTCCATGGTTCAGTTACAACAAATCATTCGTCATCCAGAGTGTCTTCAGCCAGGACCGGAGGATCCTCCTTGATGAATCACTGCAAACTCAACGTAGTAAGATAGAAGAGCATCTTCATTTGCCAACGTTTGAAGTCAATACCGGAAAACTTTCCGGGTTTTTCTGCTGGTGCCATAGCATGACCAGGAGTTGAACGGCTTGACGAGGCAGCAACATTCATAACAGTAGCACCGGTTCCCGCAACATTTCCATTGGTTTGGTTTTCATTCGTCATGTTTTTGTAGAGTTGGAAACAAAACAGAACTTTGTTAAATCAGTGAAGTTTCGATATCTTCAAACTGAATACCAAACCAAACATACAACACGTAACAATGGTGAAGTTTTTATATACTTCAAACCCGTACGTTTATTATTCCGGTAAAGTTTTGATATACTTTAAACCGTACAGAACAATTATTGGAGTAGAAAGCACGAAGGCTTTAGTCTCCAAACCAGTATACAAAATATAGATAACAGTTTAATTTATATTTCAACACAGAAACGTTAGATAAAATTCCTTAAGCTTTTTAACGCTTCTGTGTTAAAACACAAAATTAGAAAGACTGTTAGAAGAAAAACTGGAACAACTGTAAACTATAAGAAATATTCCGAGTCCACAATTTGCTTGTGCTTCCTTCAGGAATTTTAACCCCCGCACACGTTGCCAAGGTAATGGATTAAATCCTCCTAGGATGAAACGGAATAAACCTTCCAGCAACAGTGGCAATACAAACTGCAGGATACCAACGAACTCAAAGAACGGAACAAAATCACACTTACGAATTTAGAAGAGATTCTGCGAAAGAGAATGCAGGATTTTTCAGAAGGAAAGAAGTTCTGTAATTTTTCAATGAATGGAAAAAGAAGCCATGCCTCAGAATTTTTAGGCAATTATCGGAAGAGGTGTGATGTCTGTTCAGGAAAAAGTGTCTGTTCAGGAGGGAAAATTCCGTTAAGAAATGTTCAGCAAAGGCTTAATTCTGTTAATGAAATGACTAGCATTTAATTAATTATTTAAATAAATTTTGTCCAAAAAATAATCTTATCGATCGATCATTTGACAAATCCAAATCCAAATCCAAAGCCGAAGCCGAGCGAGCGACGACGACGGCGCGAGGGTTCATTCTCTTCAACTCCTTTTAAGAGCTCTAAGAAGTGATCCTATATATATACACACAAATGTAGTTGTCCCTCACCAATGAGGGACAAAGTTCATTTGACAAAGCTCACTTGATTCAAATTTTCCAAATTTTTATTTCCCTCTATTTTATTTCACACCAATTCCCAATTCACACTTCTAGTCTTTGAAAGCCCAATGGCTTAAAGTCCAACAATCCCCCACATGAATGGGAATGACTGTAACAAGAATGAACTTAGATGAAAGCTGTGTGATTTGCAAGTAAGGATTAATTGCATCTGGATAAGTAGGTTTCCCTTTGAACTTTCCGTAGTGAGCATATGTCGGATATACTCGGTCAATCGGTAGATTTGATATCTTTGAACCGTCGAACTTTAGTGTATACCTAGACAACCATATGTCACACAACCAATCCTTGACCGTCTTTTGGTTCTCATTGTTGTGTTCGTTTTAGCCATGAACATCGCCTGGTTTCATAAGTGCGTAGAGAATTGGCCTTACAAAATTCTCATTGAAGCGGCTTCCACTTCACACTTACATAGGTGATTCCTAAACGTGTAATCCTTTAGACTGACACTATTTGATAAATACCACATCAAACTTAGGTAATCATTAAAGAACGTGTAAAGTTTTATCCTTGTTACTGAACATTGTCTTCATCACGAGAAGGGACCAAAGATTTTACTTTGACAATGTTGAACCGGCCAATCACAACTTTGTTTGAGCTCCTTGAACCTAGATCTCGGAATATCAAAAATTCTAAGTAGAGTTACCGCCATGTTGACTTGTCCTCGGCCATAGTCCCATTCCCTTGGATGACTTCTCAATTCCCTCTCTAATTAAGCCTTTTGTAACGGATCCGCCACATTATCCTTTGATCTTACATAATCAATAGTGATAATTCCACTAGAAAGTAGTTGTCTAACAGTGTTATGTCTTTGTTGTATATGACGAGACTTTCCGTTATACATAACGCTCCCTGCCCGTCCTATTGCAGCCTCACTATCGCAATGTATGCAAATAGGAGCCAAAGGTTTTGGCCAGAACGAAATGTCTTCTAAGAAATTTCGAAGCCATTCAGCTTCTTCACCGGCTTTATCCAAAGCTATAAACTCTGATTCCATTGTAGAGCGAGCGATGCACGTCTGTTTGGAAGACTTCCAAGATACTGCTCCTCCACCAACAGTAAAAACATATCCACTTGTGGATTTTGTTTCTGTTGAGCCAGTTATCCAATTTGCATCACTATATCCTTCGATAACCGCATGATATTTATTGTAGTGCAAAGCGTAGTCTTGGTTATATTCCAAATATCCCAAAACTCGTTTCATTGTCACCCAGTGATGTGTGTTTGGATTACTTGTGAATCGACTAAGTTACTTAATTG
>NC_031995.1:69752715-69800071 GCF_001879085.1 Nicotiana attenuata | reverse complement strand
GGAATACCGTTCCGTAGTCCCAAAGTAAATACACAACAACAACAAGAATTCAATCCAATCAATTTCATATCAAAGTGAAGCAGGTAATCCTAACCTAGCATGATTCACGTAGTACAATTAAGGCAGTTAAGACATATAGAGCAATTTAGTCAAGTAGACATGTTTCTCGAAGCTACAGCAGGTTTAATATCCAAACAGTATAAGCAAGGAAAGAAGGAACACAATTCAAGGCTATTTTTAAAGAAAAACCGGATTTCCAACAATTAGCACAAGTACGCGCTCGTCACCTCACGTACGAGGGCATTTCAATTACCACAATATCAATCCTAAGGGGAAAAAGTCCCCAACACAAGGTTAGACAAGCCATTTACCTCGAACCGGCTCAAAATCAACTAGAAACCACGCTCTTGCCACGAGTATCCGACTCCAAATGGCCCATATCTATTAAATTCCATTTCATAATGTAAATAATACTTCAAGAAACTGATTCTACAATTAAATTCTAAGCTAATATGCGAAGTTATGTAAAAATGACCAAAACGCCCCTCGGGCCCACGTCTCGAAATCGGGTGAAATTTATATTTTCAGAATGCTCACACTCGCACGAGTCTATTCATATAAAATTCTCTCAAATCGGATGCCAACAACCCAATAATTCGGTCTATGAAGTTTACCCAAAAATTTCCCAAATTTGCATCCCCAATCCGAATTTAAATGATGAAATTAACTAAAGATTGATGGAATATAACTAGAAAGGGTTAAAGAATCGTTACTCAAAGATCTCCTCTTCAAATCCCTCTCAAAATTGCCCTCTCCTGAGCTCCAATTCGATTTTTCAACTTTTGAAACCAAACCCTCGAAATTTCATATTTCTGCCCAGCTATTTCTGCATCTGCGGTCATGGGACTGCATTTGCGGTACCGCTTCTGCGGACCAAAATGTCGCATCTGCGACTTTCATTAAAAAGCCCAGGAGCCGCATCTGCGGTACTTCTTTCGCAGATGCGAAACCGCTTCTGCGGTGAAACTTCTGCATCTGCGGAACCTGAAGGGACACCCAAAATCCGCATCTGCGGTTGCCTTGCCGCTTCTGCGGCCCTGCACCTACGGAACCCAAACCGCTGGTGCGGTTATGACAGATACCAGCAATTTTTCTGAAATCTCTAACTTCAAAAATCTTTCCGAAATCATCCGAATTCATCCCGAGGCCCCCAAGACCTCAACCAAAAGCACCAATAACACCTAATACCTCATTCAAACTTGTACCAATCCTTAAACCACCTAAAACAACATCGGAAACTCGAATTAATCAAGGATTTAGGCCTAAGAACTCCAAATTTCCAAAATACGCTTTCGATAAAAAACCTAACCAAACCATGCCCGAATGACCTGAAATTTTACACACATATCCCAAATGACACGACGGAACTACTGCAACTTCGAAATTCCATTCCGACCCTCGGATCAAAATCTCACTATCGAACCGGAAACTTCAAAATTCGACCTTTCGGTATTTCAAGCCTAAATTAGCTACGAGCCCCCAAAACACAATCCGACCACGCCCCTAAACCCGAAATCACCTTACGGAGCTAACGGAACCATCAGATTTCCGTTCCGAGGCCGTCTTCACACTGTTACGACTACGGTAAACTTTTCAACACTTAAACTCTCATTTCGGGACTAAGTGTCCCAAAACTCTTCGAAACTCAAAACCGAACATCCTGGCAAATCAGAATAGCAGAAATAAACTTGGGGAAAGCAGTTAATAGGGGATCGGGGCGTAAATTCTAAAAACAACCGGCCGGGTCGTTACATCCTCCCACACTTAAACATTCGTCCGTCCTCGAATGAGTACAAAGACATACCTGAAGTAGTGAAAAGATGAGGGTACTGGCTGCGCATATCCTGCTCGGTCTCCCAGGTTGCCTCCTCGACCGGCTAACCCCGCTACTGAACCTTCACGGATGCAATGTTCTTTGACCTCAGCTTCCTGACCTGTCTGTCCAAAATTGCCACTGGCTCCTCAACATAAGATAGATCCTTCTCCAACTGGACTGAGCTGAAATCCAACACGTGGGACGGATCACCGTGATACCTCCGGAGCATAGAAACATGAAATACCGGATGAACTCCTGCCAAGCTAGGAGGTAAGGCAAGCTCGTAAGCAACCTCCCCAACACGCCTCAATATCTCAAAAGGGCCTATAAACCTCGG
The DNA here is from genome assembly GCF_001879085.1 of Nicotiana attenuata. Lineage (NCBI taxonomy): Eukaryota > Viridiplantae > Streptophyta > Magnoliopsida > Solanales > Solanaceae > Nicotiana > Nicotiana attenuata. The sequence continues at coordinate 69,797,858 of NC_031995.1, read as the reverse complement.
ACTCAACTTCCCCTTCTTCCCAAATCTCATAACGCCCTTCATAGGCGAAACCCGAAGCAGAACCCGCTCTCCAACCATGTAGGACACATCACGAACCTTCCGGTCTGCGTAACTCTTCTGTCTGGACTGGGCTGTACGGAGTCTATCCTGAATCACCTTGACTCTCTCCAAAGCATCCTGAACCAAATTGGTGCCCAATAATCTGGCCTCACCCGGCTCGAACCAACCCACCGGAGATCTACATCGCCTACCATATAAGGCCTCGTACGGTGCCATCTGAATGCTGGACTGATAGCTGTTGTTGTAGGCAAACTCCGCCAATGGCAAGAACTGATCCCAAGAACCTCCAAACTCAATCACACACGCACGGAGCATATCCTCAAGAATCTGAATAGTGTGCTCGGACTGCCCGTCCGTCTGAGGGTGAAATGTTGTGCTCAACTCCACCCGAGTACCCAACTCCTACTGTACGGCTCTCCAGAACCGCGATGTGAACTGAGTACCTCTGTCTGAAATGATGGAAACTGGAATACCATGCAGACGGACAATTCCCGGATATAAATCTCCGCCAACCGCTCCGAAGAATAGGTAGTACACACAGGGATGAAATGCGCGGTATCCACAATAACCCAAATGGCATCAAGCTTCCTCAAAGTCCGTGGGAGTCCAGATACAAAGTCCATGGTGCTCCGCTCCCACTTCCACTCCGGAATCTCTATCTGTTGAAGCAATCCACCCGGTCTCTGGTGCTCATACTTCACCTGCTGACAATTAAGGCATCGAGCCACAAACCCAACTATATCCTTCTTCATCCTCCTCCACCAGTAGTGCTGCCTCAAATCCTGATACATCTTTGCAGCACCCGGATGAATGGAATACCGCGAACTGTGGGCCTCCTCTAGAATCAACTCCCGAAGCCCATCGACATTGGGTACACAAACCCGACCCTGCATCCTCAATACTCCGTCCTCGCCAATGGTCACATCTCTGGCATCACCATGCTGAACCTTTCCTTAAGGACAAGCAAATGAGGGTCATCATACTGCCGCTCCCTGATACAATCAAATAAGGAAGATCGAGAAACCACGCAAGCTAGAACCCGACTGGGCTCCGAAAGATCCAATCTCCCAAACTGGATGGCTAAGGCCTGGACATCCATCGCCATAGGCCTCTCCGATGCTGGTAAATATGCCAAACTCCCCAAACTCTCCACCCGGCAGCTCAAAGCATCGGCTACCATATTGGCCTTACCCGGGTGATATAAAATGGTGATGTCATAATCCTCCAGCAGCTCTAGCCATCTCCTCTGACGCAAATTAAGGTCCTTCTGCTGAACAGATGCTGCAAACTCCGGTGATCAGTATATATCTCACAAGGCACACCGTACAAGTAATGACGCCAGATCTTCAAGGCATGAACAATGGCAGCTAACTCAAGATCATGGACAGGATAATTCTTCTCATGTATCTTCAACTGTCTGGACGCGTGGGCAATCACCTTACTGTCCTACATCAATACCGCTCCAAGGCCAACTCTTGAGGTATCACAATAGACAGTATAAGACCCCGAACCGGTAGGCAATATCAAAACTGGGGCTGTAGTCAGGGCTGTCTTGAGCTTCTGAAAGCTCGCCTCACACTCGTCCGTCCACTGGAACGGAGCACCCTTCTGGGTCAGTCTGGTCATAGGTGCTGCAATAGATGAAAATCCCTGAACAAATCAACGGTAATAACCCGCCAAGCCAAGAAAACTACGAATCTCTGTAGCTGAGGATGGTCTGGGCCAACTCTACACGGCCTCCACTTTCTTCGAATCCACCTGAATACCCTCTCTCGAGACCACATGACCCAAGAACGCCACGGAATCCAACCAAAACTCACATTTTGAGAACTTAGCATAAAACTTCTTCTCTCTCAAGGCCTGGAGCACTGTCCTCAAGTGCTGCTCATGCTCTCCCCAACTCCAGGAATACACCAGAATGTCATCAATAAAAACGATCACGAACGAATCAAGATATGGCCGGAAAACACTGTGCATCAGATACATGAACGCTGCTGGGGCATTAGTCACCCAAAAGACATAACAAGGAACTCGTAATGACCATACCGAGTCCTGAAGGCAGTCTTCGGGATATCTGGCTCCCGAATCTTCAACTGATGATAGCCTGAACGCAAGTCAATCTTAGAAAACACACAAGCACCCTGCAACTGGTCGAACAGGTCATCAATACGAGGCAAAGGATAGCGGTTCTTCACTGTCACCTTATTCAACTAGCAGTAATCAATACACATGCGCATAGAATCATCCTTCTTCTTCACAAATAACACAAGAGCACCCCAAGGCGATACACCAGGCCGAATAAAACCCTTATCAAGTAATTCCTGCAACTGCTCATTCAACTCCTTCAACTCAGGAGGAGCCATACAGTACGGAGGGATAGAAATGGGCTGAGTGCCCAGCAACAGATCAATGCAAAAATCAATGTCCCTATCAGGTGGCATGCCCCGAAGATCAGCTGGAAACACATCAGGGAAATCCCGTACTACTGGGACTAAATCAACAGAAGGAGTATCCATACTGCATCTCTCACATAAGCTAAGTACGCATCACAACCTTTCTCAACCATACGCTGAGCCTTAAGGAAAGAAATAACTCTACTGGGAGTGTGACCTAAGGCACCCCTCCACTCAATACGCGGTACACCTGGCATGGCCAGTGTCACGATTTTGGCGTGACAATCAAAATAGCATAATGGGGCGACAACCAGTCCATGCCCAAAATAATATCAAAATCAACCATACTGAGCAATAATAAGTCAGCTCTGGTCTCAAAACCACCAAGAATAACCAAACATGACCAGTAAACACGGTCCACAACAAGAGAATCCCCCACAGGAGTAGAAACATAAACTAGGGAACTCAAAGAATCCCGAGGTACACCCAAATGCGGAGCAAAATAAGAAGACACATAAGAGTAAGTGGAGCCTGGATCGAATAGAACCGATGCATCTCTGTGACAGACCAAGATAGTACCGTGATGACAGAATCGAAGGCGGCAGCCTCAGTACGGCCTGGAAGAGCATAATATCCGGTATGGCCTCCCCCTCGAGGGCGACCTCTACCTCCCCGACCACCACCCCTGGCTGGCTAGGCCAGTGGAGTAGCAACTGGTGCTGGAACCATAGCCTGAGAGCTCTGCGGGGCCTGCTGTAGCTGAGGAGTCTGCGGAGGTGAACCCCTCCCAAATCTGGGGCAATCCCTCACCACATGGCGTGTGTCACCACACTCAAAACAAGCTCTGGGAGGACGTGAAGACTGTGACTGGCTCGGGCTAGGTCTGTTGGACTGACCACTGGAAGCACCCCGTGCAGGAGGCGCACTAGAGATTGGAGGTGCATAATAAGGCTCCTGAGGCCTAGGTGGAGCTGGAATACCACTGGCTGCTGGAAGAACTGAATGAACGGGACGGCCCATATGACCCCTACCATGACGACCTGCAGCTGGGGCACGGGACCAGAATAATGGCCCGACTCTCGAGACCTCTTGGCCTCCCTCTCCTCTCTGTCCCTAGCGTGCATACCCTCAATCCTCCTAGAAATGCTCACCACCTGCTGATAAGATATATCTATCTCTAACTCACGAGCCATGCTAGATCTGATGCTGGGAATAAGCCCCTCAATGAATCGGCGAACCTTCTCGCGAACCGTAGATACCAAAGCTGGTGCATGTCTAGCCAAATCAATGTAACGGACAGCATACTCCGAGATAGTCATAGTACCCTGGCGTAAATGCTCAAACTCCGCGCGCCAGGCGTCCCTAAGACTCTGGGGACATACTCCCTCGTGAACATATCCGAAAACTGAGCCCAAGTCAGGGAAGCTACCTCATCCGGACTGTCTAACTCATAAGCACGCCACCACTGATAGGCGGCTCCTCGAAGTTGGAAAGTGGTGAAGGAAACCCCACTCGATCCTGATATGCCCATAGTGCGGAGAATACGATAGCACTCCTCCAAAAATTCCAAGGCATCCTCTGATGCTAACCCACTGAATACAAGAGGATCATATTTCTTGAACCTCTCAAGTCTCCGCTGCTCATCCTCTGAAGCCGCTGCCCTATCCTCGGGCTGAACTGGTACTGCAGGCGGCACATGTATAACCTCTGGGGCCTGCTCAACATGCACTCGCTGCTCAGGAGTGCGGGCGGCGGGAGTCTGTACTCCTCTCCCGGCCTGGGATGTGGCTGCAGCAAGGGGAAGCAACCCTGCCTGAGCCAAACTGGTGTACATACTCATAAACTGTGCCAAAGTCTCCTGGAGAGCTGGAGTAGTAGTGGCAGACGTATCGGGTGTCTGGACTCCTGGAGAGCTGGAGAGCGCGCGGGTGCTCTGGCTGCACCACGAGCGCGTCCTCGGCCTCTACCCCGGCCGCGGTCTCTGATGGCTGCAGTAGGGGGCGCGGGTGCCTGATCCTCTCGGGTAGTGCGTGTCCTCACCATCTGTGAGAGAATAGAAAGACAGAAGTTTAGTTGTGATGTCAAAAATCTCGCACGACAAGGAAATCAAATAAAGTGGAATTTTCCTAACAGTTACATAGCCTCTCGTAGATAAGCATAGACGTCTCCGCACCGATCAACGAGACTCTAATAAACTGGCCTGTGCTCCGTGACTCCTATGAACCTAGAGCTCTGATACCAACTTGTCACGACCCTAGTTCGCCCTCCGTGAACTATCGTGATGGCACCTAGTCTCTACAACTAGGTAAGCCTAACAAGTGCGGAAAAACAAATCGAAACTTGCGGAAGTATAAATCAAAAACCCAAAATAACTAAAAGCGGCGGTATATAGAATGCCGCTCGGCAAATACAGCACAATATCTCAAACTTCTACATCACTATCCCAAAAACCGGAAACTCACGGGAACACAAGCTGAGAGAAATATAGTAAAATGCTCTAACTCCGGAATGTCTATATCAATAGTATGATAGAAGGGATAATACTACAAGATAGAATAAAGATGGAGACTCTTTGATTTGCAGACGCGCCAGATGTACCTCGAAGTCTCCAAAAGCTCTCCCTGCCTCAAGGATGGTAAGCCTGTGTAGAGGTACCTGGATCTGCACATGAAAAACATGCGCAGAAAGGGCATGAGTACACCACAGCGGTACTCAGTAGGTGCCAAGCCTAACCTCGGTCGGGTAGTGACGAGGAAGGCCAGGGCCCTACTGAGATAAGTATATATATAATGAAATGACAGGGTAAATAAGCAGTATAACTGAGAGTCTATAATAAGGATCTACACAGTATAATAAGAGTGCAATAACGGAAACAGAGATAAAGACGAACTACAAGGAAATACCACTCATAGCAAGGATGATAACCGGGGATCTCTTGGTATCCCGAGGATCTCTTGATATCCTCAAAAACAATATACTAGGGATCTCTTGGTATCCCGTGGATCTCTTAGTATCCTCAATATACGTGCCGGGGATCTCTTGGTATCCCGCACTTCAGTCCAGATCATAAGTACTTACAGGGGATCTCCCGGGATGACGTCCCGTAATCCCAAATTAAAAACACATGGGAGCAACACAAGAAGTATTCAACGAATGCTAGATTTCGTACTAAGTAACAGATAAGTCTAGCGTAACATGCTACACGTAATGCAATTAAGGCAAATTGAGCAAATAGGCAATTAAGACTACTAAACATACTTTTCTAAACTAACAACATGCTAAATACGCAAGTAACATGAAATAGGAGAAGGAACTCAATTGAAATACTTAAAGAAAACCGGATTTTTCAACAATTAGCTCAAGTACGCGCTCGTCACCTCACGTACGCGGCATTTCAATTACCACAATATCAATCCTAAGGGGAGAGGTCCCCCACACAAGGTTAGACAAGCCATTTACCTCGAACCGGCCAAAATCAACTCGAAACCACACCTTTGCCACGAGTATCCGACTCCAAATGGCCCAAATTTATTCAATTCAATTTCATAATGTAGATAACACTTCAAATAACTGATTCTATAATTAAATTCTAAGCTAAGACGTGAAATTAGGTAAAATGACCAAAATGCCCCACAGGCCGACGTCTCAAAATCGGGTGAAATTTGTATTTTTAGAAACTTCGTACTCCCACGAGTCTACTCATAACAAGAACACTGAAATCGGAGTCCAAATGACCCCTCAAATCCTCAATTAAAAGTCTAAGAACTTTTTCCCCAATTTCTACCAAAATTTTGAAATTAAATGATGAAATTAACTAAAGATTGATGGAATATAACTAGAAAGGGGTAAAGAATCGTTACCCAGAGATCTCCTCTTCAAATCCCTCCAAAAATCACCCTCTCCCGAGCTCCAATTCGATTTTTCAACTTTTGAAACCAAACCCTCAAAATTTCATATTTCTGCCCAGCTATTTCCGCATCTGCGATCCCGTTTCTGCGGACCAATATGTCGCATATGCGACTTTCATTAAAGATCCCAGGAGTCGCATCTGCGGTTCTTCTTTCGCAGATGTGAACCGCATCTGCGGTGAAACTTCCGCATCTGCGGAACCTGAAGGAAACCCAAAAACTGCATCTGCGCTTGCCTTGCCGCATCTGCGGCGGCGCATCTGGTTCCCCAAACCGCAGATGCGAAAATATCAGAAGCAGCAAAAATCTGCAATCTCTTAACTTCAAATCTTTCCGCCAACCATCCGAAATCATCCCGAGGCCCCTGAAACCTCAACCAAACATGCCAACCAATCCTAAAACACCATTCAAACTTGTACCTATCTTCAAAATACTTCAAACAACATCAACACACCTATTTTTCATCGAATTCAAGCCTAAGAATTTCAGAAACTCTAAAAATACGCTTTCGATCAAAAAATCTTTCAAACCTCGTCCGAATGACCTAAAATTTTGCACGCACATCCCAAATGACATAACGGAACTACTGCAACTCTCGGAATTCCATTTCGACCCTCGGATCAAAATCTCACTATCGAACCGGAAACTTCCAAAATTCAACCTTCGGCATTTCAAGCCTAAATTAGCTACGGACCTCCAAAACACAATCCGACCACGCCCCTAAACGCGAAATCACCTAACGGAGCTAATGGAACCATCGGATTTCCATTCAGAGGCCATCTTCACACTGTTCCAACTACGGTAAATTTTTCAACACTTAAGCTCTCATTTAGGGACTAAGTGTCCCGAAACTCTGCGAAACTCAAAACCGAACATCCCAACAAAATCAAAATAGTAGAAATAACCTTCGAGGAAGCAGTTAATAGGGGATCGGGGCGTAAATTCCAAAAACGACCGGTCGGGTCGTTACATTAACAAAATTCAAAAATCGGTCCAAAAGTCGACCCCCGGGTCCGTACCTTGGAACCCAACAAAATTTACAAAAATCGAATACCCATTCCGATACGAGTTCAACCATACAAAATTTATCAAATTCCGATACCATTTGTTCCCTCAAATCACGATTTTTCATTTTAGAAATTTTCTTGAAAAACCAACTCCTTCCACAACCCAAAACACAATTTAAATGATAAAAATGAAGATAAAATCCTAGAATATGTTAGATTTTAGGTGAAGAACACTTACCCGATCATTTTGCTTGAAAACCCCCAAAAGAAGCTCCCAAATCCGAAGTTTAAAACTCAAAATATGAAGGAAATGGCCAAACCCTCGACTTATATGATTCTGCCAGAACTTCCGCACCTGCGACCAACTTAACCGCATCTGCGCAACCGCAGGTGCGCCTAACCAATCGCACCTGCGCTCCACTCCGCTTTTGCGCCCAGGGATCCGCTTCTGCGGCACCGCACGTGCGTTCCAATTCTCCGCATCTGCGGACACTACCCAGACCAGCTCCTCTCGCACCTGCGCTTCCTCCTTCGCACATGCGACCATCGCACCTGCGCCCAGGGTCCGCAGGTGCGATTACACCAAAACTCAGCCTCCCCAAAACCATGGAAAATCATTCGCGACTCGTCCGAAACATACCTGGGGCCCTCGAGACCCCGTCCAAGCATACCAACAAGTCATATAACCTAACACGGACTCGCTCGAGGTCTCAAATCACATCAAACAACGCCGAAAGGACGAATCACACCATGAATCAAACTTAGAAACTTTCAAATCTTCCAACTTCGAAAACTTGTGCCGAAACCGCTCAAATCAACTTGGAATGACGCTAAATTTTGCAGACAAGTCCAAAATGACATAACGGAGATGCTCCAGCTCTCAAAATCGCATTCCGACCCCGATATCGCAAAAGACAACTATGGGTCACACTTCTCCATTTTCCAAACCTCAACTTTTCCAACTTTTGTCGAAACGCCTCAAATTACCCTACAGGCCTCCAAATCTGAATCCGGACGCGTGCCTAAGTCCAAAATTACCATACGAAGCTGTTGAGATCACCCAAAACACATTCCAGGGCTGTTTACTCAAAAGTCAAATTCCAGTCAAATTCTCACCGCTTAGACTCCCAAAACTAGATTCCTTTTTCTAATTTGACTCTGAATCATCCGTTAACTGAATTCAATCATGCACGCAAGTCGATACTCATATTATAAAGCTGTTCCAGACCTTACACTACTAAATGGAGCTTAAATTCTCAAAACGACCGGCCGGGTCATTACAGATGACAAGGCTTTGAAGGATAAAAAGAAAAAGGGCAAGACGCATGCTGTTTGTGATGACGAGACTTTGAAGGATATCAAGAAAAAGAGCAAGTTGCATGTCGTTGGTGATGACGAGACTTTGAAGGCTATCAAGAAAAGAGCAAGTTGAAGGGCAAGATGAAGTAGTTTGGGATAGTTTAACAGAAAATTCAATGTAGTTTTAAAATGAAGTAGTTTGGTTCTGATATTGTATTATGATTGGATACAGTTGCATACTTATATCACATTTTATGCTTTTTGTTTGGGATGTTTTTGAACAATATATTTGAATTGCTAATGTTGAATATTACTTCTAATTGCGACTTGTTTGTTTTCAGTTAATAGTGAAATTATGGAAGTATTAATAGTTTTGACTTTTCTACAGTTTTTGTTTTGTAATTTATAGAGTTTTAATCTGTTTCGACAGGTTTTGCAAATTTAGCTGGTGTTGCTAAGTTGTTATAGGAAGTTTTGTGAATGAAGTTTTGGGGGCAGCTAAATTGTATATAAACTGTATAGCGACGGTCTATTTTGTAATTTTTGTATAGTAACAGTCTTTTTGTATATGTTTTGTACAGTGACATCTAATTTATATATTTTTTGTATATACTTTGTATAGTGATTTCTATTCTGTATATTTTTTATATAGTCATAGTCTATTGTATGTAAATTGTATATATAATAGTGACGGTCTCTATTTTTTTTGTATAAATATACAAATTCTATTTTATATATTTTTGTATAGTGACATCTATTTTGTATATTTTTCGTATAGCGACAATTTGTTTTGTATTTTGTTTTGTATAGGAACAAAATATTATATATAAATTGTATAGTGATGGTCTATTTTTGTATAATGACAGTTTTTTATGTTTATATTTTGTATATTTTTTTTGTATAATAACATCCATAATAGTATTTGGAATAAAACTTCTACCAATACTTTCATTACGAAAAAAAGTAGAATCTTTATTTATACATCAGAGAGAATCTGATTGCAAATCTCATTATTTTTCCAATGTTCTAATTGTAACATTCACAAGGAAAATTGTTATAAAATACTAAATCATTGTAGCAACATCTACTAGTTGTCTTGAGCATTCCTGCATGTTCTTCTGTTGTTTACTTGTTTGCCACACAGTCCACAGGTAACTGTTTTAGTATACAAATATTCATAAAGTTCCTTGTGTCGCGACTTCCTCGGTCTTCCTGGTTTGCCCTTCACTATCGGTGGTAGGACCACATTATCTAACACCTCTATTGGAAGGTCCCATGTAGTTTCATCTGGAAGTGGATTAATTGGCACTTCATATGTCTTCTTGAAGTATTCCTTGGTGTAATAGGCAGAACAATATTTGGGTGCTTCTATGTGTGTGTAGTCCAATACTGCCATAGCATGTGGACAAGGAATCTCATCCACTTGAAATCATTTGCACAAGCGATCCCTTTTTTGCATGCAGACTATGTTCCGCCTTTGTTTAGCATCCATTACTACATATACATAATCGGTTGAAGGCCTCACCTAAATTTAAATAGATATCATTAGTAAAACAGGGATATGACAAGTATTAATGCATTTTTATCAAAGTATGTTATTCAGGCGTATGAAGTAAGACATGATAAAAGAATATTTACCGTCATCTTCTGCGATAAATAGCTATTTTCCTTCAGTACTTCGTTATTTTTTTTCCTAGGCCAGTAAATGTACTCATTGCAGTCATTCTATTTGCATTATTCCATTCCATAACCAAATTCATCATGTAATCTAGCAAACTCATGATTGGTAGCTCTTTTGCCTCTCTGTTTCTTGCATTGAGTGACTTGGCAATATTTGAAGTCATCACCATGGATCTATTAACAGTGGAATGCGCTATGGACCACTTTCCATAACCAACTTGGAACAGGTCACCCCTTACCCTCTTATAAATGTTGTCCATATCTTGCATGAGGCGATTAAAATCTTCAATTTTGTATGCTCTGGCCATAGCAAAAAATACTTCCCTCAACCGCTCATGGTTCTTCTTGAACTGCTTCTTTATGTTATTCCAAAGATGAAAGATGGATACACAGTGGGATACCTATGGATACACAATCGAAGCACCCCTCAATATGCTTGCATGACGATCGGATACGATGCACATCCTTTCCCTTTCCCCAAAAACCTGTCTAAACATTTCAAAAAACCATTACCGGGAAGCATCATTTTCAAAATCGACAACAGCATATGCTAGTGGAAATATTTTACCTGGTTAAGAAAATAAGAAAGCATCCACGTGTTATTTTTATTAAATACGGATAAGAACTATCTATACCATATATAATTATTATACGACTCTGCGACATATTCACCTACCGCATCTTGTGCGCTAGCTGTTAACATTGTTCCCATGTGTGATGATTTGAGGAATGTTCCATCAACCACTACAATAGGGTAGCAGTATTTCCTTCCTATGATTGATGCATTTAGTGCGACAAAAACATTCATAAAGTGCCCGTCCTCTAATTTAGGTAACATTGTGACAGAACCAGGATTTGTCATATTTATCATATACAAGTGACCCGGCAGTTTTCTATAAGATTCGCGTGGTATCCCTCTTAGTAGTTCAATCGCCTTTTCTTTTATTCTATAATCTTTTACGAAACTCATATTAATCCCATACTGTTGTTTCATGTCGCTCATGATGTCTGCCGGAGTGTATATTGTTTTTGGATTGGCATATTTGTTGCAAATCATTTTAGCAATGGCTGACGAAGTAGCATGACGTTGTGAAAATATTCTACTCGTCTCTAGGCAAATGTGAACATCATTGAACCGTCTAACCTTGAAGACATTTGATTTGTGTAGACTTGACAATCTAAGACTCCATTTGCAACTTTCATCCACGCATGTAAGACAATACCTATTTAAAATATAGTTTTATGATAATGCACTTCTTCAGATTTTACACTTGTGTCTCAAATAAACAAGCAGTATACATATGCAATCTCATTATACAATAATTATATATTTTTTATACAATCAGCATACACAAAATTACAGAGAAGTGCAATCTCATAAGTAGAAATCATGCCTTGTTGTAGATGATTTATCCACTATAAATTGACATTTTTCTCGTATTGTGTAGTGCTTTATTACACTAATGAGTATATCTTTGTCCCAATACAATTGACCTTCTGCAATTTCTTCATGTTGTGGATTGTCTATTATACAATTTCCCTTTAATATCTCAATTTTGTCTTGTTTTCCATGATTATCCATCATTTCAACAATATTAGTTTCGTGTACTTCTTCTACGTTCTGACATTGTAAACCAGCTGAAGTTGTTGCGAGTAAGTTGCCACCAAAGTGTGAACTTGAATACGAGCATTCAGCACTTGAAAACACAGTTTTCAACATTATGCATAATGGATATTCAGTGATATCCAGGTTTTTCTTTTTTATCTCCATATACAAGCGCACACTCATATCATTGTATATTGAAATCGCTATATAGCTATCCTTCACTGTATATTTTATCTCCATCGCACTTGTAATTAAATCTCTACCCAATTGCTTGTATATCTCATCAATAAAATACTCATAGCTACAGTCCGAATTGATCAGCACGCTATTAACAAGGAAATTAACAAATTTACTCTCACTTACCATTCACCACTGTGTTGAAGAAAAATCAAAATCAAAATTGGAACAGTAGTTACAACATTCACAATCTCCATAGACATTAGTTGAGTTTGTCGATTTTGTATCAATTTTACAGTTTAAGAACGATCTCAACTCTATTAAGCTGATTGTAGGCAGCAATCGTGCAAAAACTTTGAATTTTAGCGTGAATTTTTTGGAGCTTCTGAGTTTAATCTTCAGAAACCCTTGAATTTTTTGACAATGTGAATAATTGGGCGACTTTTATAGTGTTTGGAGGTTGAAGATCCAATACTGAATGCGTGAATTTAGGATACAAAATCGATTAGAAGTGTTGTCCTTTTCGTTTGCGTTTAGTGTATAGTTTCAGCTTTTTCAGTTGCTAGCCTTTATTATTGTTTTTAGGCTATGACTTGTATGGGGTTATTTTGTGGCTATCAGGTGATATAAGATTTGCCCTAGTTGCTACAAATGAACATTGCTCTTCAAAAAACTCTAAAAAGAGGTATTCTGAATCACTTTTGTAGTATAACTCATGTATATAATTGATTAATTAGTTGTTTTTTACTGTGTTGTATGTTTTTTGTGATCGTTTTTTTTGAAATATTCTTTTTGTTTTTTATCCGGATTAGTTTACTTATATGCAAAAAATTATGAAAATTGTATATTGTTCTTCTGTTGAATAATTAGTGTTATATGTGATTTTAGTGTTGACGTATAATAATATGCGACTTTATTGTTGTTTAGTGCCCTTTAGTGTTATTTTGTGTCTTTTATTGTTATGTAGTGTCGTTTAGCCTAGTAGAACTGATAATAAATTTTAATTTATGTTAGTTGATGTTGTTTATGGCCATTTAGAGTAGTGTAACTTTAGTGCTCTTTAGGATTATTTAGTGTAGAATAAAAACTACGTACCCCCATTAACTTACCCGGTTAGAGTACTCAATTATGGATCAAATGTTAATCAATTATTAAGTGTTTATCAAATGTATTATTATATAAGAATCAAATATTAGATATGAATCAAAAAATAATTAGTTGGCCGTACAAAAGCGACGCTGTCAGATTTTTGTGTAAAATATAAAAGTTAACAAACAAATCGTTATGAATAAAATAAATATTTAATAGCAAAAATTTTAAAATAATATCAAATAGTTAAACAAATTAAGTATTTAGTATTGAGTATTAAGTTTTTAGTATTTTTTATATGAATAATTATTAAATATATCGAGATTAGTAAGAAAATTAAATATTTAAATTTTTTATAACCCAAAAATACCTAAAATAAAGATGACAGTTCAAACAGAACCCTGCCAAATTTTAGTTAAAAAATCTAAGAAACTAACATATAAATAATTATTTTTCTTATCAACCTAAGTAATAATATAGAAAATTAATCGATTAAATATCAATATTAAAAATATCGTAATATATTTAAAGATGTTAGACGATTAAAGAGAAAAATACTTTAATTAATATTATTCAATTTATAGACATCCTCATGGAGCCTCCCCCTATGCATCCTGGATCTGCTGTTCGAGAGCTATTGTTGCTCCAGTGTGGTCATAGGTCTTCACACATCTGGGATGGACAAATTCTGTCCCAGACCTTCCACCCTGTGACGACCCGACCCGTCGTCTCATGTGTTACTGCTCTGTTTCCCCCATTTTATGCTTCTTCATGTTTCGTTATCGGTATTTGGTGTGTTAGAGTTGATTTGGATTGGTTTTGATAAGAAATGAGACACTTAGTCTCTTTAAGGAAGGCTTAAGTTGGAAAATTCAACCGGACGTTGACTTATGAGTTATAGGGCTCGGATGTGATTTTCGGTGATTCGGTTAGCTTCGGGAGGTGATTTGTGACTTAAGAGTGCGATCGGAATTGATTTTGGAGGTCCGGTGTAGAATTAGGCTTGAATTGGCGAGTTAGTATTTTGGCGAATTTCGGTTGATAGGCGAGATTTTGATCTGAGGGTCGGAATGGAATTCCAAGAGTTGCTGTAACTTCGATATGTGATTTGTGATGTACGTGCAAAATTTCAGGTCATTCGGACGTCGTTTGGTTGGGTTTTTGATCGAATGCGTGTTTCGGAAGTTTTGAAAGAACTTAGGCTTGAATCCGATGAGAATTGATGATTTTAGTGTTGTTTGAGGTTTTTTGATGATTGGAACAAGTTTGGATAATGTTTTAAGACATGTTGGTGCTTTTGGTTGAGGTCCCGGGGGCCTCGGGATAATTTCGGAGGATCAATCGGACCATTTTTGGCCTTAAAAGATTGCAGGTTTTCAGTTATTTGGTTGCAGAAGAAATGCTCTTCGCGTTCGCATCATCATGGCTGCGTTCACATAGCTCTGGGAGTGGAAGCATCGCGATCGCGATGGTGTTTCCGCGATCGCGTAGAAGGAAAATTGGGGCTGGCAAATTGCCCTTCGCGATCGCATAAGTTTTGGCGCGATCGCTTAAGGTTGGGAAAAAAAAAGGTCACTGCGATCGCATGGACTTTGTCGCGTTCGCGTAGAACATTTTTGGGAGTTCGGAAATTTGCTCATCGCGATCGTGTGCATGAGTCCGCGATTGCATAGAAGAAAAATATAGAGCTGGGCAGAATGTTTTAAAAGCTCATTTCCGCGATTTTGGGTCATATTTCCTCCATGGTTGATCATTTTGAGAGCTTCTTGGTGGAGATTAAAGAGGGATTCAAGGGGAATCGATTGGAGGTAAGATTTTTGAACTTAAAACACGATTATATTGTGAAATTTGTCTAGAAATTCATGGAAATTAAGCCTAAAATTGATGAACTAGGGCTTGAGTTTTTGATATTTCAAATGGGCATTTGATAGGTCATTTGAGCTCGGATTTGGGAGTTCTTGGTATGTATGGACTCGTGGCGAGACGAGGAATTCGGTAATGTGAGTTTTGTAATTTTTCGAGAAGTGGGCCCGGGGCTCGGGTTTTGCTAGTTTCGAGATTTTTGCTATTTCTCGATTGTTTCAATTGGGTATTGTTTCCTTAGCATATTGTGATGTATTCGCTCTGATTTTGGATAGATGACGTGTGTGGAGGCCGATTTGAGGAGCAAAGGCGTCGCGGGCTAGAGATTTCACCGGTTCGAGGTGAGTAATACTTGTAAATGATATCCTGAGGGTTTGAAACTCCGGATTTGCACATCATAGTGCCGTATTGAGGTGACTTGCACGCCGGATATGTGCGTGGGGCAGAGCACCGTTGGGGATTGTTACTTGGTCCGTCCCGGTTATTGATTTTTACCGCGTATTTGACTGAAACTACTTGTTATCATCATGAGTTGGGCTGATTGCCATGTTTTGGGCTTCGTGCCGATTATTTGAATCCTTCAGGGATTGATATCACTATTTTTGCATTACTTTGCATGTTATTTGATCTCGGTCCAGGGTTTTAATACTGTTTTGCAAACTCAGCCATTATTTCTAAGATTTGAAAACTTAAACAATATTTTATTGACGTTTTGAGCTGAGAACTATCATTTTAATATTGCTCAAGTGGTTTATGTGCATTTTTGGACTGAGCATGGATCGGACTGCGCGCCGCAGCAGTGTTATAGTGATTTCCGGATATATGGATGGCTCGGGCTGCACGCCGCAGTGGTTTTATATTGATATTGCGCTTGGGCTGTAGGAGCCCCTCCGGAGTCTGAACCCCCACAGTGAGCGCGGGTACCCAAATGGATCGGGATGCACGCCGCAGCGGTCATGTGCATTGCATTGCATTCATGCATTGGTTCTTGTTTGTACTACGTGTCATGACATTCAGCACTCTCATATCATTGGCATCCATGCTACTTCTTGCACTGTTTACCAGAAACCCTGGTGTTATTTGTTGGTGGAGTGCTGTGCCCGAGGGGCTGACTTGCACTATCTGATTACGCATTCATTTGCTTAACTGTTGGAAAGGATATTTTCAAAAGAGGTTTTAACTGAGCCCAGATATTTTCTAAAGGATTTTCACGGTTTTACTGTTTTCTCAAAGATTTGCATTGTCCTATATAGCATGATGGAGTGCCTTTACGTGATTTCTTACCGCTTAGTTGTTATTTACTTTTATTGCTCACTGAGTTGGAGTACTCACTTTACTCCCTGCACTCGCGTGCAGTTGCAGGTATTGCTCACCCGGTAGCGGGTTATTAGCTGGTTGAAGGTATTACTATTGTAGCTGAGCAAGGTGACCGCTAGCGTTCGCGTCACCGGACGTTGTTTTTAGAATTCCAGAATTTATTTTTGTACATTATTGGCCCTGTAGTTGTGTTCACGTTCTCTAGATGCTCGTGACTTGTGACACCCCGGTCGGGTTGTGTTGGGTTGTAAATACTGGTTATTATTGTCATTAAGTTGTATTTATCTATTCATTTATGTTTAAAAATTGTTAAAGAGACGATTTGGGTTAGTTGGCTAGCCTTGTCTTCACGAGAGGCGCCATCACGACCGGATTTGGAAATTGGGTCGTGACAAGTTGGTATCAGAGCCTAGGTTACTAGGTCTCACGAGTCATGAGCAGGTTTAGTAGAATCTCGCGAAGCGGTACGGGGACGCCTGTATTTCTCCTCGGGAGGCTGCAGAACCTTTAGGAAAACTTCCCATTCTTGGAATTCTTATCGTGCGTGCTTGATTCAGCTTGAGATATAACTCTTGAAATTCCTTACATACGTCTATATGTGCACGGGAACGCTCAGTATTATATGTGACTTGATGGTTTGTGATTCCCGGATCGAGGGGCGAGAGGTAATCATTGTGAGTATATCGGGCCAGTCTGGAGGACTTGAGGCCGGATCTTTGCCTATGACTTGAGCACCGAGGTGCTGATTGTGTGAGCAAATGTTTTGAACTTATATGTTCGGTATTGTCCTTATTAGCCGGAATGGCAGTTGGATATCCATGTGAGGAGTATGTTAGTACTGTGAGATGTATCTATGTGATCTTGGTAGTGACAAAGAGGTGTGTTGAAATACTAAATTGAGGCGAAGCAGGTGGGTTATCTCCTGCGAAGTGTTCTTGAGTGGTATGATCCTTATGTGTATGTTAGAAGATCTCCTGTGTAATTGAAGGGTATGTGTTGAAATCTGAGAATTCGGGTCGCTTAAGAGAGTGGACTCAGTTGATGTGGGGATGAATGTGAGGTTTGCAGAGGATTTCAGTACTAGACAATCTGTGTTTTCACAAGCTTGTAGATGATTCGAGTTTAATCTCACTATGATATTGTGGCATCATTAGAGTAAAAGTGATATGAGTTGTTAAGTGTGTCTTGATATATGGCTTCGAGCCAAGATGGGGAGGTTGCTATTGATTAGTTGATTGCACGGTTATGCGTTATGCTGGTTCTGTATCGAGGTATGCTGGCGGATCAGTCCTGGTTGCAGGAATTGAGCCGAGGATGGCACGAGTGAAGCAAAATTATGACAAAGGTTATATGGTGCTTCGTAGATGTGAGGAAATAATAGGATGTCTTGAGCTGTCGTTGATAAAGGATGCTCAGTGTATAGAGAAGGAAGATGTTCGTTTGTACTGGAATGAGATCATATCCTGTGGTGTTAGAGTGCTAATAAGGCACGAGTGGTT
Organism: Nicotiana attenuata; assembly: GCF_001879085.1. NCBI lineage: Eukaryota > Viridiplantae > Streptophyta > Magnoliopsida > Solanales > Solanaceae > Nicotiana > Nicotiana attenuata. The sequence goes on along the minus strand of NC_031995.1, from coordinate 69,779,960 downwards.
TTGTTCGTTAAGTCAGGTAATTTGCAGTTTGTATAAGAGTGGATGACTCTTGAGAATGGTTTTAATGAGTTCAAGATTCTATATGTAGCACTTAGGTGTTTTAAGGTTGTGTATGTGAAAGACAGTGTTTTCATTAGAAAAGGTCAAGACTTGAGGTATTTTTATGTTAATTATGGGATTCTATGTATCAGTATCTGGAAAGTAAAGGTAGCGGACTTAGATTCGCAGGAAATTCTTCAGAGTAGGGTATTTTAGAATTGTGGTATTTTTGGGAACGGTTGAGAGAGTATTCAGTGGCCTAAGGGTCATAGTCAGTGTGGTCTTATGTTCGAGTCTCGTGTGGTAAGCCTGGGATGAGGTGTTGTGATGCTACGACGGGGGAGAAATATCAAGTTGATGATGAAACAGAAGGGGAAATTAGATAGATGGAATAGTTTGATAGTAGACCGAATCGGTATGGTAAAGATATGATTAATTCTTCGTATGTGTTCGAGGTAATGAGTTTTTACAAGTGTTGTGCAGCGAAGCTCTTGAGTTTTGACAGTTTTCTTAGGTTGGTTCAGGTAGAAGGATTCAGTCCTGGCAGTTTAGCTTGTGCAATGGAATTGGGGAGAGAGTTTTTGATGAGTTTTATCGTGGTTTGGAGACGCATATATTGTCTAGGCATGCGAAGAATGGGATGTGTAGTGATTTTCTTCTAGATGGGATCAATGGAGAGTTCTCGACTAGTTGGGTACGTAGATGTTTGTGGTCAGGAAAAAGGGAGATGGATTTCTCATGTTATCCTAGTGTGGTATGGTATATGCGATATGTTGTGGAGGATTGTGTGTAAGGTTTTGGTTCAGTTCAGAATGGAAAGTCATTAAATTCTTAAGCAGCACGGGCAGCTGCAGGTGATTTAAGAATCGATCTTCAGATGATTAAGGAAAATGGTATTGTTATTCTAGTGATTTGACGGGGGTATATGTTCAGTAAAAGGGGAAGGTGATGTAAACTGATAATACTTCGGTGGTATTGCGGCATTTTCTTGTTGGATCGACTGTTGATATTTGAGCTTGTTGATGGCACAGGGAAATTTTAGAATATCTTTCGTGGAATGAATGGGTACTTGATGTGTGATATGTATTCATACGGCGGAATGTGGGATCAGGTATAGTGATTCGTGTGTTACATGGAGTTGGAGACTGGGAGTTCTTAGATACAGTCTATGTCGTGGTTGTGGATCGTGTGTATTCGGCACCGTTTAGCGGCAATTAGGATTTGGAGGCTAGAGTGGATCTTTATTTGCTGATATGTTAGATTTTGGATGTGGTATTGAAATTCAGACTGGTTGTCTTAGTGTGGGGTTATTCTAGACTATTGTGCTACGGGCTATGTCGGAAATGCCACGGGTTGAGTGGCGAGGTGCATTGGATTATGTTCTTACGGAGTGGATATATTTCAAAGATGCAGCGGACGGCTGGGAGGGATTGCTTTTCTTAATAGGGCCTTCGTGATGGATGTCAGTGCAGAGGTTTCTACCCTTGATTCAGTTTCAGTGTTGAGGGACTTTTTCGGATGTGTTCCTNTTTCCGCGATCGCGTAGAAGGAAAATTGGGGCTGGCGAATTGCCCTTCGCGATCGCATAAGTTTTGGCGCGATCGCATAAGGTTGGGAAAAAAAGGTCACTGCGATCGCATGGACTTTGTCGCGTTCGCATAGAACATTTTTGGGAGTTTGGAAATTTTCTCATCGCGATCGCGTGCATGAGGCCGCGATCGCATAGAAGGAAAATATAGAGCTGGGCAGAATGTTTTAAAAGCTCATTTCCGCGATTTTGGATCATTTTTCCTCCATGGTTGATCATTTTGAGAGCTTCTTGGTGGAGATTAAAGAGGGATTCAAGGGGAATCGATTGGAGGTAAGATTTTTGAACTTAAAACATGATTATATTGTGAAATTTGTCTAGAAATTCATGGAAATTAAGCCTAAAATTGATGAACTAGGGCTTGAGTGTTTGATATTTCAAATGGGGATTTGATAGGTCATTTGAGCTCGGATTTGGGAGTTCTTGATATGTATGTACTCGTGGCGAGACGAGGAATTCGGTAATGTGAGTTTTGTAATTTTTTGAGAAGTGGGCCCGGGGCTCGGGTTTTGCTAGTTTCGAGATTTTTGCTATTTCTCGATTGTTTCGATTGGGTATTGTTTCCTTAGCATATTGTGATGTATTCGCTCTGATTTTGGATAGATTCGACGCGCGTGGAGGCCGATTTGAAGAGCAAAGGCGTCGCGGGCTAGAGATTTCATCGGTTCAAGGTGAGTAATACCTGTAAATGATATCCTGAGGGTTTGAAACCCCGGATTTGCACATCATAGTGCCGTATTGAGGTGACTTGCACGCCGGATATGAGCGTGGGGTAGAGCATCGTTGGGGATTGTGACTTGGTCCGTCCCGGTTGTTGATTTTTACCGCGTATTTGACTGAAACTACTTGTTATCATCATGAGTTGGGCTGATTGCCATGTTTTGGGCTTCGTGCCGATTATTTGAATCCTTCAGGGATTGATATCACTGTTTTTGCATTACTTTGCATGTTATTTGATCTCGGTCCAGGGTTTTAATACTGTTTTGCAAACTCAGCCATTCTTTCTAAGATTTGAAAACTTAAACAATATTTTATTGACGTTTTGAGCTGAGAACTATCATTTTAATACTGCCCAAGTGGTTTATGTGCATTTCTGGACTGAGCATGGATCGGGCTGCGCGCCGCAGCAGTGTTATAGTGATTTCTGGATATATGGATGGCTCGGGCTGCACGCCGCAGCGGTGTTATATTGATATTGCTCTTGGGTTGTAGGAGCCCCTCTGGAGTCTGAACCCCCACAGTGAGCGCGGGTACCCAAATGGATCGGGCTGCACGCCGCAGCGGTCATGTGCATTGCATTGCATTCATGCATTGGTTCCTGTTTGTACTACGTGTCATGACATTCAGCACTCTCATATCATTGGCATCCATGCTACTTCTTGCACTGTTTACCAGAAACCCTGGTGTTATTTGTTGGTGGAGTGTTGTGCCCGAGGGGCTGACTTATGTGTTGACTTGCACTATCTGATTACGCATTCATTTGCTTAACTGTTGGAAAGGATATTTTCAAAAGAGGTTTAGCTGAGCCCAGATATTTTCTAAAGGATTTTCACGGTTTTACTGTTTTCTCAAAGATTTGCACCGTCGTATATAGCATGATGGAGTGCCTTTACGTGATTTCTTACCGTTTAGTTGTTATTTACTTTTATTGCTCACTGAGTTGGAGTACTCACTTTACTCCTTGCACCTCGCGTGCAGTTGCAGGTATTGCTCACCCGGCAGCGGGTTATTAGCTGGTTGAAGGTATTACTATTGTAGCTAAGCAAGGTGACCGCCAGCGTTCGCGGCACCGGACGTTGTTTTTAGAATTCCAGAATTTATTTTTGTACATTATTGGCCCTGTAGTTGTGTTCAGGTTCTCTAGATGCTCGTGACTTGTGACACCCCGGTCGGGTTGTGTTGGGTTGTAAATACTGGTTATTATTATCGTTAAGCTGTATTTATCTATTCATTTATGTTTAAAAATTGTTAAAGAGACGATTTGGGTTAGTTGGCTGGCCTTATCTTCACGAGAGGCGCCATCACGACCGGATTTGGAAATTGGGTCGTGACACACCCATACATATAGACAACATTTGGGAATTCATTAGGGACCACCTACTTTTTCCCTGTACAGTTACAAGCCTTAAGCGGACGGGGTTTTACTGGATTATAGAGATCGGTCACTTGCAGTTCGACTAACCCCTGATGTAACGACTCTATCTGTCATTTTGAGCTCTAGCACGTCGTTTAGTGCTTTGAGATCATGAGCAGCTTCACTTCAGGTATTATGACTTGCGTTGGAATCAACGAGTTGATTTGAAAAGAAAATTCATTTCGAAAGCTTTAAGTTGCAAGAATTGACTAAGATTGGATTTTTTGGTAAACGACCTCAGAATCGGGATTTGAAGGTTCCAGCAGGTTTGTATGATAATTTTGGACTTGTGCGTATGTCCGGATCGGGTTTTGGATGACCCGAGAGCGTTTCGGCGCCTATTGTGTAAGTTAGCATTTTGGAAGAACTTCATAAGTTTGGGTTGAAGTGCATTTCAATGTTATCGATGTCCGTTTGGGATTCTGAGTCTGGGAATAGCTCCGTATGGTGATATTGGCATTGGGGGCGCGTCCGGAAGTGGATTTGGAGGTCCGTAGGTCATTTTGGAGTCATTTGGCTAAAGTTAGAAATTTGAAGGTTTTTGAGAAGTTTTACCGGGAGTGGAATTTTTTATATCGGTGTCGGAATCCGATTCTGGAAGTTGGAGTAGGTCCGTAATGTCGAATAGCACTTGTGTGCAAAATTTGAGGTCAATCTGACGAGATTTGATAGGTTTTAGCATCGAATGTAGAAGTTTAAAATTCTAAAGTTCATTAAGCTTGAATTGGAGGGAGATTCATGGTTTTAGTGTTGTTTGATGTGATTTGAGGCCTCTAGCAGGTCCGCATCATGTTATGGGACATGTTGGTAGAATTGGTTGAGGTTGCGAGGGCCTCGGGTGGATTTTGGATGGCGAACGGGTCGATTTGGGCTTGAAGGAGGAGCTGAAGGGGGGTTCTGGTTGCTGGTGTAACCGAATCTGCGGAAGCTTCATCGCAGAAGCGGCTCCGCAGAAGCGAAGAAGTGAACTGCAGAAGCGGCTAGGAGTGAAGGGGTTGAGGCCGCAGGTGCAAATGAATTTCCGCACCTGCGTGATCGCAGATGCGATCTAGGCTGCGCAGAAGCGGACTGGGGAACCTGGAGGCTTTCCCGCAAAAGCAAAATTGGCGCCGCACCTGCGGAACCGCAGAAGCGGTCAAGTGACCGCAGGTGCGAGAATCGGAGCTGGCAGTGTGTTTCATAAAAATCAAGTTTTGGCTCATTTCCTCATATTTTCACTTTGGTTGGGCGATTTGGAGCCTTGAAGAGGGGGGATTTCATCATCAAGCTTGAGGTAAGTTAATTCCACTTCTTGTAAGTTAAATACATGGTTTTATTATGGAATCAAGCATGAAATTAGGAGAAATTGTGGGTTTTTGGTAGAAGACCTAGAAATTTATATTTTGGATTTTTACCACGAATTTGGGCATGAAATTGAGAGTAAATTATATATTTGAGCCCGTAAGGTTATGGGTAAACTTTATCTTCGAAAACTTTTTGGAATACGGGCACGTGGGCCCGAGGGCGATTTTGTCAACTTTTCGAGCGGAGTTGGGAATTGATATAAAGTGAATTGTTATGAGTGTCTGAGTATATATTTATGGGTTTTCTCAATTATTGACTAGTTTTGGAGCGTTGGGCATCGGGTTGAGTCGTCGGAAGGGCATGGGAGCCAGTTTTGGAACTTCGGAGCGAGGTAAGTCTCCTTTCTTAAAGGCATCGGATGACTATGGGATTATTCAATATTTGAGTTTGTTAAAGACATCATTATTTATTCAATGAAATTCATTATTTATTATTTAAATGTAAGGAAAAGAAATGATTTCAAAAAACTAAAATGAGAATTTAATTAATTAAATGTTGGCTTGCCTGACCGAGGTGTCCGCCGCCATCACGACCTTTAATGGATTTTGGGTCGTGACAACATGGTATCAGAGCACTAGGTTCCCTTAGGTCTCACGAGTCATGAGCAAGTCTAGTTGAGTCTTGCGGATCGGTACAGAGACGTCTATACTTATCTTCGAGAGGCTACCAGACTATTAGGAGCACTTCCCTTCTTGATTCCTCATCGTGTGATTTGATTCCTTTGAGGCTTATGCCTTTGTTTCTTTCCTACTCAATCTTATGCGACGCAAAGCGCTTATTATATATCGGGAATGGAGAAAACGTAATGGTACTACAGATGTGGTGCGGGATGTTCCTCCCCGTGTATTTGATCGGGCTATTGTCGTCGCCTTGCGGAAGGTCGTTTTGTCATTTCAGATCGGTATCAGTATTACCTAAGGTTTTGAGATTTGGCATTAATTGTTATTACGATTCGTGCGTTGTTATCGCACAATATTGGTGTAATGGTAGAGTGTTTGTCTATGCATTGAAATAATTAATGGCTTGAAAGGAGGTCTACTCAAAGCATGATTCAGAGATTCGGTATTTTATTTTCAGTGGAGGAAAGGCAACCAGAATATAAATGTTCAGGTTTGGGTTGATGGAGTAACGAGACTTGGTATTTTCGAGTCTAGTGTAATTTTCATCTGTGATGAGGTATTGTCGTCCTTGATTGAATGTGTTAAGTTTGTCGGTGTTATGAGCCTCAACAATTCGCCTTTGGGGCAGGATATTATGAGATAGTATTAAAGAAGCGGCTGTTAAAGATCGCGGGGGTGGTAGTTCAGGATTGAATCGGTGTTTCTAATGTTGACGGCTTGAGAAAGATGATCTTCGGAAAGGCTTTAAGTTAGTACCAATCTATTGGTTCAAGTGCTACCGAGATAGATTTTGATTTAAGGCATCAGCTGAACAGCAAAGGATGAGGAAGGACATGTGGGAAGTTTCAGGTGATGGTTAAATTTCTAGAAGGCCAGGCGTAAGAAGCTAAAGCCGGGTAGTTTCTTAATGGAGTGAGTTTGACCAAAGTGGGAGAGTGGCAGAGTAGCATAGGGATTTAGTGGCAGGATAACTACACACCTTGAGGAAAGTTGGGAATGATTTGGGAACTTCGATGGACGGTGATTGGGTTTACGGGCTTAATTTGAAATATTGGCTATTTTACTACAGGAGATTGGATGCAATAGAAAGGAGTTGCTTGATATGAAGAAGGATACAACATGACTTTGAATTGGAGGATATTGTCGCACATTTGGTTGATGTCCGTGAGGAATAAATGGACTTGTACAGCTCGTGAATGAGCATGGGCTCAAGATGGGTTACTGATTTCGTAGTAATTGTGCAGTGCAGCGTCGTTGAGAGATGTCGGCATTTAATTTCCACGGGTGGGTTATCTTCTGTGAGAAGGTTAGCGGCGGCGTGATGTTGACGGAGCTGTTACGAAGAATTTTACTGACTATCCAGTAAGAAGTCGAATATGTGAATGTTGCTAGAGATTCAGAGTGTTCATGAAATGCTAACAGAAGGATTTTGAGAAATTTGGCGGATTGGTTGTGTAAGATCATGTCAATAATGAAGGAAGAATCTTGGTGGGTCCCAGAGTTATGTAATAAGTGGCTCCAAGCTAAGTGGGAGAGTCCCACCGCCTACGATTATGTTGCATGGTTATCTACTTGTGAGGTTCGGGTTATCGGCGTATTGGTGAGTTATTATAGCTAAGGGAAAAGAACATAAGTGGTAATTCGAGCAAAGGAATTGATAAAGGTGTGCTATAGTTGGCCTTATTGACTCATGTTTAGGCTTTGGGAAGATTCAGAATTTATGCTTCGTACAGAGGTAATTTACAAAGGAAGTGATTCAGTCGGGTGCTTCATTGAGATGGGTATTCATGTGCCAGCGGAGCCTTGGAGTTGATTATATTCGGTACCAAGCCAGGGTGGGTGACTCTCAACAATGGTCCTAGTGAATTCGAAGGTTAAAAATGCGGTGTCTAAGGATTTCAAGCTCGTGGTATGGTTAAGAGTCGAGCTTTTACAGCGGATATTGATAAGAGGCTTGGAATGTTCTATGATATTTTTGACTTGCAGTGTAGCAATTGGAGGAGAAAGAGAAAATGACTTCGGATTCATATAGGAATTATCAGAATGGGCGTATCAGTTGAAGATGTGATGTACGTGCAAGGAGGGTATGAAACGGTTCATGGGTTTGGAGACAATGTGGTATCGTGGAATGGGGTCACTCAAGATGAGTGCGGATTTAGGTTGGTGATGCGAGGAATAGAGCTATTGTTATCTCTAAGGCAAGATAAGGATGAATTAGAAGAAGTTACATTGGTTAGCCATGGTTGAATTGGCATAATGGAGGTCGTGATCAGTTCCTTCAACGTGATTAAGTTATGCATGTGATTTGGGCGGTACGTGCGAGGTTTGACGCCCGCCTTAATTGATTCTATTTGGAAGTATTCAAGTATTATGGCCTAGTATGTGTAGGCGGATCCCGGAAAGGTTATGGTGGTTTAGATCACTGCTTAAGGATTTGAATGTTCTACGGTTATGAGAATTATGGTCCTCTTGGAATGAATTAAGTAAAAAGTTTATATGTGATGAAGTGTTCACCTATTAGTGGTTCAGGAGTTATGGTGAAATTCTTGTGCTATCGCATATTGTCATGCTAGGTGCAGTGGGCGGTATCAAATTTGAAAGTGAGGATCAAGGTTGTGGTTTGGTGTTGACATGAATGTCACGAGCTCGAATGAGCAGGAAAGGGATTTGAATGTTTAGAGTAAGCTGGTATTTTCTTCAGCGTCACGTGAGATCAGTGTTCTGTGAAAGAGGCTTTGCATCTTGGCTACGGATTCTTGATATGATTTACAACATTAGTATGACCGGTGGTATGGATGTGCAGACTTGTTATCTAGTGCATTGTACGAGCGTACCTCACGGGAGGATTGTATAAGTGTGACATGTAGTCACTTGATTGATTGAAGATAAAAACCAAGTGTGAAGATTTTGGTAATATCACTAATTTGAGAATTTATTCCTGGAGGGCACTCGGTTTATTGGGTTGTGGACTGTGGAGGTTAACTCCGGATAAGAGGGTTGTTCTTGTGAGCTATGGGAAAAGGGGGTTATTAGGGACTAGTGAAAGGTTAATAGCCTAGTACGGTGCGATCAGAATCGGCTTGAGGTCGGTGAGTGAATTTAAATATGAATATGGGATCTATATCAGGCCAGATGTGTTCGTTTCAGCATAGCACTCCTTATGGAGGAGTATTCGAACGTTGGATGTTATTTCATCATCGGCTATTTCATGTAATACTATATTGTGTCGTGTGAGTTGTGAAACGGCTTGATAATTTCCTTATGTTTTGAGGTTCCGCATAGCGATGGTGTTATGTGAGCAGGATGGCTCTTGAGATTCAGATCATATATCGCACCTCAGTTGTGCTTGAGTATTGTAGCTTATGGCGATATATGTCTCCCCAGGGATGGTATTATGCACTTAGCGTGCTTGTGACCGATATTCGGTATTTTGTAGTAATGAGCATTTTAGCTCGGTATGTATCTCCTTATGTGAATTTTATGTGTGGATCGGGTGGAACGCCTCCACGGGTATGTTGTTTGGATCGGGTTGCACGCCGCAACAGTGTGATGTTGAGTATAGTCCCTTATATTCTATTTTGTGTGTTTTGTTTGCCATTTTCTGAGGAAGGTTCATGACACCTTTTTGGTTGTCTAATTAGTTTCGTGGGTTGAGTAGTTCCTTCCAGAGTTCGATTTCCTTATGTATTACGTTCAAGTTTGTGGCCTATCGGCACACTTTGGCATCATTAGAGACTTTTGGTCATGTCTGGGGTGGCTTATTGCCTGAGCAGCTTATACTGGGTGAGACGATTGTTGGATATAGGATCAGCGCGATCAAATTATATGAAGTATATTAAAGAGCAAATACCATTATTTGGTTCAGAATGAGGTAATGATTCTTGTCAAGAGTATAGACTCAACGATTTGTTGACTCGGCAGTTGGTTATGTATTTCTACAACATCTCTTCTGTCTTGGCGGTAGTGTAAAAGTTAGGATAAGACATATATGTCATGAGGTGTGTCGGAGCATCAGATTCATGGAATTTCGGCTATCGTTATCAGAGGATGTTATTATGGTCAACAGAGTTATGTAGTGCAAAGTGTGAATTCAGCAAAGGTATGCAAACAAGTATCGGTGCATCGTGTAGTGATTGATACGGTGTTCGTAGGTTAAAAGCAGGCCTAGCAGAGAATTTCGAGTGTTGGAATTGGGTTCTAAGCTTATCTACTTGAATAAAAGAGAATAACTTCATATTTGCTCGAGCTAATGTGCTCAACTGAGTTGTGGTAGTACGGGTAGGTGCACGAGGTGGTGAACAGTGATTTCAGACGACTCCAGTGCAGTTATTAGCACGTTCGAGGACAAACGTATGTTTAAGTGGGAGAAAATGTAACGACCCAACCGGTCGTTTTGAGCTCTAGCGTGTCGTTCAGCTATTTGAGACCATGAGCAGCTTCACTTCAGGTATTATGACTTGCGCGCATGGGTGGAATCGAATTTCGGGAAGTTCGGAGTTGATTTGGAAAGAAAATTCTCATTTCGAAAGCTTTAAGTTGCAAGAATTGATTAAGATTGGATCTTGGGTAAATGACCTCGGAATCGGGATTTGAAGTTTCCATCAGGTTCGTACGATGATTTCGGACTTGGGCATATGTCCGGATAGGGTTTTGGATGACCCGGGAGCGTTTCGGCGCCTATTGTGGAAGTTAGTATTTTGGAAGAATTTCATAAATTTGGGTTGCAGTGCATTTCAGTGTTATCGATGTCCGTTTGGGATTCCGAGTCTGGGAATAGCTCCATATGGTGACACTGGTATTGAGGGCGCGTTCGGAAGTGGATTTGGAGGTCTGTAGGTCATTTTGGAGTCATTTGGCTAAAGTTATATATTTGAAGGTTTTTGAGAAGTTTGACCCGGAGTGGACTTTTGATATCGGGGTCGGAATCCGATTTCGGAAGTTGGAGTAAGTCCGTAATGTCGAAAATGACTTGTGTGCAAAATTTGAGGTCAATCGGACGAGATTTGATAGGTTTCGGCATCGAATGTAGAAGTTTGAAATTCTAAAGTTCATTAAGCTTGAATTGGAGGGTGATTCATGGTTTTAGCATTGTTTGATCTGATTTTAGGCCTCGAGAAGGTCCGCGTCATGTAATGGGACATGTTAGTATAATTGGTTAAGGTCTCGAGGGCCTCGGGTGGATTCCGGATGGTGAACGGGTCGATTTGGACTTGATGGGGGAGCTGAAGAGGGGTTCTGGTTGCTGGTGTAACTGTTTCTTCGGAAGCTTCATCACAGAAGATGCCCCGCGGAAGCAGACCCACAGAAGCGAGGAGGTGAACCGCAGAAGCGGCTAGGAGTGAAGGGTTGAGGCCGCAGGTGCGAAGGAATTTCTGCACCTGCTTGATCGCATATGCTGTCTGGGCTGCACAGATGCGGACTGGGGCACCTGGAGGCTTTTCCGCAGAAGCAGAATTGGCACCGCACCTACGGAACCGCAGAAGCGGTTAAGTGACCGCATGTGCGAGAATCGGGGCTAGCAGTGTGCTTTATAAAAATCGAGTTTTGGCTCATTTCCTCATATTTTCACATTGGTTGGGCAATTTGGAGCCTTGAAGAGGGGGGATTTCATCATCAAGCTTGAGGTAAGTTAATTCCACCTCTTGTAAGTTAAATACATAGTTTTATTATGGATTCAAGCATTAAATTAGGAAAAATTATGGGTTTTTGGTAGAAGACCTAAAAATTTATATTTTGGATTTTTACCATGAATTTGGGCATGAAATTGAGAGTAAATTATATATTTGAGCCCGTAAGGTTATGGGTAAACTTTATCTTCGAAAAATTTCGGAATACGGGCATGTGGGCCCGAGGGCAATTTTGTCAACTTTTCGAGCGGAGTTGGGAATCGATATAAATTGAATTGTTATGAGTGTTTGAGTATATATTTATGGGTTTGCTCAATTATTGACTAGTTTTGGAGCGTTAGGCATCGGGTTGAGTCGTAGGAAGGGCTTGGGAGCCGGTTTTGGAACTTCGGAGCGAGGTAAGTCTCTTTTCTAACCTTGTAAGAGGGAATTGTCCCCATAGGAAAATTAATTGGATATGTGCTTCTATTTGTGGGGGCTACATATGCACGAGGTGAGGAGAATCCGTGCGTAGCCACTATGCTTAAGCCCGGGTAGTCTAGGACCCAAAAGCATGCTTTACTTGGAATAATTGTAACTTTATTGACAGTTTAAATTGCTTAAATCATATCGAAGTGGTAAATAATTTTCTAAAAGAGTTAAACTTCATTTTCTTGACTTGTAAAAGAGGAATTGACACCTCCTTGAATAATTGTTTCCCTGATGAAGTTTTGATTGACTGTTAGAATGTGTGTTTCTATGTATACCTGTGTCGCATGTATGATTCGCGAGCGGGGTGATCCTTTATTTATATTTGACCGCATCGCATGTATGATTCGCGAGCGGGGTAATAGATGCATCTATGGTTCGCGCCATTCGACCCTCTGGCAGTGCACAGTTTAAATATTGTTGGATCGGTCCATACGACCACAGCATGATTTGCGCATGCTTATATTGCTTGCCTTGATGTTTATAAATAATGATATTGCCTCCCTAGTCTGAGATAAATTGATAAATGATGAAATATGAATTTGGAAATCTTTTATTATTAAGAGGATTGTTTACTTGCTTCATGATATCCTTGAGTTTACTGCCGTTTTTGATAAATCCACGACTTATTATATTATGGGACCACCAGCAAGTGTCGAAGTCGACCTCTCGTCACTACTTCTTTGAGATTAGACGGGATACTTACTGGGTACGCGTTGTTTTCGTACTCATACTACACTTGATGTGCATTTTTGTTGCATAGGCACATGTACGTCTAGTGTCCTCGTTGAGCGCAGCGGCATGGTTAATACGGAGACTTAGGTGAGTTGCATCTCTCGAGACGACCCGCAGCTAGCAATATCTCTTTCAGAGTATTGTATATCTCTTCTGTCCAATTGTATTCCGGACAGTTATCGTATTGTACCTTATTTCCTAGAAATTGCTCATACACTTGTGACACCGGGTTCTGGGATGACTATGCGATTCTTCAATATTTGAGTTTGTTAAAGACATCATTATTTATTCACTGAAATTCAATATTTATTGTTTAAATGTAAGGAAAAGAAACGATTTCAAAAATACTAAAATGAGAATTTAATTAATTACTTAATGTTGGCTTGCCTGACCGAGGTGTCCTGCGCTATCACGGCCATTAATGGATTTTGGGTCGTGACACCTGATCACGGCTATGATAGAGCAGTGGCGACCGGCGATTCACACATTTTATCTACCTATCGGCGAGGCTACCATCACGCTAGAGGATGTGGAGGTTCTATTCGGGTTGCCCGTTGATGGTATGGTTGTCAGCTACCCGCAGGCGCTTAGGGATTATACGAGAGAGGACTATCTACATATGTTGCAGAGGCTCACCGGTTTCCAGCCTCCAGAGCCGATTGCTATCAGCGGTGCTAGTCGATTGCAGTTGTCGCCCGTTAGGCAGCATCTGGTGGCGCTGTATGCGGAGATCACGTATGACTCACTGGTAAAGACTATTGAGCCTCAGACAAGACTTTTGCTGCTGCTAATGTTTGGTGGTATTCTTTTCCCGAACACTTCGAGAAACCTAGTTAGCTTGTGATTTTTACATCATCTAGAGCGGCTAGATGAGTTACCTACTTACAGCTGGGGTGGAGCTGTTCTAGCCTACCTTTATAGGCAGTTGTGCCGGCCGTCCATGGCACCGTGAGAGACGTCGACGGTTTTATTCCGCTACTGCAGGTGAAAACATTATCAATTTTTTTCATGATTATAATAGAGATAGTACAAAATCACTTAAATTTTACGTCCACAATCAATATTAGGTATGGGCCTGGGAGCGGTTCATGCAGATCCAGCCAGCTATCCCACTAATCGCTCTAGATGCACTACCTCCACTGATGGCCCAATGGCCGCTTCTACTGAACCTTCTAGCCTTCCTGATGATCATGCTGCAATGCATCCTCAGATAAAGATGCGACATGATTAGGATGATCCCGCTAGCGTAGCTAGGAGGGATGGTAAGCGCCTTAGGCCAACTAATGCTTTAAAGCATACATGCTGTGAGACTCATTAATATGTATTTTGATTTGTATATATGACATTAAATATCTACTAGTAAAATTATTGATGTTTTACATAATAAGCACACGTGTTTTTATTTTTCGAGTTATTTATAAGTTTAAAACTAAAACACACAAAAATAAGACAGATTAACATAAATGTAACTTCGTTAAAAAATACGCATAATACATGACACATACAACATAAAAACAAAAAACTACACTTAACGCATCCATGTGTTTGTTTAGTCACTATCGTTCATTATTCTCTGCTTCAACCACTGAATTTTTTCTTCCAACCGATTATTTTCTTCTTCCGCCTCTTTCAGTTTCTCCTTCACTGCCGCAAGTTGTTCATGGAGTTTCAAGATCTGAAGTTCGTACTCACCGGTCAAATTCCAAATGTTCAGCAAACATGATTTGTAGTATTCCTGATTAATGAGTTCATCATACGATTCTTCAAAACCATATTGATTTTCGTTCTACAAATGAGGATGACAACAAAAGACTATTAATTAACATGTTATAAATAATCTATTAACCAACATAACTTTCAATAATAACAACTTACAACTTGTTTACACGTCCAACGTTTGCGACCTAGATTGCAATTTGACCAACATGGATTCAAAATCGCACATTTGCAACAATAACACCTTGGTACGTCATTACGCCCAGACATGTCGTAATGCTCGAACTTGAAAATTTTATGGAAACTTGTTTTCTTCGTTTGGTCAAGCCGCAAATACTAATGCAAAATGCACGGGGTTTTTGTAGGCAGCTATGAGTGATTTTAGGCCACATAACGCATATTGTTGATGCGTTATGTTTTGCGTGCTAACTATTTTTTATGGTACAAGTTCGTGCGGCTTTTTCAGGTTGATAGCTTTTTCAGGTCGACATGACAATACACATAACGCACATTGTTGATGTGTTATGTTTCGCGTGCTAACGGTTCTTTACGGTACAAGTTCGTGCAGATTTTTCAGGTCGACATGACAATACACATAATGCATATTATTGATGCATTATGTTTCGCGTTCTAACGATTCTTTATGGTACAAGTCCGTTCAGCTTTTTCAGGTCAACAACTTTTTTAGGCCGACATGACAATACACATAACACATATTATTGATGCATTATGTTTTGCGTGCTAACGATTCTTACGGTACAAGTTCGTGTAGTTTTTTCAGGTCGACATGACAATACACATAATACATATTATTGATGCGCTATGTTTAACGTACAAGTTCGTGCAATATAGTTCTTTTTAAGTTGACCAACATTCCGGTTTTCAAAATCCATTACGACATCCATTTCAAAAATGCCCTAAAATTTAATAAGTGGTTTAAGAAGAGGCAAGAAGGTGAAGGTAGTTCAACAGATCCACATGGAACACGTCATAACACAATCGATCCTACCTTGAAAAAAACATGCTAGGTTGCTATACCGATTTGGTGGATGACAAGTGGTATGGTGCTATACGTCCCTTGGTAAATAATCCTATCAATATACATACTAATCTCAAAGTTGCAGGGTACATTATTGAGGGGGAAGCGCATTCTACAAAGCTTGAAGATATGCGAATTTGGGGTGAAAAACTACAATGGGTTCCCCTTTACTCAAAAAGGTGTGATTATGAAGTACTATGCCATTGGCATGGGCTAGTTGTACCACAAGCATTGTTTGCAACATTCCAAACAAACACGCACAAAGATGAACCAGAAGTGATTCGGCATTTGATGAAGGAGATATTACAGATGGAAAAGGCACAAGCCATTTTTCATTCACTGGATGATCTTAACTACCTTCAAGGAACGGAGGATTAGTATTGAGATTTATTAGAGAATGAAAAATTACTTAGACACATTGATTATCTTGTATTCCAACAGTTGTCGAGTGAGAGGGACTACCAGCAGACGTTGGACGTAGGAGTCTCATATTGTTGTAGAAATCAAGCAAGTGGTCTTACTGATGATAGCGATGAAATACGAGAAATGTGTGTCAACTGGGGCCTAGATTATGATGTTCTCGGTCCGGACATATGTGTACAGGACATTGACGAAGAAGATGAAGACAATGACAATGAAATTGTGCCAGACAGTGACGATAATGGGGAATAAAAATCGTTATTTATTTATTTTAAGCTATTTAGTTGTTGTATTGAATCTTCAATGCTAATTGTCAATTGGATTAAAGACTATTGAAAACTTAATTTTATTTCATAAATATTGCAAACAACACCATTACAGGCATTTAGCACAACAAAATTACTATAACAAATCATTATGTTTATCCTTGAAAGTTGGGCACATTGGATGAACTGCAACCGGGAGTTGAATTACCACCGCTTCCCAAACCAACTGAAGGACATTTACGGCGATCGTGTCCTATTTGGGAACATATACTACATTTACGCGCATAAACGGTATCACCAATATCAATTTGGCTCCGTATCC
Source organism: Nicotiana attenuata (assembly GCF_001879085.1). Taxonomy (NCBI): domain Eukaryota; kingdom Viridiplantae; phylum Streptophyta; class Magnoliopsida; order Solanales; family Solanaceae; genus Nicotiana; species Nicotiana attenuata. Next base: position 69,763,642 of record NC_031995.1, on the reverse strand, counting down.
GCATTCTTTTTTACACTTATCGGTGACACACATGATCCTTGTTAGACACCATTTTAATTGGTTTCGACGGCCAATAATGCTCAGCACCTACTAATGGGAAGTGACCACTATAGGTGTTTATGTATGCAACAACACTATATTTTTTATCAATATACCTTTATCGCAACAAAACCAGCATGTTGAAAGCACTTCATGGTATGTGAGCATGGCAAGTGATAGATCGACCATTTCCCACATGAACATAATCTTCTGGATTCATTGATGGTGTGGGTATTATTACCGTAATTTTGATGCAAACCAGTGCGAACTTCAAAAATATTTCGCTCGTTGCAATATTGCAAATATGTATGCCATTGTGCTCGCTTCCTATATTTCTCAAGTCGTTTCGTCGGCTGTGGCATAAATTGAACACCCATTTCCAGCAAGGACGATGCACTTCGGGATCTTTCAACAAATCTCTCTGCCATATGCTTGAATGACATCCGCACCATGGCAGTGACAGTGACAGGCAATCCACGGGTAAACTTCAACAATCCGTTGAAAGACTCTGACACGTTTGTAGTCAAAATTCCCCATCTTATGCCACCATCCTTATGCAAAATCCACTTATCAAGCTCATGTTGCATCAACCAACGATAAGCTCATGGGTCTTCCTGTCTAATCAATTCCATTCGCCTCCTGAATTTATACTCTTGATGATCTGTTACAGTTATCCACATTAAATCATGTAAGCTCTTGTTCGGATGAGCCCGCTGGAAGTTGGCCTTAAAGTGTCTAACACAGTAACAATGGTAGGCATACAGTTCCTTCCATGCATCTAGTCTGATAAAACTTAAAATCTCACCATGTCGATCAGATATTAGACAAATACATGAACGCTATCTGACAACGTGCTCCTTCAAGTGGTTCAAAAACCATGTCCAAGTCTTTTGACTTTCATTGGCACAAATAGAAAATGCAAGGGGAAATATGCTTCCACTAGCATCTACTGCAACGGCAATCAACATATTAATATCAAACTTTCCATAGACATGAGTGTCGTCATGGAGATTACCGGCCGATAATGCACAAAAACGCCTGAACACATATCTGAATATAAATTCTAGTATTCCAGGACTCCGCGTAAGCTTTCATTCAACAATATTCTTGGAGTTAAAGTGTTGCAAAGCATCTGTGTACCTGGTTAGAGCGGCAAATGACTTATCCCAATTACCATAAATAATCTCAAACGCACGTTTACGCCCGAGAAATGCCTTTCTTTTGGTAATGGTACAACCATATACTTGGTGGACATATGTTATACATGTCTTTAATCTTGTACCTTATGGATGATTCAATGTGCGGAATCAAGACAAGAGAAATCAAGTCAACATTCAAGTTAAAATGATTCCCACTGAATGTGTCTGTATCACAAGTGTGACTGCCAATGTATTTCGCAATCCACATATTTGTTTTCAACATTCTCGCACGCAGCATCCATCTACAACCTTGAAACCATCTACGAGAAATAACCTTATATACTTCCGGAGATGACTCATGAATCTCGATCTCACGACACTCTTTTATGCTATAAATTCGCACGGCCCTGCTAAGGTGCGCTTTATAAAAAAAACCCATATCTTTTTACAGCACCGTTGATCTAGATTCATCCCCATTGCTGTTCGAATATCATCAAGACCCCTCGTGAGGGCATCCACAACCGGCATACTGGGCAACTGATCAAGGTAGGGAATCTTCCTTGAATGAAAGTGCACATGGGACTCGTACACTCTGGGTCTAACGGGAGGTGGAGTCTGCATATATGGAGCATGCTCATTAGTGGCATCATGTTCCCTCGTCAAATCAGGTTGCGCATTCTTATTCTCATCAGCAAAGCGCGTTCCTCATCATCGTCGCCCTCATCAAGGAAGGGTGTTTCATCTCCAGACTCATCAGCATTGTTATCATAGTCACTATCATCTTCCTGACTCTGTGGATCCTGATTAAATATATCATCTTCGGCAACTAAGTAAGGACAAGACCTTCATGTTGCTCGTTTTCACTGCACAACAATAAAAAAAATGAGTTTCTCAAAGTCATCTCAACATTATATATTAACTTTATCTCTTAACTTACAATTTATAATCTGTTGATAGCCCATGATGCACATTATCGAGTTGCTGATGACTCCCGGATGGACCAGCATGATCAAAACCACCAAAATTGGGCATATTCCTACTGTTGCTTGGTTCATAACTTGTAAAATTCATATCTGGCCGGTACCCCCTTTGGAATATATGAGTGTTACTCCGAATATGATACCTCAAAAAATCATACTAAGAAAAGGAAAATTAAAATTTACAACTCAGCATGTAAATTATGTATACTTGGGGAGAAATTATGTCATCGCTCCTCATTCGCCCGTGGAGATAAGTTTAGATCTGGCCAGACTCTTTCAAATGGATCCTGTTCGGATAATACTGCTCCAAAAACACCACCAGATGATTGAGAGTTATCCGTATTTTGCAAAACCTCAATTTTGCGGACTCTTCAGACTTGACGTACATTTCCAGCATTTTTATCACAAGTTCCTGGTATTCATCCGGAGTCCTCAAAAATTCTTTCAGAGTTTTATCGTCTTTAATGTTAAACTTAGCATAACAAGCAACCCCTTGCGGAGTAAGCGAATATGGATATCTTCCGGTTACATTAATATTAACCGAGCGCTTGCTCGCACTCATTATTTTACATATTAAAGATACCAATCTATCATACTCTAATGTGAATGGGAACTTAACAATGCACTGTGGAGAACAACTATAGTGTACTGAGTTATTCCACGACAACCTCACCCCCTCCCCACCCACCCCTCTCCAAATATAATGCCAACTCTAATTTTTCGCTTTCAGACATTATGGCAAAATACAAAAAAAGTTAAGTAAACAAATATTTCTGAATGAGTAAGGAAAATAAAAAGGATGCCGAAAACTGAATTTTTGAAGAAAGAGTGAACCTCCTAAAATAAGCAAAAAATCTGTGCGAATGGTACAATAATTGGAGGGTACAAATTTGATATATATATATATATATATATATATATATATATATAGCACAGTTAATTATTCGCTATACTCTCCAATTATTGTGGGCCAGTCAATTAATGCGCTATACATTAACGGACAAACGTGTTATTAAGGTATAGCACATGTATTAAATGTGCTATACATAAAAAAAATCGGCAGTAATATATATATATATATATATAGCACAGTTAATTATTCGCTATACTCTTCAATTATTGTGGGTCAGTCAATTAATGCGCTATACCTTAACGGACAAACATGTTGTTAAGGTATAGCACATGTATTAAATGTGCTATACATAAAAAAATCGCCAGTAATTTTTTTCACCTATTTTGGTGCTTCGAGTCCAAAGAAGTACGTAACACTTTGGTTCCGAACTCCTTTTTCGAGCATCTCTTAGGATTTGATTTGCCTAGTACTCTCATTTCACCAAAAATAACTACGGCGCCTGACAACTGATGGCTAAATGACGGAAATACAACTAAATCGAATTAAAAATGTACTGCAGGAAATGTGTAGAGGAGTAGATGCGCTACTAGAGAGAGACGATAGATCGAGTCAAGTTTGAGAGAGATGAAAAGCGGGCAAATTTTAGCATCAATATTCCTGTTGCTGTTCAAGAATTTGAAGAATCTTTCTCAAAGTCAAATTTGACTTACCAAGCCCCAGGAAATTTTTCAAAAACAATAATTTTCCATTTCCAGCAGCAGGACAGATTAGAGTTGAATCTATGACCTCAGCACCTATGCGTATCAAACTTGTATGACCTCCTTAAAATACATGAAATTAGAGACACTTCAATCTGAAACCACTGATTTTATTTCTTGCTTGAAGTATAAATGCCAGATATTATGGCCACTCCTGCGACTGCAACTCCGAATATTGACAAGATTCTTGTGACAGAGATGGCAGGTTTCTGTGAAGGAATTGTGAGTAGTAACTGAACCTGTGGCAGCAAATTATAAACAAAGAATGTCAATAAATAAGTACAAGGTTCAAATTCAGCCTGTAAACTTTAAATATGCGACTAGGAAAGCCACAAAATTTTGCTTCCAGATGCTTTGGAGTTTACAGGAGGAAGCATAAGTTCAATCTAACTACACTATCAACAACTTTTATCACCTCAATGGGTTGTTTCCAGTTCTGCTTGATTCCTGGCAGGTGACCCTTCCCTACGACTGCTACAACAGAGTTGTGTTCACCAGCAACTCTTAGTAATGTCGATGACATGTACCTGTAAGAACAGAAAAAGGCAGATCTCTAACATTTGTAAAACAGTATTTACACTGATCATCAAAAGACAAAATAAAGTGTCGGGTTCATTGTCATCCTTCAAAGATTTTGACTTAAATGCAAGGAAGACCAAAATTACCATAGATCTCCAGAATTTGACTCGGCAAATAATACTGTTTGAAACATATGAACAAATACAGCGTGTGGGCGTAAATGCAATTATAAAAACTCCCGCAGTTGAATACTAGTGATTGATAGCGATAAAAAATAAGTAATCTGATAAGCTTAAAATGTATCTTGTTAGCTTAAGTTGCAACAAACGCATCAAGAAATGTTTCATCTAATAATAGTCCGTCTCAACCCAGAACCCACCCCTTAACATTGGTACACATAATCCAACAGTGTTATCAAAAGCGAAAAGCGTAGAAAAGCTCTAACGTTCGTTGGAGCTTTAAGCGCAAAGCGCAAATATAGCATGCGCTTTAATGAAGAAAGGCGCAAATGGAGAAAAAAGTACAAATATGTAAGCACGAATAAGAAATATATGGACAAAGAAATTGAAAAAGAATTACGATAAAGTGATATATCAATTGTTTAGTGTCGCATTTTCAAGATTATGCTCGTCGGCAAGGAAAAATATGCCTTAGAGCCCTGATGACAACGCTGAAGTGCCACTAAGCAAGGCGAAGCACTCAACATGTGCATGGCTTAAGCGCGATTTTGACAACATTGAATCCAACATTATGCGATGAAACTTTTGATACAAGGAGTGTGTCTTTTTTCACTTGGCTAATTATTGACCAGACATTTTTACACTTAACAACAACATAGGACGGAGTTTCTATTTAAATTAAACGAGCATGTTAATTCATTTGACTAACTTAGCATACCTTCTCATGCTAATTTCTACTCTAGCTAGCCACCAAAAACAGAAATTCTGTTTAAGCCTGAGGCAACCCGGTGCAATAATATCCCACTATGCGCGAGGTCCCGGGAAGGGTCGGACCACAAGGGTGTATTGTACGCAGTCTTACCCTGCATTTCTTTCACGGGTTGAACCCGTGACCTCCAATTATTAAATGCTTGCTTTTACTTAGGAAAACTGGAAGTGAACAAAGGATATAATATGCAATAACTGATGATTATACCTATATTGAGATCATGAACAGCTTGAGAAAATACTACTCACCAGAAAATTAATAGAGCTTATATTAAGGTAGCCCTTATTCCTATTTAAAACTTCCTTTTCTCTTTGACTTTTACAAAGTGACTAACACCAATATATGTGAAGCTACTTCTCCCAAAAGTATATAATTAAATGTATCGTCATTGTTCCATACATTATTAAACGGAAATAGGCCGCCTCCAAACACATATTGCAAGTTCTATTAGTGCCAAACTACATGTAGAAAGCCAGATAGTTAGACACAGAACTCACTTTCGAGTATGTGGAGTAACAAATCAGATTCAAATTTTCCAAATTTGTGTTTTGAATGACAAATGCAACAAGCTCTCTAAATCTGATGTAACACTGGCCAGGACTTGATGACAAGTACCTGATTTTAGACCCATGCCAGTTAAAAAAACAAGAAAATAGCATAAGCCTATGGCAGGTAGCAACATTTTTTGACCATACAGACAAAAAGGAGATGGAGTGGGGGTAGAGAGCTAGAGGCAGAAAAGCATTTTAATTACAAGCAGTGTGTTTTCTTGTAAGTTAAAGGTGCTTACAGATCTCGCTCATGAACTAGGGTAGTCCAAAGAGTGGGGAAGTGCTTGCTCATTTCCTGAATTACAAGAGTCAGCATGTCGACATCATCCATTTCCTTCAGCTGCTCAACAGCAGAAGTCCAATACCATGTAAGTAACATAAGATATTCTTCACAAATCCAATATGCAGAGAGGGGAAACCCCATAAAATATTATGCAAGGGAACCTACCATCTTGTTGAGATCTTCCGGATTTGGTAAGAATAATGCTTGGAAAAATAAGGAGAACAAGAATTTTGTTTTGTGCCAAAGCGGCATTTTTGCCCATGTTCTTCGCAATGTTATCTGTTCATAAAATTGGTAACATTTGACAGGTTAATAAAAAACCGAACTGCGTAATTTGAGTCATTAAATGGTTATAGCATCAGATAGGGATTAAGGATTAGGCTTCAAACTGAAGTTCAGAACTAACAAGACGAGAAATCTACTCAATATATGATAAAACTACTTCAATAAAATAAAGATGAAAACCAGGTTTCACATTTGCAAGAAAGCAAGACATTGAACAGGAACTATAAATATGCTTTCTCCTACTGGGAACTAGACAAAACAGAACGTAATTGTAGTCCTGCAAGAGCACTAGAGTATCAGGAAGCTTAGGGGTGTTCATAAAAACCCGAAAAACCGAACCAAACCGAAAACCAAACCAAACCAACCAAAAAAACCGATACATTTTGGTTTGGTTTGGTTTTGGTTTTGAATTTTAAAAACCGATCAAATTTGGTTTGGTTATGGTTTTAATCAGAAAAAAACCGAAAAAAAACCGAACCAAACCGACTATAGGAGTAGCTATTTCAAATTCATTATTACATCTATATATATGTATATTTTTATACAGAGTTTCAAAAATTTTATGGTAAATGTTAATAGTTTGCACTTTTAGCATAGTTCTTTACCTTTACATTCTAATTTGATTGGTAGTTTTCTTTTGTTAAGTGTAAGAATCCATTTCGTGTTAAAAATAATATATTTTTAATTGAGTCCTTAAATTATTCATCACTATTTAATTCAATTATCATCAATATATCTTGATAAATAATAGATTTCTAAAAGGGCAATTGATTTGATAGTGTTACGTTGAAAATGTGGTCGCCGAAATATGTGTTTGGTAGTGTATGTCGTATATTTAAGAAAAAACCGACAAATAACCGAAAAAACCGAAAAATCGACAAAATCCGACATAAACCGAATCGAGAAAAAACCGACTTAATTGGTTTGGTTTGGTTCTAATATTTGAAAAACCGACTTACTTGGTTTGGTTTCTTTTTCGGGGAAACCGATCCAAACCGAACCATGAACACAAGATTTATCTTTTTACAGCTCCAATTCCATAAGTGAAGTAGTACATCTTTTTTCTTTTTTCTTTCTTTTTGGTATTTGATTTGTTTTTTGGAAAAAAAATTATAGACTTAAGAAAATACATAGTCCAAGAAAATGCTTAGAATATATGACAAGAAAAGTAATTTAACAATTCTTGGTTAAAGAAAATGTTTAGACTCCCCAAATAGTAAGGATGGTCAAGAAGCAATAAATAAGAAACAATAACAAACAGGTCTGCAGTCTCTCTTTTTTTTTTTTTTTCTTTTTTGATAAGGAAAAATGGATCCGAATGATTTCGGGGGATTAACAGGTCCTGCAGTTTTTGGAAAAGCCAAATTATCAGAAGGTTAGTTATTGAGTTGGATAGTACTCATTCCGTCAAACTTAACATTAACTAGACGCACAAATTAATGGTTGGAGAAACCAATTAGGAGAGACCGTGGTAGTTATTAAGGTTACTGGGGCTTTAATTATGCACCTATTCCCGAGGTTTATACTCTCTCGGTCCTATAATTTCAATAGCATCCATTGTTTTTTAACTTGATCAATTTTTAGTCTAATACTAGATCAATTTATGTACTCAAAATACATGAAATTTTTAATAACTTACAATTGTTTCCTTTCTTGGCAGACTCTTGGGAATCGAAAAGGAAAACGATTATGGAATGGAAGGAATAGCTTCCTTTTTCTTTTTCAATCAAAGGAAGAACGTTTTGATATTTATTGATGAAAAAGTACTATCAATCCTAACAGAGAGTTAATACCGACTAAATGATACCACATTGCTAGAAATCAATCAAGAATGTTATTTTGAGATAGATCCAAAAGATTTGCTAAACATCAAAAACACTTGAAAGACTTTCATAACTGTAATCCCCCGAAATTAATAAATCCCCAATGAAGCAACAATGCCAAAAAAACCATGCAGCATTCTTCCGGTAAAAGCCAAAACCACTTAATGTAAATTACTTTTTGCCCTTAATCGATCTACGATAAAAGCAAATTATTAGATGAAACTAAATTACTTGTTATTCAATTGTATTATCCACGGAAAGAGACCGAGAGACATGAATGGAGCATTTCGTACTTTATTTTAGTTCTGATTTCACTAAAATGAAAAGGACAGCAACCCAATTTAGATCATGATTACTAGGGATATGTTTTAAGATTTGATGCAAAGTCATTTGTCCACCGGAGAACGCCATACACTTGCAAACTTAAGATATTATAGACGAACCAGAATTTAAGCTTAATATCTTCAAACATTCGAATTGTGCAAAGCATCTTACTTGTACGGGACGGTCACCAAGTATCACCTTTCCGCCGTACTTCATTGCTTCTTCATAGGCCACACGGAACTCAGCCCCAGGCACAACCTCAAGCTTGTTAGCAACCTAAAACATGAAGAAAATCAAAATAACGATCCCTATGCCAACCCAAAAGGGGAAACAAGAGAGAGGGGGGGTGGGGGTGGGGGTGGGGAATACAAGATGAAAGACACTATATAGGAAGTAAAGTAAAATTTTCAAACCATGTACAATACATTTAGAGGTTAAACATACCTTAGCAAGAAACCAGCTATAGAGTATCCCAAATGGATTTTGATTTTTCTTCCACATATCCATCATTTCCCTCATAGTTGGTACCTGGCACAGTCAGGAGCGGGAGTATTAGAAATTAATCCAAAGAAGTGAAAGATGAAGACCAGCAATACCATCTCATACTGTACAGTGGTTTCGTGGAACAGGGTGAAATTTGGAGGTATGGAGTGACTGATCTCATCATATCCTTGATGCCAAAAGGTAGGCCAGCCACAGTCGTCCTATGCTTTCTGTTATCCTAAATATATGGGACTATATTCCAAGGGGATTCATATTACAAATCCCAGGATAAGAGTCCCAACATATAAGAACTTTTAAAAGAAAAAAAAAAGATGTCCTTGACTTTACTGACCAGATGATAACATTCTTCTTAGTCTCACTGGCATTTACATAAAGCATTTTTAGCTTTATTAAATTATAGTATATTTTACTAATAGGTGTAAAACCTCTTAGTTCTTCTTGGCAGCATATTTCTTTTTTACGTTATTTACCCAAACCAGGAAATTTATCTTTTATATGAGTATGTCCCATGATCCCATCCATAAATCCTTCCGCGTTCCAAACAACAAAATGAGTTTTGCGGGAAAGCTCACTCAAAGGTTTCTGTTTTGCCACTGATCAATTTTGTTTCAACATACCTATCCTATGCACCATGAGTTTCCTCCCCCATTCCTTCAACAAACAACACTGACTCACCATAGTTCTCCTCCTCTTTTTTTTTTTTTTTTTTGATTTGCACCGGGTGTCCGAGTCTCTTAGAACCCCGACTAATCCCGGGGGTGCACAGGCCCTCGGCAAGGAGTTTCCCGCAAGTGCACCACGGTTAATTCAGGTTTTACCCAATCCGATGGCCCTCAGAAATTGTTTGCACCCTCCTCTTTCTTACACTATCATCACTAATATTGCATTTCACATGTGCACCAATTAAAGAAAGCTATTTTTCCTGGTGCTTTATTATCCCATACTATCTTCAAAAGCTCCCTCCTACCCTAAATACCTATTAGCTCCTTATAATAGAAACTTACCATAAATGACTTTGCCCTTCTTCCCCTCCATGCCTTCCTATCTTCCACTTCATCATATATAGGCCACTCACTTAATTGTATGAAGAAATTCCACAATCCCCTCCCTTTCCCAGTATTAGTAGTGTCACCGAGAAAAACTCCTTTTCCCCATTCAAGGAATTTTTGTATTTCGGACCTTGATTGCTTTTATAACAGATTTTTTCTTTTTATTCAGAAAGAGAAACAGATTCCCAATTATGACTAACTTGTAAATTTTACCTTATCAAAAAAAAAAAAAAATTATGACCAACTTGTAGTTCTTGAAGCACCAAAGCACAATAAAAAGACAGACAACCAAAGTAGGTACCTTGCAATGAGAAAGCAAACAATTGGACTGAATTATAAAGAGAAGGCATCAGGTACAAAAAGCACACTAACGGTCTGTATCAAATTGAAAACTAGTAAAAATTCCGAGAAGAAAAATAAATAACAGAGGAAACTTCTCTACATGGTAAAAGAAACTCAAGAAATAGAAACTTCATGTTTGGCTCGGCCCAAGATGAACTCTTTACGTATCTGGAGAGGGATAAAGATATATGTCAGAGATGAAAGTCCAACCTTTAAATTATGAGGTGTAAGCACAGCCACACGACCTGAGCATAACTCCAAGAAAAACAACCTATCATCAATAAACCAGAATCAACAAAAAACTACTGTGGAAAGCCTAAAAAATAGAAGAAAAATTGGCAAGCTAAAAGCAGGCTGCTACCAATTACTCAAATACAAAAGTCAAAAAGAAAGCAACCTGCGGTTTCAAAAAAAATTGAATCACGGCTTCGACTTCTTGGCAGGATTCCTGTGACCATGCATTGAAAACTTATGTGATTATACAAACCCTCTATAAGACTCATTCTATTCTATAATTCGATGAATACACT
>NC_031995.1:69748135-69751262 GCF_001879085.1 Nicotiana attenuata | reverse complement strand
TGGTGACAATTAGTAGAAAGTAAGGTGACTGGGAGATTAGCAAGAAGAAAAAGTGCACAAGCTGTGAGGGAGAGAACACGAGTCCGGAACAAAAAGAATTAGTTGTCCTTTCAGTAGAAAATTTGTAGTGAAAGTGTTATAGTTGGATTGTATTAAAGTTGTAGGAAAATTGTTTATTAAGAACAATCCAACTACAATTATTTGTAGCAGATTTGTGTTATAGTTGTTTTACCTTTTGTTTTGTTATTTTGTCCAGAATTCTACTACTTACAATAGAAAACATCTATAGCATATTTTTTTGTTGAAAGTTATTAGTACTTGATCTCGATATTGGTACTATATAATTTCTTTATAGCATAACTACAATTATGTCTACAACTACTATACAAAAATATAGAATCTATTCAAATTTAGCAGTGTTGTTAGGAAAAGCTTAAAATTAATAAATAAACCCAGTTTTTGAACAAAATAAATACAAACCAATTGCATTAAGAGTTGAAATCTGTATACCAAATATTCATTATAGGAGACAATCTTTATTCAAATTAGCAACACAATTACACCACAACTATAATTGTCCAGAACAGAACAAACACAACTAAATATGTCTTAAAGGACAGATTATCATCAACAGTACTCAGTAAAAAAAATTCTTTATACTATATCATTTCTTATTTCCTTTTGGGAGCATTCCTACAAGATTTTTTGTTATGCCCTTCTTGTCCGTAGTGGCCAGTAGGTGGCATTACAACTTCTTCTACTATATGTTGTGGCACATTCCATTTGCTTTCATCAGGTAGCGGGTCTACTGGTATTTCAAAGTCTGCAGAAAGCTCTCCCTCGTGTAATAAGGAGAACAATAGTTTTCATAAGACTCGTTCCTGTGCCTCAAAGCCGCCAAAGCATGTGGACAAGGAAGTTCATCAAGTTGGAATTGTTCACAACTACATCTCTTGTTTTGAAGGAAAACAATGAAGCGCTTCACACCATCTATCACGGTATGAATGTAATATGTTGAAGCCCTCACTTTCAATTTCATTACAAACACATAACAAGTTGTCAGCAATTGATAAAAGATAAAATAACCACAATTATACAATAACATATCTACAATTATCAGTATATATTTAGCTTGATGAAATAAATGATATGATGTTATTGGCTATAACTTACTCTCATCTTCTGCAATAATGTCATGTTCTCCTCCAACTCTTTGTTGTATTTTTTCCCAAGGTATGTACTCTAATAGTTGAACTACGGGCAGCTCTCTTGCATCTTTAGTTACCGCATTCAAGGACTCTACAATGTTTGATGTCACTCACCGTAGTATGTACCCGAGATCATCAATGATAACTAATATCGTATAGGTATGCTTTAACACGTGTGTCAATCTCTTCAATCTTTGACATTATTTCATTAAATTCATCAAGCATGTATGATCGTGCCGTGGCAAAGTACAATTCGCTTAATTTTAGATAACCTTTCTTGAACTTTGACCTTTCTTGAACTTTGACCTTACAATTATTCGAATATGCCACATGCAAGCATAATGTGGTATGTCGGTATAAACAGTAGATGTTGCCTTCAATATACTCCCATTTTGGTCAGAAACAACACACATCCTTTTGGTTTTTCACCATATGCATGTTTGAATTGCTCAAAAAAAACCAGCTCCATCATGCGTCATTTTCTGGATCAACAACAGTGTATGTTGGTGGTAATATGCTACCTATCATATAGGTAGCAAAAAGAAATCCAATTTCAGTAATAAAACTTGAAAATATAAAAATACAGTCTCAGAAATAACTTTATTACAATATTTTTACAATTAATCTACATTACCTGCTACATCCATTGTGCTAGTTGTTAGTATGATTCCCCTATATTACGGCTTCAAGAAGGTGCCATCGACTACGACAACTGGCCTACAATGCTCCCAACACTGATGGACGTACTAAGAGCGACAAATGCATATAAGAAACAATCATCTCAGTCTTCTGCAATTTCACTACCGGCCCCGGATAAGTCTTCTCTAAAATATACAAAAAAACTCGGAAACCGACTGTAGAAATCAACAGGATGACCTCTCAAAAATTCCAAAGCCTTTTTTCTTTTGCTATCCAAGCTGGTACGTATGTTAAGTTCACATCATGTTCCAACAACATATCAGTTTGTATGTCTTTTGGTATGTTTATTGTCTTAGGATACGCATATTTTGGCATGACAACTACCATGACAGTAGCTTTCCGTTGTATATATGTGTTGTCCATCAAAGAGCATGTGTGCAAGCTGTTGAATTTTCAAAACTTGAACAATATTGATTCATTTATGCTGGTGGACTTGAAGTGCCACATACAATTGTCACCGACAGATACGAGGCAGTAGCTACAGTAAAATAACTAAAAAAATGTTATGCAAATTGTAGCTACAGAATACGAGCCTGTTTACGCACAAAAAATTATTTTAAACAATTTATATACATAAAAACTACAGCTTATACACAATATGATTTTGACAAATAAAATATTTCTAACTTCTTGCACTAGACCTTTCACCCTAAATTGAGACTTATTCATGACAGAATAGTGCTTTATTGCACTAATAATTGTCTGTTTGTCTTGGTAAACTTGGCCTACTTCAATTACTTTTGGCGTATGTTCTGTTATGATGATACTTTCATATTTCACAATTGCCAGAGATGTTGGTATATGATATTTTATACTTCAATACCACACAAGAGATGGGGGATGATTTGTGTGGTGACCAATTTTTCTCTTAGACTAATTATAGAAGGACATGGTTCTTCTATGTGTTCCTTAACCTACTATTGCAGAAATAGTAAATGCGAAAAGTAAAGAACACAAGTATTTTACGTGGAAAACACCTGGCTCAAAAGGTGAAAAAACCACGACCTACTTTCCACTAGGATTTTTCCAAACTCTCCACTAAAATCACTGAGCCAAGAACTGCATTTTCAAAAACTCTTTCGTAAACCTAAGACTAACTCTAATCCTGTTGTAGCACACAGCCTCTAACTGTTGCGACAACTTCAAGTTAACTCTAACTTGAAGACTCTGAGTACCTATTACAATTGCCTCTAGATAAAGCTGAAAGGTACAATATAAAA
>NC_031995.1:69724719-69746580 GCF_001879085.1 Nicotiana attenuata | reverse complement strand
GACACGTGCCATCACATATCTTTTACCACATATGCTTAATGTTCTCATTGGACCACAGAGATCCATATGGACCAGGTCCATCGATCTGGCCGTGCTTATCACTTTCTTGCATTTAAAAGAAGATCTTACCTGCTTCCCCCTTGCACAAGCCNATCTTATCAGTAGTAAGATTTATCACAAACATTTGGTAGAGGTGAATGCTACCAAGTTACCTCTGTCACACAGTTGTGATACACTGATTAGGCTATATTTCAAGCCATCTATCAAATAGACATTCTCAATGGAGTGCGAGTATGTCTTACCTACCTTTCCAATCCCAATGATCTCACCTTTCTTACCATTTCCAAAGGAGACATTTCCTCCTTTGAGGTTCTCAAGTGAAAGGAACTGGTTCTTGCTTCCAGTCATATGTTTTGAGCAGCCACTATCCATGTACCATACTTGACTGCTCCCTTTCACTTGGACCTGCAAAAGGAAATCAGGGGTTAGTCTTAGGAACCCAAACTAGTTTGGGTCCCTTTCTATAGGCAAAAGGGTGAATTAAATTCTTTTTAGCCTATCCCGACAGCCTATTTTTCCCTGGAACAAATGTTTTGTTCTTTTGACTAGCCTTTTCTTTTGCAGTACATTCACTTTTGTAGTGACCAGTCTTATCACAGTGTGTGCAGATTTTGTTCTCAGGAAGTGTGATGTACTTGATTTTGGGATCCCACTTAGGTGCAGGGGTCCCGTAGCCAAGTCCTCTCTTATTGCTACTATAGCGTTCTTGTAGCCATGAAAGTGCATCAGAAGACCTATTTCATTTACAAGTTATGCCTAGCTCATGCTTGACATTGCTTAGATCTTTCTTTAGGACTCTTATCTGATCATCTCTTTTGTACAATTCATCTTTATTTTTCCTAGATTTTCTTCTAAAGTGAGATGTGTGTGATTAGCTTTCTTTTTACCTGTTCCTAATTTCAGTTTTAAATTTTCAGATCTAAGCTCTAACACAGTGGTTTCAAGTTCAAGAACCTGGTTCTTTAACTCAGCATTTTTACTATCACTTTCACTAGCCCTAAGTTCCATATTCATGCACTTAGCTCTCAAAATCGCACACTCCTTAGACAATTGTTCCTTTTCATTGTTTATGACCTCAGATTCATCAATGAAATCCAGAAGTAACTCAGATAGACTTTCTTTGCACAAAAACATAATCTTGTCTTTGAGATGAATTATACTTACCTCAAATTCCTCGTCAGATTCTCCAATGGTCATAAGTGCTTGTTAATCTACATCTTCATCCTCTGAATCTTCATCTGAACTTTCTCCCCAGGCAGCAAACATAGCCTTTGTTGATCCTTTGTTCTTCTTGGGAAGAACCTGTTCCTTCTTCCTGTTTCTTCATTCAGCCATTTCCTTCTTCCATTCAATTTCTCACTGAGGGCAGTTTTTGATGTGATGATCAGTCTTACCACACTTGTAGCAGCCCTTGTTGGTCTATTTTTCAGGAACCCTTGGTTTGTTGTAGCTTGCACCTCTTGAATAACCCTTTATTCTCATTAAATACTTCTTGAAATCCTTTGTGATCATAGCCATTTCATCCTCTTCTAGATCAGCACCTTCAGTGATTCTGAGATCCAGGCTCCTTTCCTTCTTGGGTTCATCCATCTTCATGGTTTGCCTTCTAAGTTCATAAGCAGTGAGATTTCCAATTAGCTCGTCCAACTTAAGGGTGTTAATGTTCTTTGATTCCTGATTTGCAGTGATTTTGCTTTCCCAAGTGACTGGTAGAACCCTTGTCAAAATTTTCTCAACTTTGTCTTCTTCAAGAATAACCTTTCCAAGAGACTAAAGTTCGTTTGTTAGTATGGTGAACCTTATATACATCTGTTGAATGGTTTCTCCTTCCTTCATGGTGAAATTCTCATATTGAGAATACAACAGTGTTCCTCTTGATCTCTTCACTTGAGGAGTTCCTTCGTGAGCCACTTGCAGAGTGTCCCAGATTTCCTTAGCAGTGGTACAGCTTTGAATTCTATTGTACTCGTCTGGACCAAGTCCACACACAAGCCATTTCTTAGCCTTAGCATTCTTTTCCCACTTCCTCAAGTCCTCAGCATTGCAGTCAGCTCTTGTTTTTGGCACGTTTACTCCTTCAGCATTCTTCTTCATGGTAGCCAGGGGACCATCAGTGACAATATCCCATAGCTCATAGTCTTCTCCGATGATGTGATCTCTCATCCTGTTTTTCCACCAGGAGTAGTACTAGCCATTAAAGAGTGGAGGCCTAGCAGTGGATTGCCCTTCCCAGTTTTCAGGTGGTGCATTCATCTTGATCTGTTCCTAAGGTGTTAGCCTCTTCAAGGATAACCCTATCTAATACCAATTGATGTCTTATACTCCAATACCACACAAGAGGGGGGTGATTTGTATGGTGACCAATTGTTTGCTTAGACTGATTATGGAAAGACCTGGTTTTTCTATGTGTTCCTTAACCTACTATTGCAGAAATAGTAAATGCGAAAAGTAAAGAACACAAGTATTTTATGTGGAAAACACCTGGCTCAAAAGGTGAAAAAACCACGACCTACTTTCCAGTAGGATTTTCCCAAACTCTCCACTAAAATCACTGAGCCAAAAACTGCATTTACAAAAACTCTTTCGTAAACCTAGGACTAACTCTAATCTCGTTGTAGCACACAGCCTCTAACTGTTGCGACAACTTCAAGTTAACTCTAAGTTGAAGACTCTGAGTACCTATTACAATTGCCTCTAGATAAAGCTGAAAGGTACAATATAAAACCACCTACTACAATTGAACTAGAATAAAAGACAGACACTTGAAACTGGTTCTTCTATCCGGTTCATGTAGCTTCAGGTTTGCACACTTGAATCACACACGAACTGCTTGTGAAATTGCCTTGTTATTTTGCTCTCAATTCACATTTAAATTCTGCTTATGTGTGTTACCTGTAAAAGAGAACAACACTAATATTTATAGATTTAGTAAATAGAGATTGACTAGAATTCTGATGCTACTCTTCCTTGGTGGAAGAGTTCTAGTTGATTTCAACCTCTAACTCTATTCCTTTCTTAAACCGTGTTCTCTTTGAGTAAGGAGTCTTTCTCCTTATCTAATATGCAACCTTTTCGATCAAGATCAGGAGATATCACTTCTGCTAAGTTAGGTTTATCTACTTCACGTGCATCCCACATGCTCAAGTCTATCCACATCTGTGCTCCACTGGGATGGACCTAGTTCATATCTGAGTTCCTTGTCAGTCTTCAAAACTAACCTTCACTTGGGCCAACAGTATATCAATCAACTTCATTGTTCCTGATACTTCTCCAAATGTGTTACACTTGATTGACAATTGTACCACGTTAGTATTACGATAATCAGAAGTACATGCACTGAATTAAAAGTATAGTAATTCATACCTCTGTACATTCAGGTGTTTAGTATTTGACAGAATACTTGTGGAAACTTTGTTCTGTGATCACATTTTGATTTTTTCAAACCTTAAGTACTATGTAATAGTTACACTTCAATTGTATTTAGAGACATAGCAGTTGAACTGCATTTGCTATGTAGTATAGTATTAGATATATTTGTAGTAAAATTGTAGAACACTTGAAATTGAAAAACATCAGCACTGAAAAAACAGAGCAAACCTGCAACTTTGCTCGCATTCGACATACTACATTCCAAATCGAAATCACGTACTATTATACACAACATATACATTTTGTTTTCCTTTTTTGTCTCCATATACACTCGAACTCTCATATCGTTCTGAATTTCCATTGGAGGACAATGTTCGTTGATAGTGTATTTGATCTCGATGATTTTTGCAAAGGTATCAATTATTAGATGCTCTGCAACTGCGAAATTCAATTGACTATAATTTAAATCTTCATTGACTATAATTCCGTAAACATCAATATAACGACCCGACCGATCGTTTTGAGCCCTAGCGCGTCGTTCAGAAGTTCGAGGCCATGAGCAGCTTCAATTCAGGCATTATCACTTGTACGCGTGGTCGGAATTAAATTTCGGGAAGTTCGGAGTTGTCTTGGAGAGGAAATTCTCATTTCGGAAGCTTTAAGTTGAGAGAATTGACTAGGATTAAATTTCAGAGTAAACGACCTCGGAATCGGGATCTGAAGGTTCTAGCAGGTTCGTATGATGATTTCGGACTTGGGCGTATGACCGGATCGGGTTTTGGGTGACCCGGGAGCGTTTTGGCGCCTCTTATGGAAGTTAGCATTTTGGAAGAAATTTCATAAGTTTGGGTTGATGTGCATTTCAGTGTTATCGATATCCATTTGGGATTCCGAGACTGGGAGTAGCTCCGCATGGTGATTCTGGAGTTGGGAGCGCGATCGGAAGTGAATTCGGATGTCCGTGGAGCATTTTGGAGCCATTTGGCTAAGGAGAGAAATTTGAAGGTTTTTGAGAGGTTTGACCGGAGGTGCACATTTTGATATCGGGGTCGGAATCCGATTCCAAAAGTTGGAGTAGGTCCGTAATGTTGAATATGACTTGTGCGCAAAATTTGAAGTCAATCGGACGTGATTTGATAGGTTTATACATCGAAAGTAGAAGTTTGAAATTCTAAAGTTCATAAAGTTTGGATTGGAGGTCGATTCGTGGTTTAAGCATTGTTTGATATGATTTTAGGCCTCGAGCAAGTCCGTAATGTGTTTTGGGGCTGGTTGGTATGATTGGTTCGGGTCCCGGGGGCCTCGGGTGTGTTTCGGTTCGTATCGCGCTCTTATTTGATGTTTCAACATCGTTTCTTTGGATATTAAGGGTACTATATTAAGAAAATAAGCTCCAAATTAAATTTTTATTGTACCATTAGATCCGTATCATAATTACGGAGCCATAGCAAAAAGAATCGTCGAATTTGGACATCGTATGAGGGAGTTATGCTCATTTCCGTGTCGAAAAATACTGCTGGTTTCTGGTGTAAAGATTTGTTCTTTGCGAACGCGTGAGAGGTTCCGCAAACGAGAAGAAGGATTTCTGGGTTGACCGGTCAATGCGACAAAAATGCCCTTCGCGAACACGATGGTGTCCCGCGAAGGCGATGAAGAAATATCGCCTGGACAGTGTTTTAAACCGAGAATTTTAGTATTTTGGGCATATCTTGAGTTCTGGAGCTCCGTTTGAGGTGATTTTTATGGCGTTGTTCTCGTCTCAACAAAGGGATAAATATCTGACCTTTATTTTGATGTTTCTCCATGATTATTTCTGTTGGTTTCTATTTTTATCCGTGTTTGGATTGTAGAAATTGGGATTTTGAGCCCCAAAGTTGAAAAATGGTAAATCCTTGATTTGAGGGTCGATGCATGGACGAAATTGGATGAATTTCTGGATATAGACCAAATGAGTTATGGGCAATATTTACTTTCAATAATTTATAGAATCCGGGCACGTGGGCACGAGGGTGATTTTTATCGACTTTTCGATCGGGGTCAGGAATTGTTATGAATTGGATTGTAATGAGTAATTGAACCTATATTAATGGATTTGAATAATTATTGGCTAGATTTGGAGCATTTAGCATCGATTCGAGTCTTCGGAAGGACGTGGACTGCCGGTTATGGATCTTCGGAGTGAGGTGAGTCTCCTTTCTAACCTTGTAAGAGGGAATTGTCCCCATAGGTGAAATAATAGATTATGTGCTCCTATTTGTGGGGGCTACATACGCACGAGGTGACGAGAGTCCGTGCGTAGCTACTAGTATGTGTAAGTTCGAGTAGTCTAGGACCCAAAAGCATATTATACTTGGAATAATTGCAATCTTATAGACAGTTGAATTTCTTAAATCCTATCGAATTGGTAAATGAATTTCTAAGAGGATTAAATTTTATTCCTTGAATCATAAAAAGAGAATTGGCTTCTGATGGGATAAATGTTCCCCATAAAATTCTTAATTTGCTATTTGAGCATGTACTTCTATGTGTACCTGCGTCGCATGTATGGTACGTGAGCAGGGTAATTGTCTATTTAAATTTGACCGCGTCGCATGTATGATTCGCGAGCGGGGTAATAGATCCATCTATGGTTCGGGCCGCTCGACCCTCGGTAGTGCACATTTTACATTTATGTTGGATCGGGCCGTACGACCTCGGCATGAGTTGCGCATGTTTGATTTGTTTGTCTTGAGATTTATTGATATTGCCATCTACTCTCCCCGACTTGAGATAATTGCTAATTAATGGATTATGAATCCGGAGACTTTTAGTAAAAAGGGAACTTTTATCTGTTTCGTAATTCATTTGAATCTACTGTTGTCCTTAATAAATTCGTGAGTCATCGCTTTAATAATATTATTATTTGACCATTAGTAAGTGTCGAAGTTGCCATCTCGTCTCTACTTCTTCGAGATTAGGCGGGATACTTACTGAGTACATGTTGTTTTCGTACTCATGCTACACTTGCTGTGCATTTTGTTGCACGGGTACAGGTATTTCTATTGGCCCATTGGGCGTAGCAGCACGGGCGACCCAGAGACTAGGTGAGCTGTATTTTCTCGAGGCGACCCGCAGCTAGTATAGTCTCTTTCAGAATTGTATTTACTTTCTGTCCATTTGTGTTCCGGGCAGCTGTTGTACTTTATTCAAATTCTTAAAAAATGCTCATGCACTTGTGACATCGGGTTCTGGGATGGTTTTGAATATTTTGTATTAATTGCTTATCATTTAATTTGAATTGAAGCGGTTATCTTTTTATTTATAAAAATGGAGGAAAATCATAGATTTCAAGAGTATTAAAACGAGAATTTAATTAAGTAATTTGGTTGGCTTGCCTGACAGTGGTGTCCGGCGCCATCACGACCCTTAGTGGATTTTGGGTCGTGACAATCAAAATCTTTGTATCTCCCAACGCTATCTCTCCGACCATTGAGTTGAAGCATAGTCACCAATTTTCACATTATATCGCAAAATTTAATTCAATTGTAGAGAAAACAATTACGCAATCCTATGATAACTTTAGAATGTAGCTAATTGTTTGCAATTGTTTTCTTCAGAAGCTTTTTTTTAGTTTGTTGACTTGTTTATGGAAAATCAGAGGAAATCTGCGTAATAGAAGGATTCTACAGATATGTTGCCTTGATTATGGTGCGATGATTGCGTATGAAATTTCTAACTGAAATATAAGCTATCCCAAAATCGCGCGTCTAAATAAGGAAGTCTACCGAAGAAAGGAGTCTATTTTAAACGAATGTATATTTTTTGTAGCTAAAACATGTTTAGGTCGGGTAAATTCCAAAATTGAGACAATTTTAGTAATAAGGTTTCAAATAGTGTTATAAGAAAAAAAAAATCCCGTCAAACAATTGCCCCAATATCATATGAAAAATTGAGTAACTTTTACTTTCGAAACTTTGGATCTAATCTGACCGTATTGTTAAAATTTACACAAAAAAGAGTCAATTGTATCATCTTCGGGAGGGAGCCTTGGAGCACCATTGTTGTCGTTTAACATACAAGTCACGTGTTTGAGGTGTGAAAACAACCACTAATACTTGCATTAAGGTAAGTTGTCTACATCACACCCTTTAGGCTGCAGCTCTTTCGTGGACCTTGTGTGAACACAAAATATCTTATACACCAGGCTACCACCCAAATCCGTGAACATAAAATATCTTATACACCAGGCTACCACCCAAATCCCATTTATGAAATTATATTGGCTTTATTGTTGTTAATCGTATCAGTTCCACAAACAAAGACAGGTATTTTGACAATTTCACCTATTATTTATTTCGATCAAGGAAAACTGTCTATACACTATGATCATGATTTCTGTTTATCAATGTCTATCTTACTTACGTATGTCATCAATTTGGATTTTCAACGTATTTTTTTCTCATTTGTTACAAAATTTTCCGTTTAAATAATTGGTCAAATATTATGCCCCGCCTCTAAACTGTAGTTTTTATTTATATTTAGTATTAGTGACGAAAATTAGTGTATTTCATAAGAAAGAATCACAAAAACGGGCTTCTTACCTCTTTGTAGTCATTTCTCTAAACAACTGTAGCCGGACACTTTTACTAACAATTTCATGGAATTTTTCTAGCCAAAATTTTCTTCAGTCTACCCTTTCAATTTTCTCAGGAAACAAACAATAGGTTTATCAAGTTTTATGCTTAACTATATCAAGGACAATTTGTTTAAAGGGAAAGGGTAAAAGATACCCCTTTACTATACGAAATTCTCTCAAAGAAGCTGCCTTTAATCTTTAATTAGGCTTCCTCTAGACACTTGGAGCATCGACATCTAAAACCATAGTCTGCAAGTAATGCCTGTCTCTCTTCAAAAGGCAGGTCCTCGTCTATATATGAAATGGTTATCTGCATATATCAATTAAATAGTTAAAATTCTTTTCCCTTGCCCTGCGGAGCTTATAAAGAAGTGAATCCACAATAAATTCTCCAAAGCATAATAGATTTGTAACTATAAACACAAGTTAAAGCTACCTCTTCTCCTCTGGCAATTGGTTGAAGAGCAATTATAGTTGCTTGGCCATCCCGATCCTAATAATGCAATATCAAACATTTTCACAATCGTCTTATAAATATGTTTCCTGATATGTGCAGAATATGTTACTGAGCAAAATCAACTGCAAAGGGTTAAGAACTTGAAGCCTGTTTAAGCATAGGTTATAAAGATCCAGCTAGATTTTGACTAAATAGAAGAGAAATTAAAGGTATTTTCAAAGTACTGTATCCAAGAATAACTTTCCGCCCTCTGCTATTAACTTCGATATGTGTTCAGAAAACGATTTGTCCATAAATTTTCTACTTTCAAGAATGTCGGAAACAACACTGAAACAGGGGCAACAGACCCTAACCAAGTCGCAAACGCAATGCCTGCTTGCAGAAAATTAAATTCACTAACAATTTCTCTGCTTCATGGGTTTCATTTTTTGCCTGTAATCAAGTCTTCTTTTGTACGTCTAGTTCTTTCTCCTTATTTAAAGAGGTTATTCCATTGAGAGAAGAAAAAGTAAGTCAGAATATGCAGATATCAGAACATACCTCTTCTCGCTTAAAAGCTTTTGCATTAGGTCTGCACGAATGGTTCATACAGCTTTGCAAGGGGAAAAATGCAGTACCTTTAATCAAAGATTGATTGTGGTTATGATTCAGAGAAGTACACTAAAACTAGGAAGAACCACACTAGAAAAGTAAAGAGGAGGCATGGTGAGCAAAATAATTGACACAATTAGACGCATAACGTTGAAAAAAGATTCCCCGCAGCAGGTTACATACTTTCCAATAAATAATTATTCTAAATAAAGCAACTAACATGTATAAACACTCCCAAATTAATAAAATAGAGAAAATCGGGTTTCATGTTCTTTATCATATTGCAGAAGGAGAAAGGAAGCGCCATTGTACTAATCATTCCTTGTGTATCAATTGAAATGCTGGCAGCAAAGGTCTACCCCTTCTCCCGGACGAACTTCTAAGATTGCCTAGGGCATACAAATGATATTTGTATCTTGCAGAATTCAAAAGCAATGCACAACTCAACAACCAATGCAGGTCAGAGAAAATGCACCCTATCAGCTAAGAGATTGTCACAAAATGCAAGAGCCAGACACAGTTCCAAAACATGATGTCTCCTTTCTAAATAGAACTCAGATATTTAAGCTTGTGTAATCACAGTTATCTGTAATTGTACATTATCTCCAGCCTCCACCCCTGGCACCATATATTTATTCCCAACTACAACTTTGTCCTTTCTAGATATTAACAATGGATGATATTTTTATTTATCAAAGAGAAAAAAGGTATGGAAGATATCCAGGGGCAGGTTTGTGTTCAAATAAGGACCTAAAATGACAGTTCCAATGCCCAGATATTAAAAGAAAAAAAGAAAAAACTCTATATCTACTTTATGTGTCACACATCATAGTTTACCTTGACAACAAATCGAATAGTCATCACCAAGAGCATCCAGGATAGGCTTTGTAGTTTGCTCAGCCTCTTCCTGCCAATTTATTGTAAAAGTAATGCTGTCAAATTTCTGCATGCTACTAAGCTTCACAAGCACATAAAAAAATTGGTTCTAACCTTTCCAGGGAGAGGAAGATCATCAATGTAGAGAAAGTAATCCTCCACTGGTGACTCTACCACCAAATCACTATTAACAAGCAAAGGCTTTACAAGTAAGTTCACAACAATTCATAAAAGAACAAACTTTAAACGGAATTAAAAAAAGTATAAAAACGCAGCATTCCAAAGGACATCTAGCAGTCAAAAATAATATGTGCAAGCTCATCATCCGTCAATTTACGCTATTCCAAATTAATGTCCACTTTTTGAGAAGGAGCAAACTATATAAACCAAAATATTATCTGGAGATGGCTCGTATACTTCTCACCGCTGCTTTTAATTATTCTAGCCCTAATAATTTCAAAGAATACGTTATAAAACAAAAACTCTCCTGCCATAGTAATAAACTTGGCAACTCAAATTAGGAGATTCATTTTGGAAGAGGTAAAATATTATTTTGTATGCTTCAGAGTTGCAGAAAAGTGAAACAATCATCAGGTTTATTGCACGCATGCTGAAACATGAAGGCGGTAGTTTGATGGTTCATGAACTTACAGGTTATTCAGCTCAAACATGCCAATAATATGACCATACATTTCAAGGGAGAGTACTGGTAAGAGTCAAGGATTCCATATTGAACCACATAAGTATCGAGAACAACACTACAGATAAGAGGAGCAGTCAACTGATTGAAAAATAATCAGGATACATGGCTTGCATTCCTCGTCAAAGATAGCTGCCTTGAGGAGCTGCAGAGACTGGATAATACAAACTGATAAATCAAATTTCAGTATAGAAAGCAAAGAAGCAAGACCAATGAAATGCAGATATATTAGAAAACAAAATATACAGGTACTAAGGTTCATATATAACGCAGTAACAGAGCACAAAAGTTTAACTTATAAGCAGGACTTATACAACATAGCCTTTTCTTCCAATTGACTCGCTACATTAAGACCATAGTGTTATTACATCCTTGGAAAGCAATTGAACAATAGTTCTGTCAAAACTGACACTCAGATTAGGCGATACACAGTTTACTCCAGGCAACATCTGAACAATCTTGATTCTTAGGAGAAAACTGATGATGCATGAGATAATCAGAATGAAAATTCATTCATGCAATTTTAGCTTATGATTGCTCTCTTTGTATCTTGCACATTTATTTAGAATGAGGTTTGTAGCACGCAGCTTTCACATCAATTACTGTAGGAATAGTAGGCTCCATTATCTTCCGGAACAAAAAACCAGTCTATTCTTCACATCTAAATAAAATTAAGGAAGAAGGTTCTTCCTGCTCGAACTGGTCCCTGAAGGCCAAAGATGGAAGAGACCTTATAAAGAGGAGAGCTGCAACACATACATCTATTTCAGCCAAAATAGAAGAAAGCAGATCCTTTTTTGGTCTACTATAAGAGTCCACTTGCCACCCCAAGAAGGGCAGTACAACAATTTTTACTGATGATCAATGACAGGTGGCAATACTACTCTTACGAGGCTGAAGCTGACAAATTAGAGATGCTTCAGCACATTACTAGCAGATCGAAGTGACAGTTAAAAACGCAAGCAGGTTGCTGACAGAATTTACAAAGGAAGATTACCGTGAAAGCCAGCTCTTTTATTTGCATTCTAAATGATGCTTCATCAGAACCATCAACATCGTCTGGCAAAGCAATGCAATCCCACCACCTACACAAAAAGTCACTTTACACCATGAGCAACTTGACAGGTAGGATAATCGTGCATCAGCCTGGCACAGAACCCCAATATTCCTCATAGAAGGATTATACTATTTCAAAAAGTTAAACAAAACTTTTCAGTTTTAGAAAGTGGTGGCGCTCTGAATCTTATTATAATAATACTCATAAAAAATGTGTTACCCTTGTATATTTTACCATTTCAAAAGACAAAAATAAAAAATAAACATGTCACCCTTATAACACAGTTACACCACAAAATTTCAAGTTATTCATCATAGACAAAAATGCAGAAGCCTTAAAAGACAAGTAATTTTGACTTGGAGCTTATAGGCTCATTGTTGTTATTATCCTTATGAAATAATGTAGGAAGGGCTTCTACGTTGATTCATGTCGTGGCCAATTTTGGTTTATTGAAAAGGTAAATTTTATATATATGTATCAGCATCAAGTGTATGCCAGTATAGACATCTGTAATTGCCCTAATTTATAGAAGGCAAACCAAGGGAAAAAGCCTATCAAGGGTCTAATATTAGCAAACCTTAGAAGTTCTTGAAAAGGACGACTAAAAGAGCCAATGGTTTCATTACCAAATATGATTAATCCCTCAGAGAGTTGACCAAATTTTAAGCTATTTCAAATTTACAATATTTACCTACTTCAATATTACCATCAAAGGTGAGAATAGTATTCTTCACCACTTTGTTGCAACAGGAGACTATGAGTAAATCTTTTAGCAAAGGTGGTCCATAAAGTGGATTGATATAGGTGCAAGTTCTGCAGTCATGCTAGCCGTCATCATGCAGGATGTAATTCAGGTAAGACAAATAAGATATTAATATTTGGACTATAATTCGCACTTTCATTAAGACCGCATAGGTTTTGCATCAAAGGGGTCAAGCTTCATTTTATCGCAACTTGTGAAGAGTGACAAAAAGATTTTAAGTACCTTCTCTTGTATCCCATGGACACTGGCTTCCACGCCTCCAGCAGTAAAGAAAAATCCCTGCTTTCCGAAATAACATGCTTCCCTTTTCCCTCATGACGACTTTCTTTCAAATTCCTGTGTCTCAAGATGGTGAAAGAAATCACCTATAACACAAGAATGTGTTTGTAAAAAACTTGCTTAAGCAGGTTCCAGCACATAGTAAGACATACAAACACAGAGGTCTATGCCTTCACATATGCACCTCATTTTCCTAAGGAGAATTGCAACATGAAAATT
The DNA here is from genome assembly GCF_001879085.1 of Nicotiana attenuata. Classification (NCBI taxonomy): domain Eukaryota; kingdom Viridiplantae; phylum Streptophyta; class Magnoliopsida; order Solanales; family Solanaceae; genus Nicotiana; species Nicotiana attenuata. Next base: position 69,733,594 of record NC_031995.1, on the reverse strand, counting down.
TAACAAGAGGAAAGATGCAAGACATAAGAAAGACAGGAAATGATCTATTCTTCTAAAACACTTTGAAGATTGACAGGAAAAGGAAACAAGAAAAGGAAAGGACTTACCTTTGCTGCAAGAAGGAAAATGTCATTTGTATCTGGCAGAAGAAACCAGAAAAGGTAACAGCTTGAAAAACAAGATATACAGGTAGGCAGGTTATAAACTAGACTACATAACAGGTAGCAGCCACATTAGAGCCTTACCATTAGCATGTTCCATGAATTTCAGAAGCGCTTTTGTGCTTGATGACTTTGACCCCTCCCCTGTACATAGCAAAGAATGAAAAGACTCCCAATCAGCCTCAGCGCATGATTTGCTGCGAAAAATGAAGAAGAAAAGGTTAGCACTCTATTCAATCAGTGACGTTCAAGTAAATTAACAACAAGAGTCATTAGGTGGTACTATGAGGAGCAAAAACATGAAGAAACAAGTTCAACTCACAGAAGAGGTTTTCAATACCTAAAGCTATCTATCATTTTGAATAGCATATGGATACAACCAGAGACAATGTCGTACCAAGAGGTGTTCATCTGTTTTATCATTTACAGTTACAGTTCAATATTCTAATTTTAGCGGCTGAGGCAGACACCTGAGAAAACCCTGCAATAATGATTCTCATATAGCAACATGCAAGTTGTTCCTATCAGAGCAGCATTTGTGCCGAAGATCTATAATACTGTTACCAATTTAAAGAAAAAGCAAGTTGTTCCTCAATGTAGCCGATAAAAGGAAACACAATGAAGAGAGAAAAAACCTTCAATTGACACAAGATGGAAGCATTATGGTGTTGAAAAGATCCTCTTAAACAAGACAAAAAATGTGTCAAGAACTTTTTATGTCATGCCATGCAGCGCCATTGGCATATTACAGTTAATTTTGACTGAATATATATATATATATATATATATATATATATATATAGAGTCTTTTGAGAATGTATAATTTCAAATTTCAATAGAAAATGAAATTTTGATGCTTTGCAGTCTTCAATGAAATTTTTATGCAAATTATGGAAAAATAGCTGAATGTTTACCTGCAATAGTAGTTCTCTTTACATCCACCAGGACAAGAAACAATTGGAGGCAATGGGAACTTCTCAGAATATGGTAGTTGCATCTCACCATTAAACAATGACTCGACCACATCCTTAGGGAGAGGAATTTTATCTTTTGAAGGGCTAGAAGCACATTTTCCAGAAACTTGCTGATCTTCTACATCAGAATCATCTTCACCAACAGATGAACCAGAGTTATAACAATCTTTTTGCATGTGAGACTCGCTGTTTGGGGAGACACCCAGCTGTTCTAAAAATAGCTTCCTCCCAATTTGAAGTTCTATTGACCCAATAAAGCAGAAGCAATAACTACATACCAAACAGTCTACCTGCCACAAGCAAAAGATCAAGGTGAAGCTTGTCAACCAAAAAGGGAGTGAAAAAAATATAAAAGTTGGATGATTACTGTGAGCAAGAACATGTGTGTTGCTAGTTCAATCACCAATACCTTATTTGAAGAATGTTGGGCACCAGCAAGCATTTGATCCTTCAAAACAAGGTCCGACTCTTTGAAGTCTGTCTCAGCATAAACCCCTGCGGCGCCACTAGTCTCAATATAGCGCTCATTAATAATAAAACTCACAAAAGAACTGAACTTTAGTAACTACCACATCATGTTACTAGCAGATGACAAACCAAATATTAGTAAGCAAACCCACATTTTGAAATTCCCTATCAAGTGTTTAACTTTAGTCGCATATCAAACATTAGACAATCAATCAATCAAAAACACCTCAACACAAAACTAGTTTGTGTGCCTATATCAATCCTCTATATCCATGCTGCTCTATTCGTGCCCATGGACAAACAACAATACAACAACTATGTCTCAGTCACAAACAAGTTGGGCTCGGTTAAACGAATTCTCATTGACCATGTTTCCTCATTTAATTTCATATCATGCCAACATTGTACAAAATAAAAATAAAATGAAAAGTAATAGAAGCTCTCAATATTTCCTACTAGCATAAGAACACACATAAAAGATAAAATAAGTGTCTCAACACTAAATGAAACTTTTTTATCCAGTCTTTCTGTTGATAAAACTGATGCAGCGGTAATCAAAGAAAAGGAGAAGGAATTACCCTTTCCATGGTATGCAGTAGGTTTAACTTTGAGGCAGCGGCATTGTCTAGTGGCTAATAGCTCTTCAAAATACTTCTGTGAACATTTATCAAACAGCTAACAGACTAAAACACACTTGAACTAAAGCGTTTACTCCAAAGAAAGTGAAAAAGGAGACAAGAGTTGATGCCTGGACTTCGTGAGGAGAAGGCGGCTCGAGAAGTGCCGCAATTTGGTCGGAGAACTGCTTATCGATTGGGCAAATTATTTCCATCGATTGGACTCCGGCAGAGAATTGTGGAGTTTGCAGAAAAAGCAGTGTCCTTTAAGCTGCTGCTAATGTGTGACGGCGTTTCCCCCAGTTCCTATTTAAACTGTACACTCGTTTTTCCCACTAAATTGAGTAGACTTCCTCTAATGTCATGAAATTTACAGTTGGTGGGTGTATACTTCTACTGTCCCGACCAACTTGTGCCGCCTCAATTATCTTATCGGGTATTTTGACTTGAGTCACCTAGGAGTAATATTTTTGGCACCCAGGCTTGGTCACCTAGTGTTTTTTGACTTATAGTTCTCCGCCCGCTTCATTTAACTTCTACTTTAATTTATTTTTTGATCACTTTTTTTGTTTATTGTTATATATATATATATATATATATATATATATTATCATTTAAATGTAATTATCGATATTTTTAGTCATCTTGGTACTATTACGAAAATAATCTCTGCAGTGTTGCTCCTTCAAAAAGAGAGACCGCAGTACTTTCACAACAAAAGTTGAGCATTTTGAAATTTCTCACAGTATTATTAAAATGAGGATAGATGAAAAATTGTGCAAGAACAAAATGATAGAGATGTCGCTACTAGTTTGATGAATGACATTGTGGATTTCAAACATTATACAACCTGCTGTTTTCACAGCAAAATTAAGTGAATATGACCATGGTGCTATTCTGATTTTTCTGAGCTCGCTTCCCTTGATCTTAACTGAACTGCCTTTAAAGGTACAACCTTAAGCCATCACTCAGTAGATTTACATATACGGAGTTTTATACAATAAAGCTTTTCAAAGCAAGAATTGGTAGAGTGGAGCTATGGAAGGGTAAGTAAGACCAGCACCATTTGAATCTGTATTAACATCTCCCACTAGATGCAAATCACTTCCATGAGAAGTTCCACATTAAACGCAGCTTCTCATTTCAAAGGTCCTTTCTCATGCTCCATATGTGTAACCTTTCAGTTTGAAGAATTATTACTCTTTCCTAATGTTTATTGAAAGAGAACAGCAAAATCCACTGCAGGCGACTGGTCTGGATCTACTGTATGCATAACCGTGTCTGATCAACATGCAATAAAGCCAATCTTTCTCCTCTACATCATGCTAAGGATTGCTTGAGAAGCACAAACTTTTCAGCCTCCTCAATTCGACCAACATGATATAGAAGGTTAATAATGCTAGTATAATGGTCTTCAGATGCCTTTATCTTATATTTTCGTGTCATCATAGTGAAGAATTGACAGCCCTCATCAGCAAATCCAGCTTGCTCACAAATAGAGAAAACAACTTTAAAAGTAAAATGATTTGGGTTAAAACCCTTCGATATCATCTGCTTAAACACGCTTATTGCTTCTCCATATTGGCCATTCAATCCATAAGCCTCAATAATAGCAGTCCAAGTCATAGATCCTTTGACAGCTATTGCATCAAAGGAGATCCTCGATTTATCAATTGCACCACAACCCCCATACATCTTCACAAGTTCTGCAGAAACAAAAGGTACAGATGCTATATCTTTCTTCAGAATTTGACCATGTACTTCTCTCCCAAGTTTCAAAAGTCCTAATTTTCCACAAACACTTAAAATCCTTCCCATTGCAACAGAGTCTGCCCGGTGCTTTGACAACTGCATTGACCGAAAAACAGCAAGTGCTTCCTCCAGACACCCAGAGTCAATATATGAATCCATCATGGCTGTCCATGATATAACATTCCTCTTCTCCATGCTCGCAAAAACTCTAGATGAATATTGAAGCAAACCACACTTTGAGTACATCATCATTAGGGAAGTAGCTACAGATGCATTAGGCAAAAAACCATTTTTCACTGCGTAAGCATGAATCTCTTTCCCTTGCTTTAATACCTTCAGTTTCCCACAAACAGGGAGGACGGTGGCAACAGTTACAAGATCAGGCTTAAAACCTTCTTGTTGCATCCACACAACTGATCTCAACGCCTGCTCGAGTCTCCCATTTAAGATGTAACCCGAGATTAGAGCAGTCCAAGAAATCGCATTCCTCTCTTTTGACCCATAAAACACCTTTCTTCCTGATACTATATCTCCGCACTTGGAATACATATCAACTAAGGCAGATTGAATGAACAACTGCTTAGAGTATTCCTTTGTCTTGATCACATAAGCATGTACCTCTTGGCCTAGTTTTCTTGCCCATACTTCTCCAATAGCCGGAAGAATAGTTGTTAGAATAACAGAATTCACCTCTAGCCCCTCCTTTATCATCGATCTTGTATACTCCAATGCCTCCCGTTGCAGTCTATTATGAGCAAAACCAGCTATCATCGCACCCCACATAACTACATCCCTGTACTCGACTTCCTCAAACATGCGATGAGCAAGCCTAACTTTGCCACACTTGAAGTACATGTCAATCAAACTAGTCCTAATTATGTCACTTCCTAAAAAACCATTCTTGATCAAAAGTCCATGTGTTTTCAAACCTTGAAAAAGCGCACTAGCACCAGCAAAACTCTTGATCAAACAAGAGAAACTATATACATTCAACTCCACTCCCGATACCCGCATATCCGAAAATGTACCCAAGACATCACGATACTTACGTCCACCCAACACCACATTACCCCTAAGCAACGCATTCCACGGGTACACACTTCTAACAGGCATTTCATCAAACACCTTCTTCGCATCTTCAATACACCCACAAGCTGTATACATGTTAACAATCTTAGTTTGTAGAAACTCATTATTTCCAAGGCCATTAATTCTTATATGGGTATGCACAATTTTAGCAGAACTTAAGGATTTCAAACGAACACAAGCAGCTATAAGGGAAGCAAATGTGGTGGGATTTACGGGAATACCACGATGGTCTAAATAGTCAAGAATAGCAAGTGCTTCTTTGAGCTTGTTTTGGTGGGCAAATCTCTGAATGTCTTTGTAAATGGCATGTGGGTTCTTTGTGTGGACTGATAATAAGTTGGGCAAATTGTAGTGTTTTGGGTATTTTTGGGATGATGATTGTTGTTTTATGTGACGAGAGAAACGTAGATTGTTTACATTATTTGTACGAAAAGAGCGGGGGTCTTGGGAATTTGGAGGATGTTTTAGGTTGGTTTTTGAGGGTAGCGGAATAAGGTTGCAGCTGGTCATCGATTCAGTGAACAAAGTGAATACTTCAGAATTCTGTGGAACTGAAGATAAGATTTAGTGGCTAAAATAAAATAAATACCTGAATGTTTTTGGCGCTAGTGGTTACTGGTACATACCGTAGCGTATTATACTCATACCATTTAGCCTTCAATGCTTTCTACCTGATCAATTCTTTTTACAGGGAAATAGCAATCGAATTATTTCTTTATGTCAGCTTTGTAACTTGCATTGTCCGACAAAATACATTTTCTATTCAGTCAATTTAAACATACAGATTTGGCTCCTGAAACATTAAAGTTGAGAGAGTGGAGCTACGCGGCCAGAGAGGTGTTAGGGATATCTTCGCGCCGCACCGGTGGCCACAAAGGAGACTGGTGGTGGAATGCAGTCTGATTAGGGATATCTTCGGGCCGCACCGGTGGCCACAAAGGAGACTGGTGGTGGAATGCAGTCTGATTCGGGATAGCTCTTCGCTGATACTCCTTTCTGTTTCTTTTAACAAACGGAATTACAAGCTCAAGAGCAACGTAGGCTGATTCGGGACTTTGTAGAGTAAGCGCAAAATAGTAGTACAATATAATGGCACTCACGTCTATGCTTGAAAAGAGATGAGATAGTGATACACAGCAAATTGATGGATTTGTTCAGAGAATACCAGTGTTACAAATAGTGCCCTTTAACCTCAAACTATGAAGCTGTAGGTACCAAGAAAAGCAATTAAAAATGAGAAGTCAAACATATGGAAATTTCTCACATGCCGAAGAGATTTAAGAGGAGAAGAAAAGGAAAAAAAAGAAAGAAAAAAAACTAAAATAAACGAAATTTGCTAGAGCGCTTGTTGGTTGCATCTAAACACTTCCAAAGAACTGCTCCAATGATGTTGAGTTGAAGACATTGATTGCTGTTCTTTCTGGCTTGGTAGCTGAAACGTGTAACTGATATTTGATGAATCTCTGCAACCGGTAAAGAATTAAACATCATTAGGTATAACAAAACAGAAGACACATTGGATCTTAGAATGATCCATCTAATTAGAAGGTTCCTGACAACAGAATTGACCTCTAAAATCTATCTTATAGTAAGCCACTGTATATTCACAAACACGCTTTGTAAAGAAGCAAGACAAGTAACTTCCTGCACGAATGTGGCATTCACATTGTCACAAAATAGTTTGTAAGCCATAGAGACAGAAAATATCAATATGTTTTAACTCTTAGCAGCTTATCTGCCCCACCAATGTATTAGCAATGGTACCATGGAACCGTTGTAAGACTAAACAAATTGCTTCTGCTCCACCAACACCAGCTTTGTTTTTAATACATCCAAAATAAAACCATGTTTCTCCCAACTTATCTAAAATATTGATTATGGATGCATGCGTTACACATGCACACTTGATATCAATGATCTTAACTGTATAAAAGTGCCATTATTTCCATAAGAAGTTTCGGGTAGCACTGTAGCAGGTAAGGGGAAGAAAATGGAAAATTGAGTCTTCAAATATTTCACGTTGAGGAACCAATCTTAACATTTCTGTCTAATATTGCACACACATGCTGGTCAGCATGCACTCCCGTAAAAGAAGATACTCAAATGCAAGAACCACTAAACTATCCCTCTCATCTAGTCCCAATATCTCCTTCATTATGGTCTCTTCATTTACGACGAGCAACAACTATCACTTTAATCTCAAACTAGCTAGGATCGACTATACAAATCCTCTACATTCATTCCATTCTTTTTTTATAACCGTGGTATCCGAGCCAACTTGTGCGCACCTTGACTAATTCCACGGGATACCTACCATCTCCGCCATCACAGGTACCAGGTAACTCTATCTACCAAGGCTTGGACAAATGGGAAGAAATCACCTACTGTTTTTTGCCTCCGCTGGGATTTGGACCCGAGACTTCTCACCCAATGAATTGACCGCTGGGCCATACCCTTGTGTGCCTATATTCATTTCATTCTAGCTGGACCATTCATTCCAATACTCAATAATTATCTTTTAAGAAATATTAGAGGTTCTGTAAATCTTACACTTATCCTTGCATTGACATTTTATTTGATCTCAAATTAGTAGGATCGGCTATAGATCCTCGGCATCCATTCCATAACATTTGAACTATTTCATTCTGGTACTCAATAATTATCCATTAAAACAAATTAGAGGTTCTTAAAACAAGAGATTCTCGAAAGTTTATACTTATCCCGCACTGACATATTTCATTTACAACCAGCATGGAACACAAGTTATAGCTAATGGATAACCTCTGCAATTACAATATGAATTCAATCCGAATTGCTAGCAAACTGCGTCTTTAACAGAAGGTATGGAAGGATAAGGAAGTTTTATAGATTAATTTGAGCAATAGTAGAAAGAGATTGCGAAAATTAATTAGAGCAGTAGTAGAATAGTAGAAAGAGATTGCAAAAATTAATTAGAGCAGTAGTAGAATGATACCATTACAAACAGAGAAGCGGAGAAGAAGAAACACATAACAGATCAATTGGTTGGATTTATCATCTGAACTATTTACACTTTTCAGCTGATTAATTACTTTTATTGAAAGAACAAACAATTAACATGATGATGAGCTCATTGATCAAGTTCTTAGTCAAAGGAAATGAAGAGTACCGCTAGCTGAAAAGTGATTTCCGGATTTGTATCTATGTGCCAATCAGGTTCTAGTTGTCGAACAAAGGATGTGCGTCCAATCTCAGAGCTACAAAATAGAACCTGCATTTCCAGTCCTATCAGTAACATATGATGCATAAAACTAGACAAAAAAATTATGAGGACAATAATAAGTCTACTTTGACCAGGAACTTGATGGACATCAATTAGATGATAGAGATTTGTAAAATGCAAAGCATCACAGGAAATCAGAATTTCCCTCGCAATCTACATTTTTAAAATGGAAAAAGAAATCTTTTCTGAAATGGAATTTCCCTCGCAATTTACATTCTTGATGTGACATCCCGCCGACTTACTTTTGCACCTTTTCAGATTTCAAACCAATATCTTTAACTCTTCTATGTCAAACTTGACATGATAATCAATTAGAACATTTATTCTTAATCTGCATCACACTAGGTCATTACTAGGGAGATGAAGGGCAGTTCAACAGGAAAAAAAAAAAACTCTCTGAAGGTAGTCTACACAGAAGTAAAAAAGGTTCGTCTATACAAAAGCCAACTTGACATGGAACTAAAAAACACAGCAGAAGGCACAAACAGAGGGACTAGCTGTGAATCAAGAGTGATAGCCGTGAAGGCAATTAGCTCCCCCCCCCCCCCCCCC
>NC_031995.1:69642593-69724699 GCF_001879085.1 Nicotiana attenuata | reverse complement strand
AACCAAAAAAAGGGGGGGGGCAAAATCTGAGCTTCTTTTAACTATTAATATGGTAAAAGTTGTGAGACTTCCTTTTCTTTTGCTTCCTCCTAGCTGCAAACCAACATATTCACATGAGTAATGGTATGTACCTGCCAACCAAGGATGTCAAATGAACTCTGTTGACAATCATTTATTAGGTTATGGCGCCTTAACTTTTGCATTAGAAGTTAATATGGCATCTGAGCCAATAGCCATCAATTACTATTCAGATGATTCAATTTGCAAATATTCAATCCTCACTCACACATAGACGGACACATTTTCTTCTTAGTAACCAATTCTACATATTCCCTTGCATTTAAAATGTAGTATCTGCAAACTCGGTGGATAATGGACCCATCCATCTATCCATCTCCACTTAAATACTTGCCATATGTCTACGGTTGGTTTTGAACTCGTGACCTGCACCTAACCCACACATCATACACTGCGCTCGTATCACTAGACCAAAGCCCTATGGGCCATCTGGAGTGTATTTCAATTTCATGTTAATTCATATTCTTCTTGCACTTACTCTGTAAAGTTTAACTCACAGTAGTCCACTAAATAGTTTTAAGAGAAACACCACATAAGATGAATGTGTGACATACCATCATCAACATTTTTAAGAGAATTCATTTACATTCATGGGATTCTGTTATTCTTTCTTTCTTTTTGTTTTCATTTTTCATTTTTTTTGGTGGATCATAAAGGGATTTCATCATTCTTGGATTTCAGGTTACATGTCTGCCTAGCTAGAAAAAGATCCCTCAGATGAAAAAGGAAACGGGAACAGGAAAAATAGATTGTGACCAGCCAAACAAAACTGGAAAAAAGTTCACCTATCCACACCATAGATTAAACGTCGATGAGCTCAGGTTATTAGAGAAAGAACATACATTCACAAGCAACTATGCATCCCTAAATGTGAAGCAAACAGTTGGAAAAGGGAACAAGTCGAAGGTTAAAAGCTATTTAGCTGCTACCTTGTCTTTGACCAGGCCGCCAGATGTAAATACTCCAGCATTTTCTAAAGCCAGGAGGACCTTTCTCTGCACATATTAGCTCATACCATGAATATGTACAGAAATAAACAATGTAAATGTTCAATTCATCATACAAAGCATTTACACATTCTGAAATAATGTCCACATGTTTAAGAATTTGTGGCTGCTAAAATGAAAAGGTGGCTAGCAAGCATAGTGCACGATATACAACCCAACATGAATTTAAGCTTTTGCTTGAGGAAATCCTAGAAAAGGAACATAAATCTTAAAATTCCAGTTTGAGGATTCATGCAAGTTCAACAAAGCAAAATACTGAAAGTCACAACGTACTGTACCTGCTAATTGGAAAAACTTAAGTTGTGCATCCCCAAATAGAGTTTGCGTTCTGGTTCTCCTTTTAGGATTTCTCTAAGTCTCATTCTTAAGAATTTGGTCTATGTTTTTGTAAGGTTTCCACTTTTTGGGTATGCTTCTTGTATACGGGCTTGTTTTCGCCCTTATTAATGAAATTTATTACCTTATCAAAAAAAAAAAAATGGTCCATGTTCCAAACTCCGAGCAGACATAGAAAAATTGCATGACCAGGAATTTGCAAATGAGAAATCCCAAAAGGAAAGCCAAATACAATGCCATCTCAGAGTCAACTGGCTCTGACTCCAATCTTGCACGCTGCTTCATGGTAGGGCACTTAGGCAAGAACAAAATGGTCTCAAGTTTGAGCTCTAGAAAATAAATTTATGAAAATTAACAAAGACCAATAAGTGAAGTCTTTGCCACTATAAAGGCACGGCAGGATGATTCTAGGTTTGATCTAGACCATTGTCGAACTGTAGTCTTTTTTATCTTGCTGAAAGAAACTAAATGCATCTCTTCAGATTTTCAATTTAGGATGACTTTAGAGAGCTAAGTTGCTCTGTGCAAAAAGCTAATGAATCATGCCCACAAAAGTTGGTAACCCCCCCCCCCCCCAAAATTTTTTCTGGAAAAAGGACATAAAATTGCATCTCTAATCTCTCCATAACATTATTCTCTCTGAAACAGGCAACCAGGATATAATAAGAGTTTGCATCAGTAACAATCAGAAATTAACAAATAGAATATATACAAAAGAGTGAGCACTTACTTCACTTTCATCATCAAGAACTCTTTCCATGAGATAAAGGTCACAAAATTTGGTGATTTCGAGCAACACTTCAAGCACAGAGGATCGTACAGTAGCTTGTTGCTGTCAAGACAAAGTATAAACAATGTCAACAGCATCTATACACCGGTCCATAATCAATACCTGAAATAATAATTACCTGAAGCTCCTCTGGGTTAGTTTCCTCCAAGATCACTCCAAGCAACCTACATGTCACCTGTAATTAAAAACCATATCCAAATCACGTGTCTTATCGGTGCTGCCATCCAGAAAGCCATTAGAATCCACCATTACCAAACAAATTATTAAGAAAGATTTTTATCTACTTAAGCTTGAAAAGAAGTCCTGGATTGATTCTTTCTCCAAAAATTAGGTCGAATAATATATGGTTCTCTTCAAATCGAGGTACAGACCAATCCTACCACATACTTCAAGATGTAACAGGAGCAGATTCGCTACTAATATAAGCATTCTTATCAATGTTCCTATAAGGGCACAAAAAGATAAAGGATGACACAGAACAGTCCATAACCCTTCCCCCAACTTCCAAGAATCTGGGTTGTCATGGGGAAAAAATTTAATTAGTTCGGCAATTCAACAACATTTCAGAATTCCGCTACTACAGTCTTGAAGATTCCTGTTAAACATTAAGTCCCACTGGACTTCCTCTCCTTGGAACCTCAAAGACTGTTGGAATGTCATCTCCTCCTTGCATAAATTTACAGATGCTCGAAAGCGAAGTCTCCGTATTTTTCCAGCATCACATGTGTCCCCAAAAATTGACCCTGCTCCCTTCCTCTACCTTGAGAGTGATGTCACCTCTAAGTCCTTCCCACCCGTTCGAAATGTTTCTCTACAGGCCGCACCCGAAAGGGAGTGTGATGTTTTAGTCCTCCAGCCGTTCCCCCTCCACAATCCCATATTTCTTTGCTATTTTTTTAGAATGTGCTCCTCAATCCCGACTCTCTCTTTAATCCATATTGTGTATGTTACATAAAAAATCTGTCATCACCAATCCATCATAAGCAAGCAAAACCTGGATTTCCAATAGAGTAATGTATTCTCACCTGTATGCCATCTGAAAAGGCTGGATGCATTAAATAATTTCGAATACATTTTTTTATTTATTTGTGGATACAAAAGAAGGAATGCAATATGAGGTACTCAATCCAATCACTTAATACATAACAATAGAAGAAATGAAGAAATATACCTTCCTCCCTTCACTCAACCTTTGCCTAACTATCTGCCCAAGTGTTGGCTGCAAAAAGACAAGGAAAAGTCAGTTATACACCAATTACAATTGGTTAATACTGCGGCATTGTGGAGAACAGTTGCTATCTACCTTTACTGGCTGAAAGAACTCATCAATAACATTTTGAGCATTTGAATCGTCAGAAGAAGGGGTAACTCCTGAAGTTGCTACATTTGTACTTGAATGATTTCTTACACCAGAACTACTAGACGTAGCAGCTTGTCGCTTTGGAAGCCTCCTTTGTGGGCCACTAGGTGATCTCCACAGTCTCCAGGTGAAAACTACTGCAAATGCAAGACCTGCTATAGCCCCTACGGATCTTGAATCCTGCATTTACCAAATAGCTCTTACCATCATATTACAGAAAAAAGCAGTACAATATTTCGATAGATCCTTCATGTGATGAAGGAACAGACCAACCTATTCAAAATGCTAGGAGAAGAGTATATTATATGTTATACAGCAACTTATATCCAGAAAGTCTTTATTTGCAAAAAATAGGGAAATAACAGATTATTGGATTGGGGAGAACACAAATTGTGAAGTTAACACCCATAGCCTTCCCCAGCTCCGCAAGTGGTGTGAATGATTTGGGCACCCACACTTTAGAAGTGTTGCCTTTCTGCATCCTATGTTACATGCACTGCCTTCGAGAATGCTGCAAGATGTATGAACGATTTGGCGAGTCACACTTTGAAAAGTGTAGCTTAGAATTAAAACTCTTTATGCCATTTGATTTGTAACTTGCTTAATTGACCCTTCAATATCTATCATTTTTATTTCATTTAATTATGATGTTCAATCTGAGAATTGCAAAAGAATGCACTTAACAGGGAAACCACGACCCAAAAGAAAAAGGACAATTGAAACGGTCCAGGAAAAAAGAAACTTCGGAAAGATAAATAGGGGCCATCCATATTGGCCCAAACCAAAATTTCATAATATTATTGCAGAACTGAAGTTCTATACTTTTGCAATTGAAAATGGAAAATAAAAATCAACTAAACTGTGAGAATGCATGGGAGAAAAATCTATTTATTACCAATGATACAATGAGCCTTATATATAATACATATTCTAACCTACTACATATGGGCCTAGGACATATTCTACTCCTACTACATATGAGACTAGGACATATTTAAACATAACTATCTAATACTCCCCCTCAAGCCGGTGCATACAAATCATATGTACCGAGCTTGTTACATATGTAACTAATACGAGGACTAGTGAGGGACTTGGTGAAAATATTTGCAAGCTGACCATTCGACATACAAGGCCACTAGTCTCCCCCTGAGCAACAAAACCGGTTGGTTGTTGATGCCGAAAAGTCTCCGGAAAAATTTGAAAATAGTGAGACTATGCCGAATTCCACCCTACAAAATAGATTCTAAAACACAACTAGAAAACAAAAACTTTTTTTGGAAATTACTGTTCATGCCGAGAAATCACTATTCACGCAGGAAAAGTGCATTGTTCACGTCGGAAAAATAAGTTGTCAGAATTTGATGTAATTTATATGGGTAGGCTCGGAATCATTGGACGAGTAGGTTGTCCGCAAGAAGTTTTGTCAAAAAGTGGCCGGAGTGGCTCACACGCGCCAGAAAAGTTATTGCAGCTCGTCGACCGGAGCGATTGACTGGGGTTTTGTCGCCTGACTTCTCCGAACAAGATGGTAATGTTAGTTTTCGCACAACACTTACCGATGAGGAGATAATGCAAATCAATCTTGAGTCGTCAACAGAAAAGACGCGCGGTGACTGACTTTTCTATTTTGATGGGACTGGATTTCTGGGATTTGGTCGCACAAGGATTTCTAATATGATGGTGGCACTGGTATAAGCACAGTACCATTGTAGCAGTGATGAGCCCCAGGAACAAGACGAAGTTGCCGGAAAATTGCACGGCGATGAGATCTTTCTTCCCGAATGTCGCTGGAATGACGCACAGCGATAATTTTCTCACTGAAGCTCTGATACCATGTGAGAATGCACGGGAGAAAAATCTATTTATTAACAATGATACAATGAGACCTACATACAATACATATTCTACCCTACCATGTGAGAATGCATGGGAGAAAAATCTATTTATTAACAATGATACAATGAGACCTACATACAATACATATTCTACCCTATTACATATGGGACTAGGACATATTCTACTCCTACTACATATGGGACTAGGACATATTTACACATAACTATCTGACATGAACATACTAGAGAGTCCTCGTTGACTGACATCATTCTCTGGGTTACCTCAGGATATGGTAATTAAATAGATAACGGAAACAAGAAGTTATTTGCAATCTGATGAACAGACAAAGCTACAATAAATATCATAGTCAAGAAAATAGTTGGTAATCATAACTTCACCCAATCTCTTAATCTGTGAGACTAAAACTAGAAACCAGCAATGTTATTAGATAAGCCCGTGTTTCTCAGTTTTTTCTTTTCCTCCTTTTTTATAACCGGGAAATTCCCAAGGGCCAGTGACGCACGATTGGAAACCCGAGTCTCTCACTTTTTCCCCTCACTTGTTTTTCTCCTCCACCCTCAGCTTCGGCAGCTTAAACTGCCTTTAGCAGCTACTAGAATCATAATCTTTGCATCCAAATCAGCCTGGCCAGCATCAAGGTCATTGCGGAAGGTTAATTAAATTGCCAGAACGCAAGTAGCGGAGAGGTTATGCATAGGGATATAATGAGTCATGAAGATAAAGAAAGAACGGATTTGGCATTTGAAAGAACTGCTTAAACATGAGAACGTGTGAAGATGAACAAGAAATAGTACTGTAGAGAACAACGTGAGACAAGAACCGGAAGAAGAGAAGACAATGGAAAGACCAATAGTCGCGGAGAAAAAAACACAAAATTAAAGAAAAACAAACACCCATCAAATAATGAAATGCATTTTATTTTTTGAAAACAAACTGGGAGAAAGCTTTAAGTCTTTAACCAGAAATCACAACTTAGCAGTAAGAATAGAAAGCAGTATTAGTACCAAGAATAGGGAACAAGTTTTCACTAGACATTTTCAAGCTTAATCAATTTAGAAACTTGGGGACTACATTTAACCAAGATTTTTTCTTTAGTTAACTAGAAATCTCCACAGGCGACTAGCGTACGGTATGAAATAATGAGTCTGCTCCTCTACCCTTCTCCACTTAACTACCAACCCTTTGGCTCCTAAACTCTATGAACAGGTCGCTTTCCAAATCTACATCAGTCTAAGCTTGAAATGACAAACGACCTTATCGCAATTATACAGTAACTTAATATTACTCCTATAACATTTGAGCTACTATTGTTAGAGATATTTGATCATAATCATCTCTTCATCATTTCAAAATTAACCCTTCGTAATCTGAATTCCCCAATTCAAGCGTCTATTAACTCATAGAATAAGACAGGCACACTCCTCACGCTGGTCCTAAATACTAAGTAGTACTTCTCATCCAAAAGAGACAATACTACGTTAAGCAAAACAGAACTTCAGTGACCTAACTAGCACATTCCAGATAGAATTTCTGAACTTTATAGAAATCAAAGATAAATAACTAGATTTCAAGCATATTAAAACCTTACATTTTATCAATTAAAATTATTCAGTGCTTAAATCACAAGGAAAACATATTAAAATTGGAGAGAGGGAAAGAGAAAGAGGAAGAACCAGAGAGTCGAGGAGATTAGAAATCTTGACGGTCAAGAAAGCGCCGAATCGCTTGATGAGCTGAAGGAAATCGTCTTTATCAGCCATGTTTTATTGTACTGGTAATTATTACTATATCAATTCAGCAAATTTGTTCCTCGTCGTCGTCGGGGTGAGCTTTCCGATGATAAATGAATCAAGCTTTCAGCTTTTCCGGTGGTCTCTACCGTGACTTTGCAGTCCAAGTTTTGATCGAAAGCGGTGAAATATGAAATTGACAGCCCTCCAGGTAAACTAAAAAGCAAAAAGACACAACCTTCGAGGAGAATGGGGATAGCATATTCTCTTTTTAGTTTCTTTTTATTTTCCCGAAAATAAAAGAAAACAGATAAAGGGTGTGTTTGGTACTTGGAAAATATTTTCCCAAAAATGTTTTGATTGACTTAAATATTTTGTAAAATATTTTACTCATCAACTCGTTTTCCAAAACACTTTTTAACATTTTTCACCCTATTTTCCCTGCCCACCAATCCACCCCCACTCATCCCACCCTTGCCCTAACCCCACCCCTCCCCCTAACCCTCACCCTAAATAAAAATATTATTAATGGTATTTTTTTTTCATATTATAGATAGAGTACTTTTTTTTCATTAGAGTATTTTTCTTTTCATGATATAAAAAAGTATTTTTTTCATTTTAACAAAAAGTATTTTCTTTTCATGATGTAAAAAAGTTTTCTTTTCTTTCAACAAAAAATGACATAATAAAAAACATTTTCTTTCATTTCAACAAAAAAAAGTATTTTCTTTTCATGATTTAGAAAAAGTATTTCTTTCATTTCAACAAGACTATTTTCTTTTCATGATGTAGAAAAAATATTTTCTTTCATTTCAACAAAATAAGTACTTTATTTTACAAACACTAAAAATATTTTTTGGAAAAAGAAATTCACTCACCAACCAAACAAAAAAAAGAGTTATAAAACCACTTATTTTTCATAAAAAACATTTCCTAGGAAAACATTTTCCATGGAAAATATTTTCCTTCGTACCAAACACACCCAAAGTACCTTCTTATTTTCTCTCTCTATCTCTCCCCTTATAATAAAGAAAAGTGTACCATGTATTATGAGTAAAAACTTTTTGTAAATCACATAAATACTATTAAGAAAAGTGTCGTGAATTGTAATTTTTTTTTAAGTGAAGTAATATAATTTCCTAAAAATAATATATATAATTCTGTTTAGCTAATTCTATAAAGAAATAAATATTACGCCACAGAAGTCCAAGCATAGTAAGTATAATATATTAATTTGTATTAACAATGCTTACAACAACATTTCAGTTTGTCTATTTTTTTTAGGAAACAACTTAAAATGGTAAGTCTAAACGTAATTTTCAAATACCCTTTTCAACTTAACTTTAATTTTCAAACTAAGAATATGCTTTAGCTTTACCTATTACTTCATTCACTGTAAATAGTTTTATTATTATATATGCATATTGTTGTAAAGAAATAGTACATAATTGAAGGGTAAGACATAAGAGAATATGTCAATATTACAATAATATGGACATCAATAAATAATTGTTTGAATTATAATATTCTTAGTTTTGTAGATAAATTCACGTCTGCAACAAGATATATGAAAAGGGATCGGCTGGCACGCCGCCATGGTAATATTTGAAATGGGATCGGGTTGCATGCCTGCAACAAGAAAGAGATGAAAGTGCATACTGTGTTTGTTTCTCTTATTCTTGTTAGCATTTGAATTTTGGTTTCTTTACATTCCCCTCTGGTATTCTGTTGTTATCTAATACTCCCCGCAGCATGCTTTTCCCCTCCCATCTTTAACTGTAAATATCTGCCTTTATTTTCCGCTGTATATGATTTAAATGCACAAGTTTATTTGGTAGTCTGGTCCTAGCCTCGTCACTACTTCGCCGAGGTTAGGCTAGGCACTTACCAGCACATGGGGTCGGTTGTGCTGATACTACACTCTGCACTGTGTGCAGATCCTAGTGTTGCAGTCNGCAAAGACAAAATAACATGTTGTCAAGTATTTTCACGTTGAAAGCAGTAAATTCAGTATTGAAAGAAAGGTAAAGACATAAAAGAAAGGAAAAGAAAAAGAAGTTAGTTCGCGTAATGAGAGAAAAAAGCAAATAAAGAGATAAGGATTGGGGAAAGACATAATATAGCAAAATTAAAAGTTTGGAACAAGTGAACATGATAAAGGGAAATACATGTGGTAATCAAATTAAACAAGAGCTGCATATGAGTGCATATAAAAGGGGAAACAGGGGAAAGGATGTGCATGTAGCAATAAAAGGGAAAATGGGAGCGGGAGATTCAAGTAACATAAAAATAACAAGACACGCTTATTAGAGAAGACTAATTCACAAAGATCAAGTTCGTAATTGTAAGAGCCTGAAATTCCCCAGCAGAGACGCCATATTGGTGCGCCCCTTTTTCTCGTGAAATCGGGTTTCGACACGTGACAACTCTTTTAAGGAAGGCTTTTAAAAGAGAGTCTCCACCTAATGATTTTAAGGTGCATTAGGGCACCTATTTCGCACATAACTCTGTTTGACCAGTTTGTTTCACCAAAGATCGGGTAAGGGCTCGAAATTACCTCGAACAGAAGGTGTTAGGAACTCTTCGAGGTCCACAGCTGTTGGTCCCGGCCGAACTCAATTATATGAATTAGTCTATATGATCAAAGCTAGGAGATAAGGAATTATTAAACATGAATGAATAATTGTTAGACAAATGGGAAGGGGGGGTCCTAAGTTTTTTATCCTAAATGATCACCCCGTGCAACATAAAAAATACTTCGTAACTCCCTCGAGATGGGGTGTTACTCATATTATTCAGCGGGCACAAACTATCATCTCCTGCTACCCAATTACTATCTTTAAGTTTTTACCTAAAGCGCACTAGTCAATTCTAAGCCGTGTCCTAAGTGTGCATTAACCGTCACATGCCTATGATCCAGGAGGCATTTGGACCTCTATTTCAGGGTGGTTCCAGACCTTAACTTAGGTTGCTCTAAAAAGGGAAAATGCTAAGCGACAGACAAGAACCACTAGGAATTTCAAATAGGAACAAGTATAGTCTCAAATTAGCCTCCGCATTTAGACAACAAATGCACGCAAGTCTGATTAACAAAACAGTTGCTGATTTTAAACAATTAAGAATGCACAGGATTTCTATATGAATTTGGATTTAATGGGCGGATAGTTATATGCAAAAGCCATTATACTTTCCAAAACCTATATGATTTGCCTACCGATTTTAAACATAAGGGAATTAAACCTATAGGCATGATGTCTAGGTGTTTTACGCGATAATAAAATCTAGCAACCACAGAAACATATCCAGAAGTATCTTTTTAATCTTATAAGCTTGTTTTCTAGTGAGAACAATAACACACTGTTTGGAGACTCTTGAATAAACAGGCAGAAATTAGGTTGATTAAAACTTATAGGCATGCTTTCTACAATTCATTCCAATTTTAGATCCTATAGACATGATTTCTATAATTTGTAAACAAAACGGCATGTGAA
This sequence comes from Nicotiana attenuata, assembly GCF_001879085.1. Lineage (NCBI taxonomy): Eukaryota > Viridiplantae > Streptophyta > Magnoliopsida > Solanales > Solanaceae > Nicotiana > Nicotiana attenuata. The sequence continues at coordinate 69,714,047 of NC_031995.1, read as the reverse complement.
TGCGGTTTCTGCACACACATTGAATTTACAATTTTCTATATGCATGGTTTCTAACACACGATAACCGAACATGCAATAGCACATTTTAGCTTAGTGATGAGCCAATAGGCAGGATTTCTACCCATTTTAGTGCAAGTATAGGATAAAAACTCTTCCCCAGTTTTTACTAATACCCCAAATTGTTATAACAAATAATTATTACAGACTAGAATTAATGTAGCAAATTACCGAATAAGTATAACTAAAGGGAGCCTACAGCAGGCCCAGATGCACTTGGACAGGCTAGGTCTTCAACCCACAACATCTCAAAAATTAATGCTCATAGATACAAAATAACCAGTTGTTGAGTGATTCACCCATATATCAAAGCTGAGCATACATAACCCAAGTCCCAAGTGTGTCAGAGATCCCAAGGGCTTCAAGTACCCAGGACAGTGCTCACACTAGGGAAGTTCACAGAGATCATTTAGAGGAGGGACTAGAGACCAAGTTCTAGTGTGTCAGAGTTCACAAGGGCCTCTCATGGACCCGAAGTAGTGCTCACACTAGGGAGGGGTCAAAGGACAGAATTAGAATAGCCCTGGCTTTCAGCCGGCTAAGAAGAGAACTTAAGTAAGAGGTGAAAGAGAAAAGACTAAAGTTGAGGGACAGGAATTGAGGGGTTTAAACAAACACGACAAAGTTGAACATATTATGCAAATAGTTGACCAAATCGCATAATTTAAAAGCCACACATGGATTAAAAAGATAAAAGCGAATTAAAGAGAAAGAAGATACCATCTCCTTTATGCAAAGCAATTAGATTCCCATATTACCTCGTCATACTCCATAAGAGAAGGAATTTGAGTTAATTAGACGTCCATGTGGGATTAGTAATCTTAAATATTAGGGTTTTCTAGTTCAGAGAAGGAAAGTTTAATAACAAAATTTTTAGCTATCTAATATATAAATATAAGAAAAATTTAAATTATAATTTTATCCAATAAAAACTCTAATTTAAAAGGGTAAAAAGATAAACGATATTTCGCTAAGAGCCTTGTGCTTTTAATATAGCATAGATAGATAGATAGATATAGATAGATATAGATTTCCAACATTTAACTATTTTTAAAACGGTGCTACTATAGTTATTTTGATTGTACCTTGAATAATTTGAAGTATGTGGCACTTTTTCACTTGTATACATCTTGAATAACTTTTCCACTAAAATTTTAAATGCATGATTTTTTTTTTTAATTTAGTGTTACTTTTTTTGAGATTCGAACCTTAATTTCTCGGACTCTAATTGTTCGATGCTAGACAGCAAACCCAAGGTCAAATTAAATATTTTTATCTTTTAGCACCATTTGCAAACATTTTTACATTTTCAAATGCTAAGACTATAATCTATATATAATACTTTTTATTTTTTTCTATTTATTATGAAAATTTTGAGAAATCAATGCTCAAATTTGCTATGAAATTTGTTAATATTATACGACCTCACCAATCTTTTTATAGGAGGAGCATTTGAAAATAGAATACAAGAGATTTTTGTAGGATAATTTTTTAAGCTAAATTGTAAAAGGTTATGCTTTTATTGTTGGACAGGTTAGATTTTAAAATAGAGATCTTAAGTAGATATATGATGGTAGTTTAAAATGAGAAAATCACATGATAAAATAACTGTCATCAAATACGTGAAAAAAATAATAGAAAAGTCCTGACAGTGGAGCTTAGAAAAGTCTTGGCCTTCTTAAAAATGTGAAATTCAAAATTCATTTTTCACGCATTTCCAATTTACGAAAGCATAATATCCTTTAAGCAATTTGTTAATAAGATGTAAGATTTAGTTTCATTAGCCCTTTCCCTACCCCATCCCACCCAAAACAAGTAACACTCTATTTGGATTATTGTTCCCCATCATTTTATAATGTATTGTATTGTATCGTATTGTATCGTTTTAGGAATACAATGTTTGGATAGATTGTATTATTTGTTATTGTCAAATAATGCTTTGCTGTTTGGTTTGACTGTATTATACTGCAATATAACTGATAAGTTTACTAAAATACCATCAATTGTTTATATATTAAATTTATCAAAAATTATGCATAAAAATAATTTTAAAAAACAAAACAGAAGAAGGCAAAACACCTTAAGAAAGCAAAACAAAGGAGTGAGACAGAAGAAGGCAAAAACAAAGGAGCACATCTAATTAGAATTGAGTTAAAAGCAAATTAGGAGAAAAAATAAAAGAGAAGGCGGCAAAACTCCTTTAAGGTTGGCGGCAGAAGTTCTGGAAAAAATAAAGTAGGTTATAGGTTGGAGATTTGGAGTTAAAATAGCAAAAAAAGCTAAAAGATAAAATATAATTGTGGAGTAATAAGTTAGGGCATAATTGGAAAGAAAAATAGGAAATAATCCCACCACACCAAATCGATTGTTTGAAAAAAGGGGACTTTTTATTGTTTCGGAATAATGGATTTAACAATACAATACAACCAATTTTAATGAAACAATCAAAACAAATATTATTTTAGGATAACAATACAATATGATACAAAGCTGTAAGTGTCAATACTTGATAGGTGCAAAAGAGAATGTGCACAAAATAATACTATAAGAAAATCGGCTATTTTAATAAAGAAAAAGAAAAAAAGAAAAGAAGAAGAAGGAGGAGGAGGAGGAGGAGGAGGAGGAGGTAAGAGTTTATGGCTATTGTAGTCTATTTTAATTATATTTAACCAGAAAGAATATTTGATAATCCAAGTCAAACAGGCCATTAATTAGCATAACAAACCCTACTATATGCAATTAGTAACCGCGCTGTTGATGTCTAAGCTCTTATCGAAGTCTTGCAATTATTACTCCCTCCGGTTCAAAATAAGTGATTTTTTGGATTTTATTCACACAGATTAAGAAATCTACCTTTTAATATTAATTAGCAATGGTATTGACCATATTAACCTTTACTATCTCACATAAACACTCCTAACACATATTCCAACACTATTTACTCCAAGGACAATGTAGGAAAAAAATAATTAATTCTTTCTTGAAATCTGGCAAAATCACTTATTTTGAACCACAAGAAAAAGGCCAAAAAATCACTTATTTTGAACCGGAGGGAGTAGTTTATTACTATGAATTTATATTAAGATGAAATCTCAAAGAAATTCTATGCATGATAACACACACATATTTTACATCATCAAGTTAAATTGACTCAATAACATATAACTTCTCATAACAAGCTTAATAAACTAGATCAAATTTTGATTAATAACATGCTATAGTCAGTTAAATTACACTGTTTATGTAAAATTGTTTACACTGCAACTATATGTAACTTAAACCTCTTTTCAAAAATTAAATAAAAAACAATAGGAATCATATATATATCTTTTCTTTTCCTTTTTGTAAACTTATATATGTGATGGGAAGAATCATTCAATTGTGTTGTATGTGCATGCAATAGGCTTTGTCCTAATGCGCAAAACTCATATTCTACAAATTAAGCTGTCGCACTGCGACAGTAACACAAATGTTAAGTTACAAGGATATAGGAGAGGTGAAATCAGTCTGGCAATTGGGATGGTGAAGAAGTCTGAGTATCCTCGACTGAAATTTCAGTGGCATCATCAACAGTACTACTGCTATTAATAATTACTGGCCTTTCAATCTTGAGTCTTGGTCCATTGCTCAACATTTCCTTCTCCAAATACTGGCAATAACTTTCGAAAACTCGCGAACTCACATTAACTCCAAAATCTAACAAGAAAAGTAGTTCCAATTCTAGCTTGTTCAATTCTGCATTTGTTACTCCTCCAACCCGGGCATAGAATGCGTTGTTGTAGTGTCTGATGTACGTACATTATAACAGCAAAAATATCAGGAAATAATTAATGGTCTACGAGTGATTGTTCCAACTTGAATTTCACTTCTTTTCAATAAGTTATCATAGGCTATTCAATACTCCTTCTATCGCATTTTATTTGGCATACTTTCCTTTTTAATTTATCCCAAGAAAAATGATATATTTCTATATTTAAAAATAATTTAACTTTTTTGACCATAACTTTCAACCATCTTTTCTTCTTTCTTAAATCATGTCCGGTCAAACAACGTCATATAAAATAAAACGGAGGGAGTAGGTACTATTTTGTACACTTATAAGTTTACCTTTTGTTTCTACACAATATAATTTTACCTGGTATCCAAATTAGCTTGTCATTCCACTTTCCACACACACATACACTCTATATTTAAGTAGTTACTACACAATATAATTTTACCTGGTATCCAAAGTAGCACGTATTGAATATTATAAACTATGTACAATAATAGTATAAAAGTAAATTAAACCTTTTATAGTTACCTCTACTATTTATTCCAAATTACCAATTAGCACGTGAAATAGTAATGAATAATTACTTTTTAAAGTGTCGTAACTGCGTAAATATATATTTCTTACATTAAATATTATTGAGAGAGAAAATTAATACTTGTAGTATGAAAACTTGTTACATCATCAACATAAACAAAACCTTTTATAGTATATACTTAAGTAGTATTTATTCTAAATTACCAATTAGCACGTGAAATAGTTATGAATAATTACATTTTAAAGTGTCGTAACTGTGTAAATACACCTTACATTGAATATTATTGAGAGAAAAGAATACTTACGCATCGTCAAGCATTTTGGAAGCAACCATGACAGAGGTGACAAGCAGCCTATGAACATTAAGAGAAACGAGAAGAGAATCAGGATACTTATGCCCCAATCTGTCAATATACACATATCCCACCACAAAACAAGACGGGCTGCAATTTGTATACTTGTATAACCTCTCCAAATACTTTGGTATACTTATACTCGGCGCTCTCACCCCATGAAACGCATTAAAGTTCTTCCCCAACACCGAGCCGCCTTCGCCGCCGTTGCTGGCGAGTCCATTATCGTGGTGGTCGAGCATCAGCTGGTCATTTCGTGCAACCAACTTTTCGAGAACGTAGGATAAGATGGTTAGGACCCTGGGAGTGGTGGTGTCGATGGCGGTGCTCGGCGGCTCTGGCCGGCGGTGGAACTCGTCGCTGCCGCCCTCGTCCAGCATCTAAACCGCGTACTGTTTCATGAGGAAATTTCATGACTGCGGCTTTGGTTGTTTAATTGGATAGTATTCGATCCCGCGTTATCTTGTTGAGTTGTTTCCATCGCGGGGTGTTGGACACGTGTCACTGAATAAGACAATACTTAGGATGTGTATCATTCATTAGTAAATGCACCTCAAAATAGAAGATGTAGAAGTAGTCGTGGATATGGTTGTCATAGTATCTTGGGTTGCAGTAACTTTTTTATTACAAGTTCTCATTTTAGTTCTAATGTGGTAAAATGTATCCTCTAATGTCCTCTTCAGGAGTTGACGATGATTAGAGAGAGAAGATTAACCAAGTTGCACTTAAACTGGGTAAAAACTTACCCGCATCGGATATTTACACCAAACCAATAGATATATGGCATGTGTCTTGCATATGAAATTCAATCATTTAACCATGGTAACTTATATGTATTCACATCTAATGAAATTAATTAACCATAGTGAGTTAATATAGTTTGGTGTAAACACTCGGTGTGAGTAAGTATTTACCCTTAAACTGAGACGTACTACATGCTGCTTAATCTAATTTACTATTTTCCTTTTAAATATATAAAACTAGGGAATTTGCACGCTTCGCGCGGTTATAAACCACACCCAAAATATTTAGAAATGATTTTTAATTTATAGAATTAGTTGAGATATAATAGATAATTTCTGTACCAAATATATATATATATATATATATATATATATATATATATATATATATGTATTGATAAATTACAATTTATAAAAATAAATACTTTTGGTAAGAATTAGAGCTCACACTAACTGCATATTTTATTTTCGATATTCAATAAAAGTAAAATAAAGAAAAAATTTCACTTATACTAATATGGTGTTTCGGGGAGGTTAATACATTCTTTCCCTCTTTATTCCTTAGACTGTACTCTACCCTTTATTATTAAGTTCTATCTTCTTTTTTTTTTTTCAATTTTCACCATCTTTCCTACTATCATTTCCTATATTATATTTGTGTCTTCCTTCTTTTCTTTTTTCTCACAATCATATAGTTACTCTAGGAAAAAACTTTTGCTCCCTTTTTCATGCCAAAATTTTCTACAAAATTTCAAATGTTTTTTTTTTCTATTTTAATATTCCCATAAATTAAGAGAAATAATAAGAGACACAGCATTCTAGATTTCTTCTGCCTGCTTACACCCAACTTACATTTCTCTCTTTTCCTTTGATACTTATGAACAAACAATTTTGCTATGTTACCCTTCAAGCATGAAGATTCTAAAGTTCAAGATCGGCTTTTAATTATTTCAATGATTCTGAATGTAACGATCCGACTGGTCGTTTTGAACAATTGCATCCGGTTCGGCAGTTTGAGTTCAAGAACAGCTTCACATTATGTATATCGACTTGTGTGCAGGGTTGGATTCAGTTTTCGGATGAATCGGAGTCGAATTGGAAAGAAGGAATATAATCCTGGAAGCTTAAGCGGAGAGAATTTGACCGGAATTTGACTTTTGAGTAAACGGCTCCGGAATGACTTTTGAGTAAACGGCCTGGGAGAATGGCCTCTACTAACAGAATCCCTGCCTCCAGACGAGGCACCACTGAATCTGCCAGAATGACGAGGCCTCTTGTCATACCCCTGACCGCTCCCCTGAGCTAGAACCATCTCAACCCGCGTGGCCATATTGGCCGCATCCTGAAAAGAAATCTCGCTCCCTGTCTCCTTAGCAATCTGCAATCTAATAGGCTGAGCGAGTCCCTCAATAAACCTCCTCACCCTCTCTCTCTCTCTCGGTGGGGAGTATCAGAAGAGTATGACGACCCAAATTAATAAACCTCGTCTCGTACTGGGTGACAGTCATAAAACCTTGCTGAAGACGCTCGAACCGCCTGTGGTACTCCTCTCTCTAAGTGACCGGAAGGAACTTCTCGAGGAATAGCTGCGAGAACTGGTCCCAAGTCAAAGCAGGCGACCCAGCTGGTCTCTCCAAACAATAATCCCTCCACCATATTTTGGCGGAACCTGACAGGCGAAAAGCAGCAAAGTCGACCCCATTGGTCTCCACTATCCCCATGTTCCGTAGAACCTCATGACAGCTGTCCAAATAGTCCTGGGGATCCTCTAAGGATGTAACGCCATAGGTAGTAGTGAAGAGCTTGGTGAACCTGTCCAATGTCCAGAAAGCATCTGAAGACATAGCAGACGCATCACCCATCTGAGCTACAACACCCGGTGGAACTACCCAACTGGCTGAGCTGTTTGAGTCTAAAACTGGGGAGCTATATGCTCTGGAGTGCGAGTAGCGGGGGTCTGTGCTCCTCCCCCAGCCTGAGAGACGGCTGGTGCCACAGGAAGTATGCCTGCCTGAGTGACACTCTCCATAAGGCCCAGTAGATGGACCATAGCATCCTGGAGTACCGGGGTAGCGATGAACCCCTCTGGAACCTGAGCTGGGCCCGCTGGAACGGTCTGGGCTGGAGCCTCATCATCAAACTCTACCCGAGGCTCCACCGCTGGTGCTGCTGCTCTGGGCTGAGCCCTGCCCCTGCCTCAGCCTCTAGCACGGCCTCGGCCTCATCCTCTACCCCTCGTAGGAGCTGCCGCTGGGGGCTCGAGCTGCTGATCAGCTGATGAAGCGGTACGTGTTCTCGCCATCTGCGAAAGAACAGAGTAGAAGTTCAATTAGCATTGAGAAATCAAACCGCACGACAGAGATGAATATAAGTGAAATTGTTCCTAACTCTGTAGCCTCTAGGGGATAAGCACAGACGTCTCTGTACCGATCCCTCAGACTCTACTAAGCTTGTTCGTGAATTGTGAGACCTAAGCAATCTAGAGCTCTGATACAACCTTGTCACGACCCGAATATCCCAGCATCGAGGTCGTCATGGCATCTAACATTGTACTCACTAGGCAAGCCAACGTCACAAATTATTTCACCTTTTTCTTTTATCTTTTAACAATTTACATGTTAACAAAAGTAATCAGCGGAATAAAAACGGAAGATCAGAATTTAACAGATTAATACTAATAACGAAGCCGTAATAAATCTCCACCCAAAACTGGTGTCACAATTCACGGACGGTCTACGAATACTACAAACATTGGTCGGAACAAAGAAATATACATATGTTTGTAAAGTAGATAAATAGAAAAGAAATAGGATAGAAGGGGACGCCAGGGCCTGCGGACGCCTGCAGGACTACCTTGGGTCTCCACTGGACTAAAGGCACCCACCCAAGCTCTACTCACAAGGTCCGACACCGAGATCTGCACAAAAAGTGCAGAGTGTAGTATCAGTACAATGTACCCATGTACTGGTAAGTGTCGAGCATAACCTCGGCGAAGTAGTGATGGGGCTAGGACAAGGCAACCAACATAAACCTGTGCAGTTATATACTATCTAACAGAATAAAAATTATAGAAGCTAAACAGAAATTAACGGGAAGGGGCAACATGCTATGGGGATTATTAGAATAAGGAATCACATAAATAATGGAAATAAAACAATTAATGCACTTGATACGATAACAGCGAAATAATCACAGCAGACAGAAAATGCACGACATCACCCTTCGTGCTTTTACTCTCAATCCTCACCATGAAATCAATAACAAAAATGTGCACGGCAGTACCCTTCGTGCTTTATCACTCTTCCTCACCATATGAATAATAGAAATGCGCACGGCATCACTCTTCGTGCTTTATCTCTCTTCCTCACCATATGCATCAATATAAATATAAACGTGCACGGTATCACCCTTCGTGCTTTATCGCTCTTTCCTCACCATATGCATAAGTATGGATGTGCACGGCATCACCCTTCATGCTTTATCACTCTTTCCTCACCCAACAGTAGAAACAATAACATCCCGGCAAGGGAATCAACTATAACCAATCTTGTTTCAACAGTTAACTTCACAAAATAAGTCTCAACTTGAGTCAACACTCAACAATTACCCAATAACAAGAAAATATAACCAAACTTGTTCAACACGAAGAGTACCAGCATAAGCATGAACAATAAATGATAAGAGACACAATGATTACAAGTATAAGCTCATTTTCATGTTATGACCCAACAACAACGTATAGGTACTCGTCACCACACCTATACGTCGTACCCAACAATTAAACACGTAGCAAGTAAGACAACAACACCTATTCCCTCAAGCTAAGGTTAGACCAAACACTTACCTCAAGCCAACGGGTATTTCAAAGCTCAACCACCGCTTTACCTCTCGATTCCACCACCAATTTACTCGCATCTAGCCATAATTAACTTAATAACATCAATAAATGCTAAATAAACCAATTCCAATACACAATTATAGATTTCCCAACATTTTCCCCAAAAAGTCAAAAATCGACCACGAGCCCGCTTGGTCAAAACTCGAAGTTCGGACAAAAACCCGATTACTCATTCACCCCCGAGCTCGGATATACAATTGGTTTCGGAATTCGACCTCAAATTGAGGTCCAAATCCCCCAATTCGAAATTCCTAAATTCTACCCAAGAACACCCAATTTTCTATGAAAAACCCTAGATTTTGAGATGAAATCATGTAAAAAGATGAAATAGATTGAAGAAAATGAGTTAGAAATCACTTACCTATGATTTGGAGAAGTTTGGGTCTTTGAAAAATCGCCTAGGGATGCTTAGGGTTTGAAAATTTGAGAAGTGAAGTGGAAATCCCGTTGATCAGGTGCACATGTCGCAATTGCGACCTGAGCTTCGCACTTGAGAAGCTCGCAAATGCAAAGGTCCATTGCAAAGCGACAACCATCACACCACTGCTTCCTTCTCAGTTGCGAAGGAATGTTCGCAATTGCGAACACCAACCTCCGCAATTGCGACAAAAAGATCGCAAATGCGATCACCCCCTTCGCAGACTCTCTTCGCAATTGCGAAGTTATGTTCGCATTTGCGAACTAAGCCGGCCCAGGCCTTCTTCGCATTTGCGATAAGGGCCTCGCAATTGCCATCACTATTTCCTCGCAATTGCGAACTTTGGTCTCGTAATTGCGAGATCAGAGGCCAACACCAGAACTGTAGCACCTGAAATTTTTTTCCAAGTTCAAAACACTCTGTAGCCTATCCCAAACTCACCCGAGCCCTCGGGGCTCCGAACCAAACATGCACACAAGTCTAAAAATATCATACGGACTTGTTCGTGCGATCAAATCGCCAAAATAACATCTTAAACAACAAATTTAACACCAAAACTCATGAAATTTCAAGATAGTTCAAAATTTCTAACTTTTAAACCAAAGGTCCGAATTACATCAAATCACCTCCGTTTTTACCAAAATTCACAGACACGACTTAAATATTATATCAAACCTGTATCAGGCTCCAAAACCAAAATACGGTCCTGATACCAACGAGGGCACCACTATTTCCATTTCTAAAATCCCTATATTTTTTCAGCAAATAATTTTCTTTAAAAATTCAGTTCTCGGGCTAGGGACCTCAGAATTTGATTCGGGCATACGCCAAGTCCCATATTTTTCTACGGACCCTCCGGGACCGTCAGGACACCGGTCCGGCTCTGTTTACCCAAAATATTGACTGAAGTCAACTAAAATCATATCTTTAAGCCAAAAATCACTATTTCTTAATGTTTTCACATAAGGGCTTTTTGGATATACACCCGGACTGCACACGCAAATTGAGGAGAATGAAAATGAGGTTTTTAAGGCCTCGGAACATAGATTTGACTTCTAAAACTAGAGATCACCTTTTGGGTCATCCTAGACAGTCCGAGCGCACTATTCAGATTCTTGAGGATATCCTCCGTGCGTGTGTGATGAAGTTTGGAGGTTTTTGGGATCTGTTCTTGCCACTTGCGGAGTTCGCCTACAACAATAGTTATCAGCCCAGCATTCAGATGGCACCATTTGAGGCTTTGTATGGTAGGCGGTGTAGGTCCCCGGTGGGTTGATTCGAGCCGAGCGAGTCTAGATTATTGGTCACAAACTTGGTTCAGGATGCTTTGGAGAAGGTTATGGTGATTCAGGATAGACTTCGCACAGCCCAGTCCAGACAAAAGAGTTATGCGGATCGGAAGGTTCGCGATATTTCATTTATTGTGGGAGAGCGGGTCTTGCTTCGGGTTTCGCCTATGAAGGGCATTATGAAATTTGGAAAGAGGGGAAAGTTGAGCCCAAGGTTTATTGGTCCCTTTGAGGTGTTGCGGCGTGTTGGGGAGGTTGCTTATGAGCTTGCCTTACCTCCTAGCTTGACAGGAGTTCATCCGGTATTTCATGTTTCGAGATCTGGAGGTATTATGGTGATCCGTCTCACGTGTTGGATTTCAGTTCAGTCCAGTTGGACAAGGATCTATCTTATGTTGAGGAGCCAGTGGCTATACTGGATAGGCAGGTTCGAAAGCTGAGGTCAAAGAGCATCGCATCAGTAAAGGTTCAGTGGCGAGGTCAGTTGGTCGAGGAGGTGACTTGGGAGACCGAGCAGGATATGCGCAGTCGTTATCCTCATTTTTTCACCATTTCAGGTATGTCTCTATGCTCGTTCGAGGATGAACGAATGTTTAAAGAGGGGGAGGATGTAACGACCCAGCCGGTCGTTTTGAGAATTAATGCCCCGGTCCCCTATTAACTGTTTCCCCGTATCTATTTTCTGCAATTGTGATTTGCGGGGATGATTCGTTTTGAGTTTCAGAGTATTTTGGGATACTTAGTCCCTAAATGAGAGCTTAAGTCTTAGAATTTTGACCGTAGTTAGAACAGTGTGAAGACGGCTCCAGAATGAAATTCTATCAATTTCGTTAGCTTCGTTGGGTGATTTCGGGCTTAGGGGCGTGTCCGGATTGTGCTTTTGAGGTCTGTAGCTCATTTAGGCTTGAAATAGCGAAAGTCGAATTTTTGGAGTTTCGGGCCGATAGTGGAACTTTTGATAGCACGGTTGGAATCCGATTCCGGAAGTTGGAGTAGGTCCATAGTGTTGAATATGACTTGCGTGCAAAATTTTGGGCTTAATCGGACGTGGTTTGGTCGGTTTCGGCATCGGTTGCAGAATTTTGAAAATTTGAAGTTCATTAAGTTTGGATTGGAGGGTGATTCGTGGTTTTAGTGTTGTTTGATGTGACTTGAGGGCTCGACTAAGTTCGTATGATGTTTTAGAATTGGTTGGTATGTTTGGTTAAGGTCTCGGGGGCCTCAGGTGAGTTTCGGATGCTTAACGGATTGGTTTGGGACTTGTGCATTTTTGCTGAAGCTGCAACACCTGTTGTTTTAGCACCTACACATTTTTGACCGCAGGTGCGGAGCCGCAGATGTGAATTTAGGCCTTGTCAGCTGGGATCGCAGGTCCCGCTGGGGGACCATAGAAGCGGGCTCGCAGATGCGGCCCAGTGCCCATAGATGCGGCCCCAACCCAGTTAACTGTTTCGCACCTGCGATGATTCTTCTGCAGGTGCGGGACCGCAGATGCGGTCCTACGAGCGCAGAAGTTGAAATTGCTGGGCAGAAAAGAGAGAAATCGAGGGTTTGAGTTCATAAATCCAAAATTTGATTGAGAGTTCGGTAGAAGGCGAAATTTGGAGAGATTTACGGAGGATGTTTGTGGGTATTGATTCATAATTCCTTTTTGATTATATCCCATTAATCTAAGCTTAATTTCGTCATTTAATTTCGGATTTGGGGTGAAAAATTGGGAAAATTTGAGAAAAATTCTTAGGCCGAATTTTGGGATTTTGATTGAGATTTTGGTATCGGATTTGAGTGAATTTGGTATGGTTAGACTTGTGAGTGAACGGGAGTTCATAATTTGTGACTTTTACCCGATTCCGAGATGTGGTCCCGGGGGTGTTTTCCTATTTTCTTGCCTTAGCTTTGAATTTATTAGCTAAATTAGTTGCTTGTAGCTATATTTACGTTATGTAATTGGTTTGATTAGATTTGGGCCACTCGGAGTTGGATACTCATGGCAAGAGCGTGATTTCGGATTGATTTGATATGAATTTAATCTAAACTGTATAATTTCTTGTTGAAACTGTTGTTTATATTGATTGAGCTGTATGTTTACTTTGGGATTACGGAACGGTATTTTGGGAGATCCCCCTATACATTTATGTTTGGATCAACGGGAAGGTATCCTGGGAGATTCCCCTATATTGGATATTTACTTTGGGACTACGGAACGTATTCCGGGAGATTTCCCCTGCATATTTACGTTTGGGACTATGGGGCGGTATCCCGGGAGATCCTCTGTACATTTACGTTCGGGACTACGGGACGGTATCCCGGGAGATCCCCTGTTGCTATCTCTGTGTACTGAGTTGTTATTTTTCTGTGATTTCATTTTCGTTGACTGTTAGTATTTATTTTTACTGCGATATTTCATACTGTTTTATCTTATTATACATATCTACTAGTAGGGCCATGACCTGATCTCGTCACTACTCGACCGAGGTTAGGCTTGACACTTACTGGGTACCGATGTGGTGTACCCATGCCCTTTCCTGCACATATTTTTTGTGTGCAGATCCAGGTACCTCATCCCAGCCATATTTCCAGTGAGGCAAAGCGATCTTAGAGACTTTAAGGTATATCTGCCGCGTCTGCGGACTTAGAAGTCCCTCTCTACTCTTCCTTAAGTTAAAGACTTCCTGTATTTTCTTCGTTGATAGTTTTCTGGAGTTTAGAAGCACTATTTACTTCTGTAGCTTGTGACTCATGATATTCCAGGTTTTGGGAGAATTTATGTTCAGTTCGAGAGTGTTTATTGTATATGCCGAGCGACATCTAAACTTCTTAATTAACTTTACCAGTTAAATTGTTAGTTTTCATGTTTTCGTTTCTTTTTAGCAAAAATGTTAGGCTTACCTAGTCGTAGAGACTAGGTGCCGTCACGACGGTTCACGGAGGAAGGACTTGGGTCGTGACACCAAAGTTTTATTATTTGTTTGATGTCCATTTATACAAATTGACTCTTCAAACAAACATTCTTCAAAAAGAAAAAAGAACAACTTGTTTTGAATATTGATTGATTTTTGTGATGTTTTTTCTCTCCATCAGGTAGGTTTACTTCATTATATATGTAAGTAAACTTTTATTTGATTTAAACTCTCCTTTGTTACCTGGATAAACATAGCCGTTTACCCTATATATCACATTTATTTTAAAATAAATTTGCTTTATTCAAATCTAGCTATAGTATTTTAAAGAATTATAATTATAGGATTTTAAATGTAAAAGAGTTTTACAGTTATATGAAGTAGTTTTTTATTTTTATTTTTCCAGAGGCGAAGTAGTATTTAAATAATTTAAAATAAGATAACAAAAGATCCTAACATGATTGCATATGATCATTAACCGAATTAAGTATGATAACATGATAACAAAAGATAAGTTTCTTTTTTATTTTAATTCAGATTTTAAAATTTTATCTCAAATGTTTCTCATTAACCGAATTAAGTAGGATAATCGCCATTTCATGAGTTCAACTATTGCTAGAAAAGGCCCTAGATCAAAAGTTTTTGGAATTTTTACATTCCTATACCATATAGGAAACCTTATTACCCTCAATGTTTAAGGTTTGATATAATTACATTTAGTATACCAAATTACCAATTCTATACCATATATTTAGGTAGTTATTTTTAAATAGGCTAATTATAGGGATATTTAACAAAACTTTAATTTACTGCCATATAAGAAATAGATGACCAAATCACGATTAGACATACATATAAGGAAGAAAATTCGGAGTGTTTACACTATAACAAGTTTAACAGGTAATGTAATTGATCCAAATTTGGAACATCCATAAAAAAAGGACGTAATCAGTGCAGATTACATATTGATTGAACTGCACAAAAAGCACTATATATGCACATTTTGCTCAATGTGACAATCACCTCAAAACCATGGATTTTAGATCTGTTTGCACCCTGGTTTGCATAGATTGGGATGTGCTCACTAGACCGGAGCGTAAATTAGGATGTGCTCACTAGACCCGAGCGTAAATTAAGCAATAGTAACAGTGATAATTCATATATAGCGGACACTAATTTTTTTGTCATGATCTGTTCATTGAAGATCATGACAAAATACAATGATTTGTAGAAGTTTTAGTCGTTTTTGATTTGTGAAAACAGAAAACAATGCATCTACAATCAGAATACAAATAATCTACAATTCATCTACAAAATATTTACAAACTGAGTATATTGAATTTTAATATCCCAATTCCCATTCGATTGTAGCTTAATTGGAATTTTCGACATAATTGCGTTTTTTGCAGAAGATTTGTAGAAGTTTTAGCCGTTTTTGATTTGTGAAAATAAAAAATAAAGCATCTACAATTTGAATACAAATAATCTACAATATATCTACAAAATATCTACAAACGGGGTACATTGAATTTTTATATCCCAATTCCCATTCAATTGTAGCATAATTGTGATTTTTGACATAATTGTATTTTTTCAGAAGATTTGTAGAAGTTTTAGCCGTTTTTTATTTGTGAAAACAGAAAATAAAGCATCTACAATCAGAATACAAATAATCTACAATTTATCTACAATTTCTGCAATATGTCTTCTTCTTCTTCTTCGAATTTCAATCTGAAATTCAGTCAAAACCAAGTCTAATCTTCTCTAAAACCCCTCAAAATTGAGATATAAACTCCAAACCATATTCCCGATTATTTTCAACTACACTCAATCCAAACAAATAATGATTTTTGAAAACCCAAATTTGAATTCAAAGCTTTCAAGCTTTTTAATGGCTGTCAATGGTGGAAAATATCTGGAAGAATATTTACTTCCATAATTGTAGCACGCTTAAATAGGAATATCTGGAAGAATATTTAGTTCCAGATTTGTAGCGCGCCTAATTAGGAAGGAATCAGCTCCTAATAATTGGTATTTAATGAATGGTATATATTTTGTAGAATAACTGTGAACATGGCGGGTAAATATAAAACTATGCACATTTTTGGTAATAAGGTTTCATATATGATATAGGAAGGAAAAAGTCTCAAAGTTTTTCCTTTAACCAGTAATGGGGTGGGTTCCACGATTTCTCTTATTTCAAATGTTTCTCATTATCGTGTCCTTTATTTATATTTTTAGCTGTTACACCGTGTTGAAGTTTACCATCTAAATCATGATGAAACTTATGTTGTCTCTCACCTCAAAACTAAAAGGGGCCGGGCCGTACTGATTATTGTACAAGGATATTTTGAGCTATGAAAGAAATAATATAAGGTTGATGAGGGTATTCGTTTACACTTGATAGAAATTGATATCAGCTTGTGAATACAAAACACTAATTAAAAGATTAGCATTGTAGAATTTTTGCAAGCTTGTTATTAGTATTCCTACAAGGACCAATTAGGCTAAAAAAACTACAACAGTACAACAATAACAATAATATATTCAGTATAACCGATAATAATTGAGTAATTCCTACTTCATCGTGCACAAAGTTAGTAGCGTAAGATAGATTTTGTACAAGTGCTAAAAGCCCTTGTAATTATTTGGCCTATTTGGGTATGGGATTGCTTACTGTCATAATTCAACTTGTATGTTTGGTTTGTGATATTGATGGTTTTAGAATTTTACTTTCTCTTTGAAAATCGATATAACAGAAGCGGGACGGATTCTACTTTCCTAGATCATAAGTAAAATCTAAAATTTGAATCTTTTCTTCTTTTCCTTTTTTTTTGATAACCATGATATTCGGACTAGCTTGTGTGCACCTCGACTAATTCCACGAGTTACCTGTTAACTCCCACAAGATTTGAATCCATTCATATATGAAGAAGAATATAATATAGTCAAATTGTGTAATTTTAAACGTAGTTATTTTATGTCCATGTCCAGTTTTTTAGCTTGGGTTAGTTTCTATTAATTTACGAATCAAAAGGTATTTAGAGCAAGGAAGAACCTTGGCCCTAGCCCAAATTTTGGGCAGCGTGAAAAACAAACAAATGGACTTCAAATCACTTTCCCTCTCAAATTATTATTATTGCCAACTCTTCTCTGCAGCTGCAGCTGTTTTGCTCTGCTCCATTTTATTCTGCATCGAACTACTAGCATCCTACGGTAACAAATTATATTTCTTTGCTCACGTGCACCCACTGCCTCTTACTTGGTGGCACTTTTCATACAGTAAGATATTCATCTCTCGATGTCTATGCTTTTCTGATTGATGCTAACATTGTTGAACCTAATTACAAAATGTTCTGACTGTGCAGGATTTTGAGGTGATGATATAAACAACAACAACAACAACAACAACAACAACAACAGCAAACCCAGTGTAATCCCACAAGTAGGGTCTGGAGAGGGTAGTGTGCACGCAGACTTTATCCCTACCTTGTGATGATATCGTGAAAAGTTAAAAGAAAATAAGATAATCGTATTATGTTAGTTAAATAGAGCCTCTATGTGACTTCTGTTGGGTAGTGAAGGCAGTGATGTATTGCACGTCAGATTTAGCTAGGCTTTGTTTGGATTGTGATGGATTGGTGCATTCAGCAAATTTTTTATCGCAAAGGCACCCTCGTTCGCTTATTTCTGACAAATGCTGTTCACAGCCAGCTATCAATATGTCTATGCCAAGGCTGTGATTCCAATGGAAATGTCTGCAGAGGGACAGGACATCAACGTCAGAAGTTGAATTCTTATAGTGATTGTCCTTCGTCTGATGAGTTTGCTAAGATTTGGTCTGGAGTTGGTGAAATGCCTAATAGTAATGTTAGCTTTGATACCTCTTGTAGCTCACTGAGTATCAATGAAAATAATTCCTCAACTGCATGTTTGGAGCTTAGAGGAAATGACTACTCCATCTTTCCCCATCCCTTCTAATTCTACTTACTTGACACCTGATAGTAGACGATAATTATACAATTTAGATGCTATTTACACTATAATTTGACCGCACTTTATCAATGTTTGAATGTTAAAATATAACAAAATGCTTTAATTAAGAGTTTTTTGTTTTGCAGGAGCCACTTCGAGCTAGGAGGAAGCTAAAGAGTGTTTTGGAGTCAATATGGAGCGTGGAAGGCCAATCAGAGGATAGTACGGTCGAAAAGGAGAAAGAAGAGCAAGTGCCAGCTCCGCGGTCAGATTAGCGGCCGCGGACAGAACAATTGCCAAATCCGCGGTCCAATCCGCGGCCGCGGGCGGGCTGACGGGAGCCAAGAACCCATGGTCAATTATGTAATTTTCAGGGCGACTAACCTAAATCTATATGAAGCTTAATTCGTCCAAAAGAGAGATATAGCTGTTTTGAGAGAGATTTTGAAGGCAAGAACACGGAAGAAAGACAGAGAATTTTCCTTAGAGTTTTTATATTCTTCTTTTTTAATTCCATTGTTGATTATGACTTTATATAGTGAAATTTTATCTCTTAGTATGAGTAGCTAAACCCGTCATCTAGGCTTGATGGAACCAATTGTTGGATGAAGTCTTGACTATGTTTTGATATAATTAAGTCGTTTTTACTCTATTATTGTTCAACTACGTGTTGTCTTGTGATTAATTGAAAGGGCCCTTGATTAATCGTGTCTAGTTATCTTGTGTTGCTTGAGAAAGAACACTTGGTTAGATTGTTGTTGAACAACACCACTTTCGGGTAAGTTGAGAGATTAATTGCTTGAATTTAAAAGCAGGGTTAGAGATAATGAAGCTTTGGTGGGATAATTCTGAGTTGCATAAATTGTTAACTAGAGTAGTTCGAGAGAATGCTTCTAGTAAATTATCGTAATTGATCGAGAGATAATTGCGGTAACCCAGAACTCATATTTCTTATAGAGTGTTACGGCGATATTATAGTTAACGTGTCAGGAATTAATCCGACAATTAGGGAAATCAATAACCCTAGACCATTTTACCATTAAATTCAACTTTATTCTAGATTATTGCTAGTTTTATTGTTATTTTTCCTTAGTTAACTAAATTCTACTCATTATCCATTAAAAATCTTGCTTCCGGGGATTGTTTGAGCTATTCATTAGCAGTGTTAAAAGTTGTAGTAAATAGGTTAGTTCCCTGTGGGATTCAACTCCGGACTTGAATTGAATTATATTTGCAGCGATCGCTTAGTCCTTTTTATAAGGCATAGTTGGGCGTGATCATATTTTGGCGCCATTGCCGGGGAACTAACGGTGTTATTTATTGTAACTTGGAAGAATTGCTAGGATTACTAGTTTAGATCAATTTTTTGTGGTGTTAAAAAAAATATTTGCATTGAAATTCTCACGTTCGAACTCTTCTGTGACTCAGGTGCATGCCTAGAAGCTCTTTGAGAACTGGTGAACTTTTTGAAGGACTCTCAGATCCCGAGAAAGCATTCCAGACATTGAACCGGACTAACAAGAAGAGCAAACAGCTGAAACAAAACGAACAAATTGAAATTGAAATGGGTGACGTAGATAACGTCAACGGGAACAACATGAATGATCGAGATGACCCAAACGTCAGAGTGGTAGCACCTCTTGTGCCGGAAGATGCTCTTTATGATTGGGCGCAACCAACTGCTGATAACCTGGCAACAACAATTGCGGTTCCTCCCATACAAGAGGAGACATTCCAGATTACCAACAACATGCTGCACCTGTTGCGGAATAAAGGGCTGTTCTCCGGGTCATATATCGAAGACCCACAACTACATCTGAAGAACTTTCTATCAATATGTGTCACTCAAAGACAGCCGAATGTGACTCCTGAGGCAATCAAATTATTACTGTCCCCATTCTCAGTGACCGGGGAGGCTCAAAATTGGCTGAATTCGCTCCCAATAAACTCAATCGCTACTTGGGAGGAACTAGTCAAGCAGTTCTTAAACAAGTTTTGTCCACCCAACAAAACTATGAGGCAGATTGATGAGATATTGCAATTCAGGCAGAAATCGACTGAGACTTTGCAAGAGACTTGGGAGAGGTTTAAGGGTATGTTGGTGAAGTGTCCTCACCATGGCATTCCGGATCAGATGCTGGGACAGAGATTCTATATGGGTTTGGCAAACAGTCTGAAGGCCAATGTAGATGCTTCTGCCGGGGGTGCATTCTTGAGCAAAACCTTCACAGGGTGTAAGATTCTTGTTGACAAGATGTCTCAAAATTCAGGCTGGATGACGAGAGACACAACACTCGCCCCAATAGTGCATTCTGTCGCTCTTGACCCAAACAACACAAATGCAGAAAACATAGCCACTCTTATGACCCAGATGAGCTTGCTGACAAAGAAAATCGATGAGATGTGTACGAAACAGGTGCACATTGTTGATACCACAAATGGAGGCTTATGCACTCATTGCATAAACCAGTCATATGTGTGCTCGTGGAGTGGAGAGAATGACAACCAAGGTTTCAGAGAAGACATGAATTATGTAAATAATTTCGGAGTTCAAAGGCAAGGTGGGCAGCAATAGGGACCAACATTAAACCAGCAGTACAGACCAAACCAGCCACATCACAACCCCAATCCAGGAGTGGCACGACCTCAAGGCCAAGTCGTGCCTTATCAAAGGCAGCAGGGCTATAATCAGCAGCACCAGCAACAGTTGGCCTACCAACCACCTCATCAACAGCAGGATAGTAACATGATCGAAATCAGGGGTATGCTGCAACAACTCATTGGGACAAACAGAAAGATGCAAGAGAAGTTAGCTGCATATGATTCAGCAATCAAAGGCATTGAAACTCAATTGGGATAACTATCGATGGCCTTGAACAATCGCCCACAAGGAACATTGCCTGCAGATACAAACATTAATCCAAAGGAGCAGAACCCAGATCAACTCATGGTAGTGAATCTCATGGGAGAGATTTAGGCCTCATTTGTTTGCACTTAATGGAGGTCTGAATCTTAATCATTCAGATCTCAGACATTAAGTGCGTTTGTTTTTAAAGTCTGAATCTTAATTATTCAGATCTTAATCATTAAGTGTGTTTTTTTTTTTTTTACTTCACAACCACTTATTAGGTCTGAATATGTCTCTATGATTAAGATCTATAATAGAGACTTAATTTCATCAAGATGTTATCACATATTTATTATTAATTGCCGCCACCGCCTACCATTATCAACTACCACCATGCCACCACCACCACCATACTCAACCACCACCGCCACCTCCACCACCACCACGCCACCATTATCCTCAATCATAGCCGCCACCATTATAGACCATCACCACCCACTATCCCCACCACTCCGACCACCATAATCATTCTCATCCACAATCAACACTCATCCACCTCAACTAGCACAACTGACCACCCCATCACCATCAACAACCACAACCAGCATTGCCCATCATTATAACCTACCACCACCAACCCACCACCTTCATCAGTCACAACTACTACCACCACCCGCCATTATTAACTATCACCACCCACCACCGCCATCCTCAATCATAATCGCCACCACTGCCAATCACTACTAGCTACTAGCATGAACCACCATCATCAACCAAAACTACCACCAACCACCACCTCTAGTCGGCATTCACCCGTTAGCCATCACCACCAACAAGTATCGTATTTTAAAAAACTATATATTTTATTGATAGAATTTTAGATTAGTTAGTATTTCATTTGAATTTTATGTTTATTAATTTTCAATAAAAATAAATTTTATACATTCAGATGTTAAAAATCAAACAGTCTTAATTATTTCTATTCAGATCTTAATATACATCTTAATATATTCAGATGTGTATTCAGATTCAGATGTCTTGATCTTAATACACATTTTGATATTCAGATGTGTATTTAGTTCAGACGTTTTAATATTAAAAAAATCAAATGAGGCCTTAGACAGGGAGCAAGAAGTTGCTCAATCTAGGAGAGAGACAACGCCGACTACTCCAGCTACCCCAGTTACATTAGAGACAGATGAGTCAGCAAAGCTCACCGAGGTTTTAATCGAGCAAGCACAAGTTGACAAGGGTAAGGAGAAGGAAGGTGAACAACTCCCAGAAAAGGTAGTAGAAAAGCTTCCAGCAAAGAAAAGACACAAAGCAATGGGCAGAGGTTGATTCCTGCATCATTCCCTCAGAGGTTGGTA
This sequence comes from Nicotiana attenuata, assembly GCF_001879085.1. Classification (NCBI taxonomy): domain Eukaryota; kingdom Viridiplantae; phylum Streptophyta; class Magnoliopsida; order Solanales; family Solanaceae; genus Nicotiana; species Nicotiana attenuata. The sequence goes on along the minus strand of NC_031995.1, from coordinate 69,691,887 downwards.
AAGAAAAAGAAAGATGATCAATACAGGAAATTCATGAAAATGCTCAGACAAATTCAATTGAATATTCCACTGATGGATGCTTTGAGAGAAATGCCAGGGTATGCAAAAATGATGAAGGACCTGATGTCGCGAAAATTTGACTTCCAGGACCTGTCCACTGTAACTCTGACGCAGACCTACGGCTCGGTAGTGACAAGGACTATGGCTCAAAAGGTGTCTGATCCAGGTAGTTTCACTATTCCATGCACCATTGGGAGTTATGCTTTTGCTAAAGTATTGTGTGACTTGGGGTCCAGTATAAACTTGATGCCCTTGGCAATCTATACAAAACTGGGCATTGGTAGAGCTAGACCGAGCTCAATGCTACTGCAACCAGCTGATCTCACAGTCAAAAGACCGACATGAATTCTTGATGATGTGCTTGTTCAAGTGGGGAAATTTGTATTCCCTACAGACTTCGCCATTCTTGACTGTCAAGTGGATGAGGAGATACCAATCATTCTGGGCAGGCTGTTTTTAGCCACTGGGAGAGCATTGATTGAGAGACCGGAGAATTGAAAATGAGGTTGAACAATGAAGATAATATTCAATGTTTAACAATCTACGAGGATACCCAGTGAATTTACAAATTGCTCACTAGTGGAGGCCGTAGATGTAATACTACAAGAGGAGGATGAGACTATTAATGTCAGGGATCCGTTGGAAGCCTGCTTGATGAATCTGGAAAATGTGGACGGTGAGGAGTTGGTGGAGTGGGTCATGGCTCTTGAAGGTCAAGGTTCTGGAAAAGGGAACCCGAGTTCGAGCCCTTACACCTAAAAGAAAGAAAAACACCACATGCGAAACCATCAATAGAAGAGCCACCACAGTTGGACCTGAAACCACTTCCAGCGCATCTCAGGTAAACTTTCTTAGGGCCTAATTCCACTTTACCTGTTATAATATCATCCGGTTTGTTAGCTGTGTAGGTAGAGCAACTCCTATAGGTGTTACAAGAATGTAAGACTGCTATCGGTTGAACCATGGCAAGGGTGTCAGCCCAGCTTTTTGTATGCACAAGATTCTCTTGGAAGAAAGGCACAAACCTTCCAGAGAATATCAACAAAGGCTGAACCCGAATATGAAAGAGGTGGTGAAGAAGGAAGTGATCAAATGGTTAGATGCAGGTATCATCTTCTCCATCCCTGACAGCAATTGGATCAGCCCTATTCAGTGTGTGCCGAAGAAGGGAGGAATAACGGTCGTACAAAATGAGAATAACGAGTTGATCTCGACTCGTACAGTCACGGGATGGCGGATTTGCATGGATTATCGGAAATTGAACACAGCCACCCGGAAGGACCATTTTCCCTTGCCATTCATTGACCAAATGCTGGACAGGTTCGCTGGGCGATCTCACTTGTATTTCTTGGACGAATATTCGGGATACAATAAAATCTCAATAGCCCCCGAAGACAGAGAGAAAATATCATTCACATGTCTGTATGGCAGGTGTATGTATGTTAGCCATTTTCACGGACATGCTTGAAGACATTATGGAGGTATTTATGGATGACTTCTCCATGGTGGGGATTCATTCGAGGACTGTCTTCATAATTTAAGAAGAGTGCTCAGAAGATGTGTGGAGACAAATTTAGTGCTGAATTGGGATAAGTGTCATTTTATGGTACAAGAAGGGATAGTCCTGGGGCATTGAGTGTCCAGCAAAGGAGTTGAGGTTGACCATGCTAAGGTTGAAGTGATTGAGAAGTTGCCACCGCCCACTTCGGTCAAGGCAGTGAGAAGTTTCCTTGGTCACGTCGGGTTCTACATGCGATTCGTAAAAGATTTCTCTAAGATTGCTAACCCTTTATGCAAACTCCTTAAAAAGGATCAGCCCTTTGTGTTTTCTAATGATTGCAGGTTAGCATTTGAGGAGCTGAAGAAGAGATTGGTGACTGCACCCATCATTGTTGCACCCAACTGGGAGCAACCGTTCGAGCTCATGTGAGACGCAAGTGACTATGCTATAGGAGCAGTATTGGGGCAGCGAAAGGATAAGCTGATGCACCCAATTTATTATGCAAGTAGAACACTAAGCGGTGCACAACTAAATTACACCGTGACAGAAAAGGAGATGTTGGCTGTAGTTTCTACATTCGACAAATTCAGGTCGTACTTGATTGGTTCAAAAGTTATTGTTTATACTGACCATGCATCAATTAGTACTTGATAGCAAAGAAGGAGTCAAAGCCACGCTTGATCCGCTGGGTTCTTTCGATACAAGAATTCAATCTGGAGATCCGTGACAGAAAAGGGACTGAGAACCAGGTAGCAGACCACCTCTCAAGGTTGGAAGGAGCTGAAAAGAAGGTAGAGGTTGAAGATATAACAGAGACATTCCCGGAAGAACAGTTACTAGCAGTGACAATGGAGGAGACACCATGGTATGCTGATACTGCTAATTATTTAGAAAGCGGTATTGTACCTTATGAACTCTCTTCAATTCAAAAGAAAAAGTTCTTTCGCGATTGTCGGTTTTATTTTTGGGATGAACCTCTACTTTTTAAAATATGTGTAGATAACATGATCCGGAGGTGTATCCCCGAGCAAGATCAACCTTCTGTTTTGCAAGCTTGCCATGCTTCACCATATGGTGGACACTTTGGAGGATTCGGACAACAGCTAAGGTGTTGGAATCGGGTTTGTATTGGCCAACTTTGTTCAAGGATGCCCATGCTTGGGTGAAAAGTTGCGATGAGTGCCAAAGGACATGCAACATATCTCGATGTCACGAGATGGCGATGACTACTATTCAAGAGGTGGAGGTATTAGACATGTGGGGGATTGACTTTATGGGACCGTTCGTCAGCTCGTGTGGTAACAAATACATATTGGTAGCAGTTGACTATATCTCCAAATGGGTTGAAGCTGTGGCTCTCCCAACAAATGATGGAAAGGGGGTGACAGGCTTTCTAAAGAAAAACATCTTCACACGTTTTGGCACCCCGAGAGCTATAATCAGTGATGGTGGAACCCATTTTTGCAATAGAACATTCACACAGTTGTTGGAAAAGTATGGAGTTCGTCATAAGGTGACCACCCCTTATCACCCACAATCAACGGGCAAGTTGAAGTGTCAAATTCGGAAATCAAAACTGCCCTAACCAAGATAGTGAATGCGACAATGACTGATTGGCAAAGAAGCTGGATGATACATTATGGGCGTACCGTACAGAAATTAAAACTCCAATTGGTATGTCATTATACAAGTTGGTGTTTGGAAAAGCATGTCACCTTCCGGTAGAGCTCGAGAATAAAGCCCTTTGGGCACTGCGGCAGTTGAATTTGGATATGGAGACCGCAGGCACTAGTAGAGTCACTGGGTTACATTGACTCGAGGAATTCAGGTTCCATGCATTTGAGAACGCAAGATTGTACAAAGAAAGGATGAAAATGATACATGATAAGCATATTATAGATCGGAACTTCAAAACCAGAGATCTAGTGTTGTTATACAACTCGAGACTAAGATTGTTTTCGGGTAAATTGAAGTCCCGATGGTCAAGACCCTTCAGAGTGGTGCAAGTGTTCTCAAGTGGAGCTGTAGAAATTGAATCCGAAGATGGAACAAATAAGTTCACAGTGAATGGGCAAAGGTTGAAACATTACCTTGGAATGATCGCAGAAAAGGGGGATAGAGTGGTGATATCTTTGGAAGAGCCCCAATATATGAGCGAAGAGTAATAATGAAAGCTTGCATCGTGCCGCGACGTTAAATCAGGCGCTTCCTGGGAGGCAACCCATGGTTTGTTGTAAATCGTCGTGCCGCGACGTTAAATTAGGTGCCTTTTGGGAGGAAACCCATTATTTTTTTCTTTATTCTTATTTTTTGTAATTGATTTTTGAACGGTGACAATATTGATCGATCTACTAAGGTTCAGGAATGAAGGTATGCGTAGCAGAAAGACTCGGGGTGACAAAATTATCCCGGAGATAGGCAAAAGTGCGAAAAAGAAAAAAAATTCGGGATGCCTAATCCGCTGCCACAGATCTACCGCAGATTTTGCAGAAGTTCAGTCCGGGACCGCGGATCCGACCGCGGATCTGGCGCCATTCAGGTTCAATTTTTTATTTTTCTTCTTTTCTTTTCTTTTCTCTTCTCCCCTTTTAATTAAGTTTTTTAATTAAGTCCACCCCCCACCCCCCATCCGCCCACTCCCCCACTCTTTTCCTCTCCCCCTTAAACAAAAACACATCTAAAACCCTCCTCCTTCCCCAAATCAAAACCAGCGCTCCCCTCCCTTATCTTCTCCCCAATTTTCTTCTAACTTCACCAAATCTCCTCTCCTTCTTCCTTCTCTACTCAACCACTACCCAAGCTCCATTCCTCACAAGATTCTCAAGTAAGTACATGCTTCTACTTTCTTTTTTAGTTTTTTTTTTGTTTTTCAATTTTTTTTGCATTCTTTTTTCTCTTCTATTGTAAGTATAGGATAGTAGAAGTTGTGGGTACTCTTATCTTTGTTTTTGTTTGTTGGTATATATGTTGGTATGTGAGGACATTATATTTGGTTGGGTTGGGAAGACATTGTTGAGTTGTGAAGAACGGAAGTTTAATTGGGTCTTTAGGTACATTTGGGGGGGGGGGGGATATGCACAGTAGGTGTTTGTTGAATTGCCACAATGAGTTTTCTTAGTATAAATTGTGACCAATGGTGCGGGTGAAGTCTGAATAACCGCCCTTGGTTCACATATTCCGCCGATTATTGATAGTGATGGTTGTTGTGTAGGTACCATGAGATCTTCAAAGAAGATACGCACTATCGATGCATCATCAAGTGGTCATGGAGGCTCGTCCCGGGCACGGGCACCAGCCAGTTCAGCTCAATTTGATCGCACCAGGTTTGTCTCCAGAGCTGCCCAAGACCGTTTCGGTTGGAAGGCTATTAGAAAGCCTGTACCGGAAAAGGGGAGTTGATAGGGGATCCCTCTAGGCTAATGCCCCAATATGTATAGGGAGTTGACTAGGCGCAGGCTAGACATCTTCTTCGAAGAGCCGGAGGACGGTAACTTGATGCTTGTTAAGGAATTCTACACTAATTGTTCTGAACATGAGGATCACATCTGCACTGTGCGACAAAAGAGGGTGAATGCCTCGATTGAAGCCATCGGGAGAGTGTATCGCTTGCCTGCATTCACTGGGGAGGTGGATTACTATGATACTTACCAGCGAGAACCAACAAATTGGCAATTGTTTTTCAGCACTATCTGTGCACCAGACAAAGAGGTAGTGTGGGTTGTACCGGGATCGAAGTTGCACTTATCCTCACTCACCTTTGAAGGAAAGTGTTGGTTGTACATCATCAATAGTCGACTACTGCCGTCCCACAACACCACTGAGGTAAATGGTCCGAGAGCTGCTTTGATCTGGTGCTTCGTTAATCGCCAAGATTTTGATGTGGCCAAGGTTATTCACTCTCAGATGTTCACCCGTTCAACGCTGAGGAGGTATGGGTTCTTCTTCCCATCTCTAGTCACTAGATTGTGCCAGGCCGTAGGGGTGCCATAGAACCCCAATGTGGATGGCAAGGTGAAGAAAGAAACAAAGTTCCGGGCATCCAAAGTGACCATTGGGAAAGACACGGTGGCACCCGGTTCAATTGATAGTGATGATTCTAAGGCGTTAGAGGAGAGCGATGAAGAGCAGGAGGAAGTTGGGCCTTCTTCAACCCCACACGAACAAATTGGGCCATCCTCACCCCCACAGGAACAAGTAGCCGCGATTGAAGGTTCATCTCCAGTCAGACGGAGTACGCCGATGATAGCCTTAAAACAGGAAATGGCAGGGCTGCGCACTTCCGTCGCGAAATTGGGGACTAGAGTTGATGCTTTGGCCACCCAAATGCGAAGTCGGAGAAGAAAATCATGGGTTGGATACGTGCGCTGGGGAGGGCGTGTCATCTCGACCCTGGCACTGTCTCTGATCAAGACTGATCTTCCAGGGAAGTTCCTTTACCTCGCATTACCTTATTTTTATATGACATGGGGACATGCCATCATTTTAAGTGTGGGGTGGGGGATACTTCGTTGGTTTGTTGTATGTAGAATTTCGTAGTGTATTTACATAAATCATTTTCGACTTGTCCCGACAATGGATATCATTCGACAGGTTTCTTGAGGGACTAAAGTCGAAGAAAAAAAAACATAAAAAAGATTTTCTTTGGTAATAATGTATCAATTCCTCCTTGGTTTTTCTTTAGTCCACGATTCTTTTCCAAGGGTTTCATTTCAACCGGGTGTAGTTAGTTTTATTTATTTATTATTATTAGTAGGAACTTGTAGGCTATGGGCGGAAATAGGCATAAGATCTCTTAACGTCGGAATGCCTTGAATATAGCGAGTACTTTAGTGTGATGCTTAGGCTCAGTTGTCGACTCTTGTAAGAATGCCTTAAACTGTATGTTCTTAATTTGTTAAGTACCCTGATTAGAGTGTTTGATGACCCAATCTGGAGTGAGTCATGTGCCATGTGTGTGTGAGGCTTGTTGTATTCTGTGCACGACATTTGATGCCTAGAACTTGCCCCGCGTGTCTGCAAAGGGAAATAGTAGTCTTTTTTAGTCTGGGAAGTGATATAGGCATTTCTTTGTTGAACCATATATATACTTCATCCACCCATTTGTTATGTATCGTAGTTAACCCCGTTGAGCCTGTAATCCTGTTTCTTTTGCAACCATATTACAAGCCTTACCCAATTGTTTGAATTAATCTTCTATTTGAACCTTTTCACCTCTCGTGAGCACTTGAATTGTTATGAACTTTGTAAAAGTTAAAGTGTAGGATGGTTGGTTTGGCTTTTGAGTGAAGCTAATGAAATAAGGAGAAATGTGCAATGCGTTGAAAAAAAAAGTAAGAGCCACTTAAAAAAATATATAGTTGTATTGTTGTGGAAAATATTCCTTAATATGTGGTGGCTCTTGATGTAATTGTGCTTAAAGAAGAAGGGAGTTTATATATAGTGATGTGAAGGTGGAGTCATGGTTTGACATAAGTGTGGGGTTTTGAATGTTAACATACATGTATTAAAGTGCTTAGGGAGGTGTAGCCACTCGTATATCTAAATGTATCATACCCGTCCCACAACCTACATTACAACCAAATAAAGCCCTACTTGATCCTAGACTAAATGAGCTCGATTAGTAAAGTAGTACACTACGGGCAAGCCTATGGTGCATCTTTTGCGGCATATGAATGTCATTTCTGAGGTTGAGTGAATTATGTTTATATTGAAGTTCCTCAGTGTGTGTGCATGTTATTGATTGTGGAATGAGTCTCTTTTGTTTTGGGCAGGCACTTGATTCATGAAGGAGAGGTAAGTTTGGACCTCTGAGTTAGGGTAAGTAAGCCGATTAGGAATATGGCGTGGCTCGCGGGAGTCAACTCTTGAGGTGTGGATGTTACACTAATGTACTCAATCTATGAGGAATATTCTTGATGAGACGAGTTAGGGAAGTCACTTGGGGAAGTTAAGCCTCTGTAGGGTGTGGTTTGAGTACTCGAGGACGAAAAAAGGTTTATGTGTGGGGTGTTGATAGTAGACGATAATTATGCAATTTAGATACTATTCACACTCTAATTTAGCCGCACTTAATCAATGTTTGAATGTTAAAAGGTAACAAAATGCTCTAATTAAGAGGTTTTCATTTTGCAGGAGCCACTCCGAGATAGGAGGAAGCTAAAGAGTGTTTTGGAGTCAATATGGAGCGTGGAAGGCCAATCGGAGGATAGCACAGTCGAAAAGGAGAAAGAAGAGCAAGTGCCAGCTCCGCGGTCAGATCCGCGGCCGCGGACAGAACAATTACCAAATCCGCGATCAGATCCGCGGTCCAATCCGCGGTCGCGGATAGGCTGACGGGAGCCAAGAACCCAGGGTCAATTATGTAATTTCCAGGGCGACTAACCTTAACCTATATGAAGCCTAATACGTCCAAAAGAGAGATATAACTATTTTTAGAGAGATTTTGAAGGCAAGAACACGGAAGAAAGACAGAGAATTTTCCTTAGAGATTTTTTATCTTCTTTTTTGATTCCTTTGTTGATTATGACTTTATATAGTGAAATTGCTGTTGAACAACATCACTTTTGGGGTAAGTTGAGAGATTAATTACTTGAATTTAAAAGCAGGGTTAGAGATAACGAAGCTTTGGTTGGATAATTCTGAGTTGCATAAATTGTTAACTAGAGTAGTTCGAGAGAATGCTTCTAGTAAATTATCGTAATTGGTCGAGAGATAATTGCGGTAACCCATAACTCATATTTCTTATAGAGTGTTACGTCGAGATTATAGCTAATGTGTCAGGAATTAATCCGACAATTGGGAAAATCAATAACCCTGAACCATTTTACCATTGAATTCAACTCTATTCTAGATTATTGCTAGTTTTATTGTTATTTTTCCTTAGTTAACTAAATTCTACTCATTATCTATTAAAAATCTTGCATCCGGGGATTGTTTGAGCTATTCATTAGCAGTGTTAAAAGTTATAGTAAATAGGTTAGTTCCCTATGCGATTCGACTCCGGACTTGAACCGGATTATATTTGCAGCGACCACTTAGTCCTTTTTATAAGGCATAGTTGGGCGTGATCAACACCCTACAACAGAGATCCAGCACCTCTCCTTCCACATGAATCTAGTCTCCCAAAGGTTAAATATTTCTTTTCTTGTCTTTTGTTGTCATTTTAATTCTTTTAAGTACCATTTTCTTCGCTCCCAAATTCTGTGCATTGACCATATAAAAAGAGTCGGATCATTAAAAGTAACTACAGGTGATCTGATAAATTATTTCTATAGCAGATTAAAATATATTGATAGTTATTGTGTATATACATCAAATCTTTCCATTAGGGTGGTTGTGAATATCGTTATCTCTTGCGAGAATGCGTTACTAATGTTTTTTTTTTCTTTTTCTTTTGTTTCCTTTAATGCAGCTAGGTTGTTCCAACGTTAAGGATCTTGGATTTCGAGGAGGAGATAATTATTGCCTTGAATGACGCGGCATTGAGCTTTGATTGTGGTTACGAGATTTTTGGCAGTACGCAACAAAGCCATCCAACATATACTAGTGAAAACACCAGGGGTTTGGATTGCCTTCTCAAGGAGAAGAACTTATCGGTCACTGAATCCTTAACAGCTTGTTTGGATGGTTGTTACCCATTGTATTGTATCGTATTGTTATTTTGAATACAATGGTTGGTTTGATTGTTACTTAAATTTTATTGTATCGTACCATTAAATCCTTCTTTATGTAACGACGGATTTGGTGTGGTAGCGTCATTACCTTATTTTTTTGTCCTCGTTTGCCCTTCCTTATTATTAAATAATCATATTTTATCTTTTAGCCTATTCTTTTATATAATTATTCTACTTTGTGTCCTATTTTTTTCTTAGTAATACAAGTTTGTTCTTCATATTATTTGTGCATGATATCATGAAACAACGGCAAACGATACAATTAATACAAATATTGTATTCACTAAACAATACAATATAATACAGTACAATACAATGTGATATATTATGAAACGAAATGCAACAACAATCCAAACAAGCTGTAAGTCATGCTGAAACTGCTCTAGAGGTTCTTCTCTGCCCTGTTGTCGTCTCCAACTATTCTGTTTTTCCTTTCTACCCAAAATCAGTTTTTAAGAAAGTCTCCATACAGTTCTGGCATTAGTACAATCAATATTGCACTTGTTTAAAACCTTTTGTTTTCAATATGATAATCAGTTTTGCTGATTTAATTTGCTACTAACAGTTGCTTAATTCCTGAAGATGTATTTAATTTTTTTTTTCTTTGGCATGTGTGTTAATTACGATATCTTATTTTTTTTAGGCATCATCTTCCGGACAAGAGTGCATAGGATTTCAGTCCTCACAAATAGCTGCAGCAGCTAGTTCTGTGAATCTGTTGCAGACAATTCTATGCTTATGAATTATGGTAGCAATTGAAACATAGGTTTAGCATTACCACCAGGACCAGTTCATTCAAGCATTTCCTTGTCGCTCTCCAACATCACAGGAGAAAGTAGTGCAGCAGTAGATTGTCAAGATTGTGGATTATCGCCGTCCTCCTTTCTGATGACGAATCACCATCTTTTATGACTCAGGTTTAGTGAGCAAATAAGATATGCTACGCGTAAGGCAAGGGCAGATGCCAGAAGAAGAGTTAAAGGTAAATTTGTTAAGGCTGGGGAAGCTTATGATTATGACCCGTTAGCAACAAGGCATTTTTGAGCTCAGACAACTGATTTTAGCTTCTTCTGTGTTAGTTTGAGTGCACATATGAATTACTAAAGAATTTGATTCTTTACCGTGTTTCTTAAGCGAAAAGTACACAAGCAATAAAATGAACGCAGCGATTTTTACGTGGAAAATCACCCAGCTCAAAAGGTGCAAAAACCACGACCTACCAAGTAGGATTTTCAACTCCAACTCCACTAGAACAATGAACCAAAATGTATTAATTACAATACTATAATTAAATACTCTCCAGTACTCCTACTACTCCTATTTGATTTACAAGTAACTCTAACTTGTAAAACAAAACACTCATTCCAACTCATTAATTGTTTATGACACTTGATTAAAACTTAATTTCCTAAATACATTCACTAGACTAACTCGGAAAGAGTACGAGACAAGTACTCAATAGCATTGAAACACTTAATGACTGTTGTTTATGTGTAAAAGGATAGTTCAGAAGTCCAAAGTCAATCCTATTTAAACAAGACTTGAGATCTTCTAGGAGTCTTATTCATAGTCAGCTTCCTCTTTGATAGGACTCTTACTGTTCCAAGGAGTCCACAAGCTTCGGGACATTTGTTTCTGACTGACTTATCCATATCTTCTTGAGCAACGACCCTTATCATTTACAGCAGGTATCTTCCACCAAGCTCGGACCTGGTAACTTTGAGATAAAGTTACTGTCTTGTACATACATACAAGTATCAATCACGAGGAGCTGATCCTTTAACCTGAGGAGTTAGTTTTTCACAACAGTTTAGCACCTACATTGAGGACCTGGTTCTTTGAGTAGTTAGTCACACTTTGTTAATCATCAAAACTTTAATACTCAATAATTTCTCCTTTTTGATGATGACAAACTTTGTACACAGAACCAACAATCACATCAAAGAACCAGATGATGACATCAAGTACATGTATGTTCACAATGCACCTTATCTTCCCCCTTTTGGCATCATCGAAAAAACACAAACAGATGTTAGACATTAAGCACATCGAATGTAAGATTCAAGGCCTATCAAGAAACAACACAAGCATAAGAAAAGGCAAATAAACTAGGTTGATGATCCAAAAGAGTACAAAGAAGTAAAGTAGAGTAATGGAGACATCAAGTAGTGCCAAAAGAAGCCCAGGGCCTTGTCTTCGTCATTAGAACAAAATAAACTAAGCATACTGTAGACAACTCAGACTAATAAATAAGAAACAAAAGATAAGACATCACTAGAAAAGTAAAAGAACTAAGGACACTGGAAAGGAACAGGTTCAAGGGTGAGAGGCAGAAGAGGTCAAAGCTTTCACAAAGGTAGCAATCTATTGAGCATGAGCCTCCTTGTATCTTTGGAGCTCTTCCCTGAGTTGCTTAGTTTCCTGTCTCAGTTCATTATTGTCTTCACGAAGCTTGGCATTCTCTTCAACATCCAACTCCAACCTCTTGCTGAGTTCTACAACCCTACTACTCCCAGGAAGAATGGCAAATCCTGTGGGTCCTCTAGCCTTGATCTCCTCATAGCCACACTGCTTGAGGGTAACAACATCCAAAACATCATTGTGATTTCCAAATTTAAGGTCAGGTAAGGCAATGTTGAGCTTGTCAAATAACTCGGTCAACATGAAACCATATGGCATAGCATGCTTTGGTTTGGAGGTATATGCAGCTCTTGCCATGTGCTGAATCATCAGGCTAGGGAGATTCATAGGTCAACCAGTGCCAAGCAGTTCCATCACAACCATGTCTAGTAGAGTAGCTTCATGTCTTCTCTCAGATCTCTAAAGAATGCAGGAGTTGACAAATTGAAACAGTAGCTTGTGAAAGGGGGTCATATCTGTCTTGTACACTTTCTAGGAAGCATCTAGCTCAAACTTTTGAGAAAACTTCCTGGTGACCCCAATGCCAGCGTCAACATCATTGTCTATGGTTGGCCACTTCTTCTTCAAATAATTGTCAAATCCCAAAGAAGGGATATTCAGAAGTAGCCCCAATTCCTCAGCATCAAACTCCATGTCGAAGCCCCCTACTTCACTCTTGATCACTTTCTCTCACAGCAATAACAACAATAATATACCCAGTATTATCCCACATTGTGGCATCTGGGGAGGGTAGTGTGTAAGGGTAGTGTGTACGCTGACCTTACCCCTACCTTGTGGTGATAGAGAGGCTGCTTCCAATAGACCCTCGGATCAGGAAAACATAAGCACCACATTAGTGAAAATATAGACAAGAAGGGACAGTACCAAGAATCCATATAAAAGCAGAATAAAAACAACAATATACTAAGGTGATCAAAAGAAAGCAACAGTTAGTATAAAGCTTACTACCAACAGAAAGCGAGACCGCGTGCTAATACTACTGTTATGAACACTCTAGACTACCTACTCTACTACCCTAATCCTCGACCTCCATACCTTCCTATCAAGGGTCATGTCCTCGGTCAGCTGAAGCTACGCCATGTCTTGCCTCATCACCTCTCACCACCTCTTTTTTTGCCTACCTCTACCTCTCCCTAGGCCCTCCAATGGCAACCTCTCACACCTCCTCACCAGGGCATCTGTGCTCCTCCTCCTCACATGACCAAACCACCTAAGATGCGCTTCCCGCATCTTGTCCTCAATAGGGGCCATATCCACCTTGTCGCGAATAACCTCATTTTTGATCCTATCTAACCTGGTAGGCCCGCACATCCATCTCAACATTCTCAACTCTGCTACCTTCATCTTTTGAACATGAGCAATCTTGGCTGGCCAACACTCAGCTCCATACAACATCGTTGGTCTGACCACCACTCTGTCGAACTTACCCTTAAGTTTCGGTGGCACTTTCTTGTCACACAAAACACCGAAAGCGAGTCTCTATCTCATCCATCTCGCCCCAATACGATGCGTGACATCTTCATCAATCTCCCCATCCCCCTGAATAATAGACCCAAGGTACTTAAAACTCCTTCTCCTAGGGATAACCTGTGAGTCCAGCCTCACCTCCCTTTCCCCTCCTTGAGTCTCGCCACTGAACTTACACTCTAAGTATTTTGTCTTGGTCCTGCTCAACTTGAAACCTTTAGATTCTAGGAGACGCCTCCATACCTCTACTTGCGCGTTCACATCGTCTCATGTCTCGACAATCATTACAATATCATCTGCAAATATCATGCACCACGACACCTCTCCTTGGATGTGGCGCGTCAGTACGTCCATCACTAGAGCAAACAAAAAAAGGGTTGACTGCCGACCCCTGATGCAACCCCATCATAATCGAAAAATGGTCTGAGTGCCCACCGTCCTCACTCGGGTCTTTACTCCATCATACATGTCCTTAATCAACCTAACGTAGGCAACATGTACACCTCTAACTTCACAACATCTCCACAAAACCTCCCTCAGAACTTTATTGTACGCATTTTCTAAGTCTATGAACACCATATGCAAGTCCTTCTTTCTCTCCCTATACTTCTTCATCAATCTCCTAACAAGGTGGATGGCTTCTGTAGTCTAACGCCCCAACATAAACACAAATAGGTTCTTGGAAATAGACACACTCCTCCTCACCCTTAGCTCTACCACTCTCTCCCGGACTTTCATAGTATGGCTAAGCAACTTGATACCCCGATAGTTATTGCAATTTTTGATATCACCCTTGTTCTTGTATACATGAACCATTGTGCTCCACCTCCACTCTTCGGGCATCTTCTGTTATATATATCTGTATTGCTGTAAATAAATTAAATAATAATCTTTCTAGAAAGACAGAAACAGAAAGTTAGTAGAAATTTAATTCCGAAAAACAGTAAATTTCTTCAAAATAAATTCTGAAAATGTTGTAGGAAAAAATCGAGCCCACTAAATACACAGTGTGTCCTTAAGAAAATTATTCCCCTCAAGTACCCGAGGTTCTGGAATATATCCTCCCAGGATAGAACGATTTAACTCACCGGAGTGTTGGTACCAAAAGCGCCGATGATCAGCGAACCACTCGATGGCAGCAAAACACAGTGGAATTTTAGTGTAGAAGAAGAAGAAGATAATCAGAAAATTTCGCAAGTAAATATTCTGGGATTTGAAGGTATATTTATAGCCAACTTGGTGCTGTTTCTGAAGAGGTTTGCAACCTTTCAGAACAGCCATAGCTGTTGGAACAGGTGTGACACTGTTTCAGAACAGCCATGGCTGTTCAAAATATTGCGGGAAATATAAAACGGATTTAAAATAATCCAGGAAAGAAAAACAGGCCGGACCAGACCGGGTCGCGGGTCATGGGTTATTTCGGATAAATTTTCTTTAATTAATTTAACTAATTAATTAAATATTTTAAATGAATTTTGTCCAAAAAGATTAATCAATCAACCGCTCTTTGACAAATCCAAATCCAAATCCGAAGCCGAAGCCGAAGCCGAGCCGAGCGAGCGACGGCGACGAGGGCGCGAGGCTTGCCTTCTTCTTAGCTCTTTAAGAGCAAAAAGATGAGCTTCTCTTTATATACACAAAGATTTTCTTTCCTTCTACCAATGAGGGACAAAGTGCATAAGTGAAATGAACTCATTCAAAATTTCACTTCCCTCCATTTCTTTTCCCACAATTTTCCAACACCTCTTTTGTTATTATTTATTAAATAACAAACCCAACAATCCCCCACACGAATGGGGAATGGCTATAAACTCAAAGTAATGCACGGACGTGTGTGTATTTTACAAACAGAATTGATTGCATCTGGATAAGTAGGTTTCCCTTTGAACTTTCCGTAGTGAACTTATATCGGATATACTCGGTCAATCGGTAGATTTGATATCTTTGAACTGTCGAGATTTTCTGTATACCTAGACAACATAAGTCACAAAATCAATCCTTAACCATCTATGCTTCTCACGGTTGTGTTCGTTTCAGCCATGAACACCGCCTGGTTTCATGAGTGCTTAGAGAATGGGCCTTTACTTTCATTCTCCTTGAAGCGGCTTACACTTCACACTCTCATAGGTGATTCCTAAACGTGTATTCCTAAAGTCACACTATCTGGTCATATCCTGCCAGACTTAGCAAATCATTAAAAAGCTTTAAGCTTTATTGACTCATCAAAAAAGCCTTAATGCTTTACCTCGTTTTTGAACATTGTCTTCATCACGAGAATGGGTTGAGTTAGTTGACAATGTTGAACCATCATTCATAACTTTGTTTGATCTCTTTGAACCTAGCTCTTGGGATCTCCAGTCTGCTAGGTAGAGTTACCGCCATGATGACTTGTCCTAGGCCTTTAACCCCATTCCCTTTGATGATCTTTCAACTGCCTCTCTAGATAGGCCTTTTGTAAGTGGATCCGACAAGTTATCTCTTGACTTTACGTAGTCAATTGTGATAATACCACTAGAGTGTAGTTGTCTAACGGTCTTGTGTCTCCGTCGGATATGACGAGATTTTCCGTTATACATAACGCTCCCTGCCCTACCTATTGCCGCTTGACTATCACAATGTATACATATAGGTGCCAAAGGTTTGGGCCAAAATGGAATATCTTCCAAGAAATTCCGGAGCCATTCAGCTTCCTCACTGGCCTTATCTAAAGCTATGAATTCAGATTCCATTGTAGAACGGGGGATGCACGTTTGTTTGGATGATTTCCAAGACACTGCTCCACCCCCAATTGTGAAAACATATCCACTCGTGGATTTAACTTCAGATGATCCGGTGATCCAATTTGCATCACTATATCCCTTGATCACGGAAGGATATTTGTGATAATGCAAAGCATAATTTTGGGTATGTTTCAGATATCCCAAAACTCGTTTCATTGCCATCCAATGTATTTGATTGGGATTACTTGTAAACCGACTCAGTTTTCTAATAGCACATGCTATATCTGGTCGCGTACAATTCATGATATACATCAAACTTCCCAATACTCTTGCATAGTCCAGTTGTGAGTCACTTTCACCTTCATTCTTTTGAAGTGCATAACTCACGTCAATTGGAGTCTTGGCAATTTTGAAATCCAAATACTTGAACTTGTCAAGTACCTTTTCAATGTAGTGAGACTGTGATAATGCTAGACCTTGTGGAGTCTTGCGAATTCTGATTCCTAAGATCACATCAGCAACTCCTAAGTCTTTCATGTCGAATTTGCTAGCCAACATGCGCTTTGTAGCATTTATATCTGCCATACTTTTGCTTATTATCAACATGTTATCAACATATAAACAAACAATGACTTCATGACATGGAGTATTTTTAATGTAAACACATTTTTCACACTCATTGATTTTAAATCCATTTGCTAACATTGTTTGGTCAAATTTTGCATGACATTGTTTGGGTTCTTGTTTAAGTCCATAAAGCGACTTAACAAGTTTGCACACTTTCTTTTCTTTACCAGGAACCACAAAACCCTCAAGTTGTTCCATGTAAATTTCTTCCTCCAATTCTCCATTTAGGAAAGTTGTTTTAACATCCATTTGATGGATTTCAAGACCATACAAGGCCGCTAGTGCCACTAACACCCTAATAGATGTTATCCTTGTTACTGGCGAGTAAGTGTCAAAGTAATCAAGGCCTTACTTTTGTCTATAACCTTTGACAACAAGTCTTGCCTTATATTTGTCAATAGTGCCATCAGCTTTAATTTTCCGTTTAAAGATCCATTTCGAACCTAAAGGCTTATTTCCTGGAGGAAGATCAACCAATTCCCATGTATGGTTATCCAATATTGATTAAATCTCACTATTGACTGCCTCTTTCCAAAATGCTGAATCAGAAGATGACATAGCTGCTTTAAAAGTTTGAGGCTCATTTTCAAGCAAGAATGTCACAATATCTGGTCCAAAGGAAGTAGATGTTCTTTGACGTTTGCTACGCCTTGGATCTTCTATACTTGGAGTATTTCCCTTTGGTTCTTCCCGAGGTCGTTTAGTTCTTTCACTTAACGACTCGCTTTCAGTTTTATACGGATAGATGCTTTCAAAGAATTCAGCATTATCTGATTCCATTACCGTATTAACATGAATCTCGGGATTATCAGATTTATGAACCAAAAATCGACATGCTTTACTATTTGTAGCATATCCAATGAAAACGCAATCTACTATTTTTTGTCCAATTTTAACCCTTTTAGGTAAAGGAACCTGTACCTTTGCTAGACACCCCCACACTTTGAAAAATTTCAAGTTGGGTTTTCTTCCTTTCCATGTATCATATGGAATAGATTGCGTTTTGCTGTGGGGGTACTCTGTTGAGTATTCGTTTAGCTGTAAGGATAGCTTCCCCCCACAAACTCTACGGTAATCCGGAACTTATTAATAAAGAATTCATCATTTCTTTTAATGTCCGATTTTTCCTTTCCGCAATTCCATTGGATTGAGGTGTGTAAGGTGCAGTAGTTTTATGGATAATTCCAAACTCCGAACATATTTCTGCAAATGGAGATTCATATTCTCCACCTCTATCACTTCTAATCATTTTGATCTTTTTATTCAATTGATTTTCTACCTCATTCTTATATTGCTTAAATGCTTCAATTGCTTCATCCTTACTATTAAGCAAATAAACATAACAATATCTAGTGCAATCGTCAATAAAAGTAATAAAATATTTTTTTCCACCTCGAGATGGTGTCGGCTTCATATCGCAAATGTCAGTATGAATTAAGTCTAAAGGATTTGAATTCCTTTCAACAGACTTATAAGGATGTTTTACAAACTTAGATTCAACACATATTTGACATTTCGATTTATTACACTCGAATTTAGGCAATACTTCTAAATTAATTAACTTCCGCAAGGTTTTATAATTGACATGTCTAAAACGAATATGCCATAAATCATTTGACTCCAATAAATAAGAAGAAGCTAAAATTTTATTCATACTGTCAACAACCATTACATTGAGTTTGAAAAGGCCCTCCGTGAGGTAGCCTTTTCCAACATACATCTCGTTCTTGCTTACAACAACTTTATCAGAAACAAATACACATTTGAATCCATTCTTTACAAGTAAAGAAGTAGAAACTAAATTCTTCCTAATAGTAGGAACATGAAGAACGTTGTTGAGCGTTAACACCTTGCCGGAAGTCATCTTCAGGAATATCTTCCCATAACCTTCAATCTTGGCTGTTGCATTATTTCCCATGGAAATTTCTTCTTCCGGACCAGCAGTAGAGTAAGTCGCAAATGCTTTTTTGACAGCACATACATGTCGAGTGGCTCCAGAGTTAATCCACCACTCCTTCGGATTTCCAACTAAGTTGCATTCCGAAAGCATTGCGCAAAGATCATCAATGTCATTATTCTTCTCCACTATGTTGGCTTGTCCCTTCTTCTTATCCATTTTCGGGAGACGACAATCAGGGCTTTTGTGACCGACTTTTCCACAATTGTAGCAGCTGCCCTTGAATTTCTTTTTGTTCTGCTCCTTAGTTTGTCCAGAAGACCTCTTACTCTTCTTACTATTTGGAGCAGTCTCTTCAACGATATTAGCTCCCATGATCGTTGAATTTCCACAAGACTTCTTCTCGGCTGTTTTGTTGTCTTCCTCGATCTTTAGACGTATCAAAAGATCTTCCAACTTCATTTCTTTGCGCTTGTGCTTAAGATAGTTCTTGAAATCTCTCCACGAAGGAGGCAATTTTTCAATCATAGCAGCCACTTGAAATGCTTCATTCACGACCATACCTTTAGCAATAAGGTCGTGAACAACAAGTTGAAGCTCCTGAACTTGTGTTCCCACAGTTTTGCTGTCTATCATTTTATAGTCTAGAAACTTGGCAACCACGAACTTCTTCAAGCATGCATCTTCTGTCTTGTACTTCTTCTCAAGTGTGTCCCATAATTCTTTCGAAGTATTCATTGCACTGTACACATTGTACAAGTCATCTTCTAAAGCACTTAAGATATAACCTTTGCAAAGAAAATCTGCCTGCTTCCACGCCTCAACAACCATGAACTTTTCATTGTCCGACATGTCCGCAGTAGGCACTGGAGGCTCTTCACTAGTGAATTTCTGCATACCAAGTGTGGTAAGCCAGAAGAAGACCCTTTGCTGCCATCCATTAAAGTTGGTTCCAGAAAATTTCCCCGGTTTCTCAGCTGGAGGAACAACACTGCGGCTTGACGAGGCTATTATCGTTGCACCAACAGTCGCAGAAGGATTTCCATTTTCATTTGCCATTTCTTACTGTCAACAACAGAAGAAATCAATTAATGGCAAAACCAAAACAGTAAATAATACAGTAATCAATGAACAGTACGTAATAAAAACAACTAAGGTTTTTATATACTGTTTTACAGAAAAACGATGAAGTTTTTATATTCTTCAAATCGTTTTCTGAATTCCAATATCCTGATGAAGTTTTTATATCTTCAAATCAGAATAGTAAAATTAAGACAGAATACGGAATATAATAAATATAATTTCCTTAAGATTGTTATATATATATATATATCTGTATTGCTGTAAATAAATTAAATAATAATCTTTCTGAAAAAACAGAAACAGAAAGTTAGTAGAAATTTAATTCCGAAAAATAGTAAATTTCTTCAAAATAAATTCTGAAAACGTTGTAGGAACAAATCGAGCCCACTGAATATACAGTGTGTCCTTAAGGAAATTATTCCCCTCAAGTACCCGAGGTTCTGGAATATATCCTCCCAGGATAGAAAAATTTAACTCACCGGAGTGTTGGTACCAAAAAATGACGATGATCAGCGAACCACTCGATGGCAGCAAAACACACTGGAATTTTAGTGCAGAAGAAGAAGAAGAGGATAATCAGAAAATTTTGTAAGTAAATATTCTGTTATTTGAAGGTATATTTATAGCCAACTTGGTGTTGTTTCTGAAGAGGTTTGCAACCTTTCAGAATAGCCATAACTGTTGGAACATGTGTGATACTGTTTCAGAACAGCCGTGGCTGTTCAAAATATTGCGGGAAATATAAAACGGATTTAAAATAATCCGGGAAAGAAAAACGGGCCGGACCGGACCGGGTCGCGGGTCATGGGTTATTTCGGATTGAATTTTCTTTAATTAATTTAACTAGTTAATTAAATATTTAAAAGAAATTTTATCCAAAAATATTAATCAATCAATCGATCATTGACAAATCCGAATCCAAATCCGAATCCGAAGCCGAATCCGAAGCCGAAGCCGAAGCCGACCCGAGCGAGCGACGACGACGACGACGACGGCGCGAGGCTTGCCTTCTTCATAAATCTTTAAGAGCTAAAAGATGAGCTTCTCTTTATATACACAAAGATTTTCTTTCCTTCTACCAATGAGGGACAAAGTGCATAAGTGGAATGAACTCATTCAAAATTTCACTTCCCTCCATTTCTTTTCCCACCATTTTCCATTCACACCTCTTTTATTATTATTTATTAATAAAAACCCAACATCTTCTTCGTTCTAAAAATGACATTAAATAACCTAGTGAGCCCACTCCAAGCCTACCTAGCCCGCACTCTTCCAAGCCTCCACCAGGATTTCATCAGGCCCGGTCGCTTTGCCCTTGCTCATCTTACGCATAGCCCCCTCAACTTCATCAACTATAATCCGCCTACAATACCCAAAGTCACAACAACCCCGAAGAATTCCAAATCACCCAGTACAATGCTCCCGTCCCCCTCCTCATTGAAGAGAATATGGAAGTAGGTCTGCTATCTCCGACGGATAAGCCCCTCATCCAACAAAACTCTGCCTTCTTCGTCCTTGATGCACTTCACTTGGTCCAAGTCACGCGCCTTCCTTTCTCGCGCCTTGGCTAACCTGAACAACCTCTTATCCCCACCTTGGCCCTTGAGTTCCTCATACAAACGACTAAAAGCTGCAGTCTTGGCAGCCTTGACTGCTAGCTTTTCCTCTTTCTTAGCTAGCTTATAATACTCCCTATTCGCCCTCTTCTCCTCCTCGTCTACACTTCCCACTAGCTTTAGATACGCTGCCTTTTTGGTTTCCACTTTTTCTTGCACCTCTACGTTCCACCATTAGTCTCCCTTGTGACCACCAGAGTAACCCTTTAAGACCCCTAATTCCTCTCTCGTAGCTTCCCTAATGCACTGTGTAGTTGCGGTCCACATAGCGCTTGCGTCCCCACTACTCCTCAAAGCCCCTATAGTCACCAACTTGACCCCCAACACCTACGCTTTAGCTTCCGTCAAGGCTCCCCACTTGACCCTGTATTGGCTATACATCGCCCTCTTCCTCGTGATCTCAAGGTCCATGACTAGGAGCCTATGAACCGTTGAGAGGTTCTCACTCGGGATGACCTTGTAATACGTGCAAAGACCTCTATTGGACTTCCTGTAGAGTAAATAATTAATCTGAGTTTCGGCCACTGAACTCCGGAAGGTGACCAAGTGCTCCCTCTTCTTCGGGAAACTCGAGTTTGCTATTACAAAATCAAATGCTCTAGCAAAGTCCAGTAGAGACGTTCCTCCTCCGTTTTTATTGCCAAAACCAAAGCTACCATGCATATCATCATACCCCTAGACGTCGCTCCAATATGGCCGTTGAAATCTCCTCATATGAAAAGCTTCTCAGTATGTGGGATATCATGCACCATCTCATCCAAATCCTCCCAGAAATGCCTCTTGACTTGTAACGACTCGACCAGTCATTTTGAGCTCTAGCGCGTCGCTCAGTAGTTTGGGCCATGAGCAGCTTCACTTCAGGTATTATGACTTGTACGCATGGTCGGAATTGAATTACGGGGAATTCGGAGTTGATTTGGAAAGGGAATTCTCATTTCGGAAGCTTTAAGTTGAAAGAATTGACTAAGATTGGATTTCAGAGTAAAGGACCTTGGAATTGGGATCTGAAGGTTCCAATAGGTTCGTATGATAATTTCGGACTTAGGCATATGCCCGGATCGGGTTTTGGATGACCCGGGAGCGTTTTGGCGCCTATTGTGGAAGTTAGCATTTTGGAAGAAATTTCATAAGTTTGGGTTGAAGTGCATTTCAGTGTTATCGATGTCCGTTTTGGGATTTTGAGTTTGGGAGTAGCTCAGTATGGTGGTTCTGAAGTTGGGAGCACAATCAGAAGTGAATTCGGAGGTCCGTAGGTCATTTTGAAGTCATTTGGCTAAAGATAGAAATATGAAGGTTTTTGAGAAGTTTGATCGAGAGTATGACTTTTTGATATCGGGGTCGGATTGCAATTATGAAAGTTGGAGCAGGTCCGTAATGTCGAATATGACTTGTGTACAAAATTTGAGGTCAATCGGACATGATTTGACGGGTTTCGGCATCGAATGTACAAGTTTGAAATTTCAAAGTTCGTAAAGTTTGGATTGGAGTACGATTCATGATTTCGACATTGTTTGATGTGATTTGAGGCCTCGAGCGAGTTCGTATCATGTTTTGGGACATTTTGGTATAATTGGTTAAGGTCCCGAGGGCCTCGGGTGGATTTCGGGAGGTTAACGGAATGAATTTCGGACCAAAGAGTTGCTGAAATTTTCTGCAGAAAGCTGTTTTTACAGCAACTAGTGCAATCGCGGAGCTGAATTTGGACGCTTATATCTCGAAATCTATAAGGAATCTGAAAATTTGCAAAACATAAAAGTTGTTGCCCCTTGCATTCTAGCTTCCTGAAAGTTAGACCATTCATGATTTGGACATTTTATCAGAAATTTATGATCGATTGAAGATGGCTGGTGGAGCAGTTTCGACCGAATTTTCTGATGCATGGAGCCGACTTTAGAAGTTCATATCTCGGAATATATAAAGAGTTATATGGTGTGAAACCTATCAAATGAAAGATCTTCGAGTCTAGTTTCTAAATATTAAATCCGTTTGTCATTTGGATATTTCCACAAGGAGTTATGGGCGTTTTAACAGAAGGTGTACAGCAGGGGAATATTGTAATAGGATGTACAACCTGCACAACGCAAGGTACAACTCGATGAAGCCTGGGCAGATTGTTTATAACACGAGTTTTGGCCCATTTCTTTCGTTTCGTTCATTTGGCTTGGACAATTTTGGAGAGCTCAAGGAGGGATTTTCACCAAGCAACACTAGGTAAGTGATTTCTTCCTATTTTTGAGTTAAATATGTGATCTTACATGGATTTAGACATGGAAAATTAGTATAAATTTGGGATTTTTGGGGAAGACCTAGAATTTGAAATTTTTGACTTTTACCTTGAATTTGAGCATGAAAATTAGAGCAAATTGTATATTTGGTTTAGTAAAGCTATGGGTAGAATTTATTTTCGAGAAATTTCGGAATCCGAGCCGTGGGCCCGAGGGGCATTTTAGTTATTTTACCTAATTTCGCGTATTAGCTTAGAGTTTATTTGTAGAATCAGTTACTTGAAGTATTATTTACATTATGCAATTGAATTGAATAGATTTGGGCCATTTGGAGACGAATACTCGTGGCAAGAACGTGATTTCGGGTTGATTATTGAGCTAGTTCGAGGTAAGTGGCTTGCCTAACCTTGTGTGGAGGACCTTCCCCTTAGGATTGGTATATTTGTTAATTGAAATGCCTTGTACGTAAGGTGACGAGTGCGTACATGTGCTAATTATTGAAAAATCCGGTTTCCATTATGAACTTAGAATTTGTTGTTTTCCTTTCCTATTTACATTACTTGCAAGTTAAGCCTGTTATTAGCTTAGGAAAGCATGTCTAATTGATTTAACTGCTTATTTGCTCTACTGTCCTAATTGAATTATGTGCAGCATGCTAGGTTAGAAATACCTGCTTTACCTTGGTGTGAAATTGATTGATTGGGTATCTTGTTACTGCTGTGTATTTATTTTGGGACTACGGGACGGTATCCTAGGAGCTCCTGTATGTTTACTTTGGGACTACGGATTGGTTTTCCGGGAGATCCCCCCTGCATTTTTACATTGGAACTACGGGATTGCACCTGGTAGATTCCTCAGTACTGAGTATTTTTATTTGGGACTACGGACTTGTATTCCGGGAGACTCCCCTGCACGTTTATGAGTTGGACTAAGGGACTGCACCCGAGAGATCCACCGGATATTATATTTGGGGACTATAGGACGGTATCCTGGGAGATCCCTCGGTTGTTATTTTTGCGTTGAACTGTATTTTGTTTACCGTGATCACTTGTTTTCTGTTTCTTTACATCCTGTGTTGCCCTTATTGCTACACTCATTTTATATTGCTCTGTTTTACACTGTCAAACTTATATTATATTTAATCTCATTAGGGCCCTGACCTTCCTCGTCACTACCCGACCGAGGTTAGGCTTGGCACTTACTGAGTACCGCTGTGGTGTAGTCATGCCTTTCCTGCGCATGTTATTCATGTGCAGATCCAGGTATCTCTACTCAGACTTACCATCCTTGAGGTGAGGCGATCTTTCGGAGACTTCGAGGTATATCTGCCGCGTCCGCAAACCGAAGAGTCTCTCTCTATTCTCTCTTATAGTTACAACCCTTCTGTATTTACTTTGTTTAGACATTCTGGAGTTAGAACACTGTGTAGTATTCTTATCTTGTGATTCATGGGTTTCCGGGTTTTGGGAATATGTATTAGTTTTTAAGAGTTAACATTGTGTATGCCGAGCGACACTTTTAAACGTTGTTTTACTACTCTATCTCTGTTTTAACTTGTTTCTTCCGCAAATTGGTTTATTTTCTGCATTTTAGGCTTACCTAGTCGTAGAGATTAGGTGCCGTCACGATGGTTAACGGAGGGCGAACCAGGATCGTGACATGACTTCCTCATCCAAGCCTGCTTGGGGTGCGTATACACTGATTATGTTCAAAGTAAAACCTCTAACAACTATCTTAATAGTCATCAGCCTGTCATTCACCCTCCTAACCTCCACCACTAGTTCACGAAGGTCCTTATCAACCAAGATACCTACCTCGTTCCCACTCCCCTCCCACCCAGAATACCAACGTTTGAAACTGCCCACGTCCCGCGCCTTATCTCCTACCCACCTAGTCTCATATACACAAGCTATATTAATCTTCCTTTTCTCGAGAATCTTCGCTAACTCTACATATTTTCAAGTCAATGTTCCTATGTTCCAAGTCCCCACTTTCAGCCTAGTAGCTCTCTTAGTCCTCTTACCCCTTACCCTCCGCACTCCTCCCCCGCGCTGACACCCCCGATGACAAGACCTTACCTTACCACCGTTCACCAAAGCCATTACAATCAAGGAGTCACTACGCAAGCACTATCCCAAAAACAAGCCACAAAAATAAAATGAATTACTGAAATATAATCTACCACTAAAGGTCGCAAAATAGGTGAAGAAATAAAATAAAGGAACTAAAGAGGACTATAATCTACAACTAAAGGCCAGACAAATAAGTGAAGAAATAAAACAAAGGAACTAAAGGAACTATAATCTACAACTAAAGGATAGAAAAATAGGTGAAGGAATACAATATAAGAGCTAAAGGGGGTATGATTTACAATTAAAGATCACAAAGAAAATATGCAATAAAGATTCAAAATAAAGATGTAAACAGGTAGATAACAATATAAACAAGTAGGCAAAACTATCACTAATGCAATTAATTTGACAATGCTAGAGCAAATACTAACTAAAGATTCAAGAACAAAATAGGCAAGAAAGGAGATACAATTACGCTAAAATATCAAACTATTAAAATATCAACACAAGAGAGGAACAATAGAACATGGATTACAGCCCTTGAAGTTAACGAAAATCTGGTCGGCGGTGGAAAAACCATCCTATAGCTAAGAACTTCTCTCCTTTACTAAATAGAAGAAACTGTCGCTACAATTCAAGACTTGGGCTTGTTTAACTTTGATTGGATGTACACCAACCTTCAGGAATACCTTATCGATGCAATCAGGGGAAAATATATTAAAGAAGTACGCAAAACCTAATTGTTGGGGAATTATAGAAAGTGAAAGTTCAATGAAGACGATGGAACCTTCCCATCAAAACTGAAATTTGTGCAGAACTCCACCACAGCAGGAACACATACTGGGAGGAAAGCTTTGACAAACATGTGCTTCCACCCCTGTAGCTCAAGTTTTTCAACTAGTTGAGCCATTCCCTTCTCATCAGTGTTTGCAAGAATCTTCCCATTTAGTACTTTTCTATTCCTGAACTCTATGAGTCGATTAACTGCAGCTGAAATATTCTTCTTTGTCTTACCCCTGCTGGCCCTTGCAGAACAGGTAGCAGGTTTGGTGACTTTGGCTCCCCTTTTCTTTGGTGTTGTAGACTTTGCTGGCAAGCCTGAATCAAATTCTTCTTCTCCATCCACCTCAACAACAGGTTCAACAATTGAAACCTTCTTCTTTGACTTCTTTGCACTTCTGGACTCCTTCATGATTTGTGCATTAACAACCTTTCTTTTACTCCTTATGAGAGGAGTTCTAGTAGGAGGAACCACTCCTTTCCTTGTTGAAACTGTTGTCTTTGTAGCTTTCATAGTGGCCTTTCTGTACTTCTTCCTTAACTCAGATAGTGGCATATCATCTTTATCAGTGCTAACTTCTTCATCTCCAGTGGAAGGAGCCAACATAGACCGGCTTCTTGGCCCTTGTATTTTCACCAATTTCTTCTAAAGGGGCTATGACAGTGTTTCCAATTGTCATAGAGCCTTCAAATTCCTCACTCACATTCCCTTATTATTCCTCACTCTCGTCAATTACCTTTTTCACTCCCACCTACCTTTCTTGATCCTCTCCCTCACTTTCATAGACCTCCTCTTCTTCACTTAGATTTTCTTTTTCTGCAGAATTATTTTTCTGTTCAACTATCTTATCCTCTGTATCACTCTCCTTCTCATCTCCAAATACTCCCTCATTCTTACTCTTTCCTTCTTCATTGGCTATGTTTTGAGCTTCATGTTCCTCATGACTGGTCATAACTTCTTCTTCCTTTTCACCTTCATTATCTTTTTCATCCTCATTATAGCTAAAATCAAGGCTATCAGAAGTCTCCTTTTGTATTGGTTCTTTACGTCCCCTCCCTCAACCACAGGCTCCACAACCGTTGTATCTAACCTATTTCCCAGATCCCCTGTATACTCTTCTCCTATGAATTTCTCTACTGGTGACTTCTCACTCGTAATTGTAAGAGTATATAGGGGTGCAACATCTATAGCAGAAGCCAAAACATCTAACTTGGGAGCAGGATGTGGTACCTGATCAGTAGTGCCTGATTCCCTCTGAATCATAGATTCCTTGACTCCAGTGTCAACATGCGCAGCAGCCTCAGGCATTTTCTTGACGAATTTTCTTGAAGTTTCTTTGACCTTTGTCGTCTTAGAGGTATTTTTTGTAGGAAGCTCAGGTGCATGGGTAGTTGCTTTTGAAGGAGGAGGCACAATGGAGATGGGAATGACAAGAAGTGGAGCAGTAGGAACAGGGGAGGATGAGGTAGGTATGGTGGAGGATATAGATGGAGAAGGAGCAGGTGTGGGTGTGGGTTCTCTTGTAGTCTTGTCATTTTTCTTTGACTTGGGCATCAAGATTTTGGGTTTTGCTTCAACCTTGGTTGATGATTTAGCTTTAGAGGGTATTTGACTGGCTTTAGGCATGGTGATCAAATGAGAAACTCGAAGAAGAGAATTAAGGCTTAAGGGGTTAGTTCTTGATACTTGCTTTCGATTCTTGCTTAGGGTTTGAGAGAAACAGTGAGGTTAGAGAAGTTGATTTTTCTAAGGGCCTTTTAAAGGCATTACTTCTTATTTGACTAGAAGAGAGAAAGTGACCGAATTTGAGTTCTAAAGGGACTCTTATAATGGTTACTTTGACTGTAAGGTTTTTAGGACTAATTGATCTCTAATTGCACAAGGATTCCCCCTTACCATTTGACTAGAAAACAACTAGAAGTGATGCCAACTGAATTAGAAGTCTGATATAGCAGTAATTTTAGAATATAAATTCATAGTGACTTAAGACAGTATGGCACATACCTGAGTCAAAGAACTAACTCCTTATTCATTTCTGCAATAAAGATTCAACACTTTATATTAGTATCATGCAACATAGTTATCAACCACATTCTTTATGCAAGTGTGTGAGCTTAATACAATCACAAAGCTAAATCAAACACATTGTACTTAAATATCTACGTTTTATTATGCTTTTTCTAACAAATCACTAGGGTCAACTTTGCGGGAGGAGTTGATTAGACCTAGTTCTAGTCTATTCCTTTCAAAGTAATCCCTACTCAGAGCTTTAGTATATCAGCAATTTGATATGCAGTTTTACAGAAGTTAATTGAGATATTCCCCTTTTCAACATTGTCTCTGAGAAAGTGATGTCCAATGTCAATGTGCTTGGTTCTTTTGTGCTGACATGGATTTTTATCAATGTTTATAGCTCTAGTGTTATCACAGAAAATAGAAACACAATCAACAAATATACCATACCTTAGTTATTATTTTATCCATAGTAACTGAGCACACCAGGATGTTGTTGCCACATATTTAGCCTCAACTGTAGATAATGCCACTGAGTTTTGCTTCTTTGTTCACCAAGACACCAGACAAAAACCTAGAAAATGTGCTGTTCCTGTCAACATGAAAACCTGCATAGCCTACATCAGCATAACCAACTAGATCAAAGTTGTACCCTCTGGGATACCATAGCGAGAGCTTATGGGACCCCTAGAGATATCTTGGTATTCTTTTGACAACCTTTAGGTTGGATTCCTTGGGATTTGCCTGAAATCTTGCACATAATCCCACACTAAACACTATATCAGGCCTGCTTGCTGTGAGGTACAATAGTGACCCAATCATTCCTCTATATAGCTTCTGTTTCACACTTTTCCCTTCTTCATCAAGGTCCAGCTTTGTTGCAATGGCAATGAGGGTATTAATAGACTTGGAGGAGTCCATGTTGAATTTCCTCAATAACTCTTTGATATATATCTGTTTATGTATCATGGTTCCAGTAGGTGTTTTCTTGATCTGCAGCCTCAGAAAGAAGTTCAGTTCACCCATTATGCTCATTTCGACCTCATTTCCTATCATCTAAGCAAATTCCTTGCACATTGCTTCATTGGTGGCCCCAAAGATAATATCATCCACATACACTTGCATAATCAGAATATTCTTCCCTTTGCTCCTCAGAAATAGCGTGTTGTCCACCTTTCCTCTTACAAAGTTGTTGGCTAAGAGGAATTTTGAGAGCCTTTCATAGAAAGCTCTAGGAGCCTGTTTCGGACCATAAAGATTTTTTTATCTATTTTGAACACATAGTCAATAAATTCTTCACTTTCAAATCCAGGAGGGGTTTTGACAAACACTTCCTCTTTTAGGTACCTATTCAAAAAGGCACTCTTTACATCCATTTGGTATGAAGTGAATTCCATGTGGGCAGCAAAGGCTATCAGCATTCTTATAGCCTCTATTCTAGCTACAAGTGAAAATATCTCATCATAGTCAATGTTCTCCTCTTGATTATATCTCTGAACCACCAGTCTGGCCTTGTTCCCTATGATATCTCTTTGTTCATCCAACTTGTTTCTGATCACACATATGGTACCTATTATAGTTCTGTTCTTGGGTTTTTGTACCAGGTGCCAGACCTTGCTTCTCTCAAACTAATTTAACTCCTCTTGCATGGCTATGATCCAGTCTGGATCCTTTATAGCTTCTTTGATGGTCTTAGGTTCAACCTGTGAGAGGAATGCTATGAGCGCATATAGATTTCTTAGAGAAGACCTGGTTTGCACCCCTGCATTTGGATCAAAGATGGTATTTTCAAGAGGGCGTGAGCTTTGATGCTTCCATGGTCTGATATGCACACCCAGTGAAGATTCACCTGTGGAGTGACCCAAGGGAACAAGTTCAGTAGGTGTGGCTTCATTATTCTGATCAGCAGTTAGAGTAGCTCTTTCTTCTTCCGGTTTCTCATGATCACTTTCAATTTCCTTGTGGTTTTCAGATCTATCTTCATTAGATTATCTCTATCACCAGTGAATCCTATGTCATAATCTTCATCTTGCAGATCTTCTCAGCTAAATTGTTAGATTCATAAAAAATAACATGAATATTTTCTTCCACACACATAGTTCTTTTATTAAAAACCTTATATGCCTTACTATATGGAGAGTAACCCAAGAAAATTCCCTCATCACTTCTGTCATCAAACTTACTTAGAGTGTCTTTCCCATTATTGTGCACAAAATATTTGCACCCAAAGGATATCAGGTGAGTGATGTTGGGTTTTCTTCCTCGAAGTAACTCATAGGGAGTTTTCTCAAGAATGGGTCTGACTATGCATCTATTTAACAGATAGCAAGCAGTATTGATTGCCTCAGCCTAGAAGTTCTTAGGCGGTCCACTAGCAATCAACATGGTTCTCCCCATGTCTTCTAAAGATCTATTCTTTCTTTCTACAACCCTATTTTGTTGTGGATTTCAAAGTACAGAGAAATTATGGTCAATGCCATGTGAGCCACAAAACTAAAGGAATTTTGGATTTTCAAATTTAGTTCCATGGTCACTTCTTATACTTAAAATATCACATCCTATCTTTTGTTGAATCATTCTAACAAATACACAAAAAACATCAAAGGTTTCATCTTTGCATCCCGAAAATAAAGTCCAGGTATACCTGGAAAAGTCACAAACACTTACCTCTTACCTCCTCTGCTCCTTATTCTCATTGGTCCACATAGATCCATGTGAAGGAGTTCAAAAGGTTTAGAAGTGCTTACAAACTTCTTAGATTTAAAGGATGACCTAACATGTTTCCCTCTAACACAGGCATCACATATCTTGTCAGAGGTGACTTCAACTTTAGGTAGTCCAAGGACCAAGTCTTTCACTACCAACTTATTGAGTTGAGAGAGAGTGTCATGTCCCATTCTTTTATGCCATAGTAGTGGATCATCTTCCACTACAGTCAAGCATGTGTGCTCACTCTGGGAAGTGACATAATCGATATCTTGTAGACATTGTTATGTCTCTTATCCTTTAGCACAATTTCATCAGTATCAAGCTTAGTGACATTGCAGATTTTGGAATTGAATTTTACCTCATTTCCTTTGTCTCACATTTCAGAGATGCTAAGAAGATTGTGTTTAAGACCTACCACATAATACACATCTTCTATAGCATAAGAGAGTGACTTGCCAATCTTACCAATACCTATTATCTGGCCCTTTTTCCCATTACCAAATGACACACTCCCTCATTAGAAGGCTGTTAGTGAGAGAAAGTTTTCTTTCTCCAGTCATATGTCTTGAGCATCCACCGTCTAAATACCAGTCCTGATTGTTTCTCCTCACCTTATCCTGTACCAAAATTCACAAGTTAGTTTGGGAACCCAGACTAGCTTGGGTCCCTTTTTGTTTGAAAAAGGATGAATCATTTCCCTTCTTGCCCAAAAGGGAGGAGGATTAGAAGCTATTTTCTTGTTAACCTTTATCCACTTAGTATGGACATGAGGATTAACCTTTGGCTCCTCTTCCTTCTTCACATTTTTAGCAATACCAAAGATATTTCTAAATAGAGCATGAATCAAGGCAGGACACGTGTCTCTAAAATGTTTTGCTCTTCAACAATGAGTGCATATGTTATTATCAGAAATTCCTACATACTTTGGGTCAAACTTAGGGACAGGTTTTCTGTAGCCAATTCTAGATTTGTTAGTGCTACAATATTCATTCAGCCAATTCAAGGCATCGGAAGATCTATAACATTTGTTTAGTCTAGAGACTTCATAATTAGCTTTTTCTAGGTTCTCATGCAGGACTTTATTTCTACATTCAACTTCATAAAGATTATCATTAGCAATTTTTAATTCCTTTTCAAGCTTATCATGCAGATCACTCATTTGCCTTTGCCATATGTATCGGGAGACTTCTCATTCTTAGAAGTTAATTCAAGAACCTGGTTCTTAAGGTCCTTGACCTGTTTCTCTAAAGTAGCTTTGTCAGATTCAAGCTCTTTGATGTCAAATTTGACACATGAAAGATTGCTGATTGGTAGTTCATTTCCATTACTCATTTTATCCATTTAATTCATTATGGTGACAATTATGGCCATTAGTTGCTTTATTGACATAGCATGGATATTTTCTTTCAAGTTAGATATACTTACCTGGTTTGCCTCATCTTCAGTTTCTGAATCACTCATGGTCATCATTCCTATCACTTCTTCCTTTATTTTTGGTTCTTCAATCGCCATCAGAGCCACTTCAATGTTTTCATTTCCAAAGTCAGTTTCTTAGGTCCTCCATATATCATGAGCAGAGATGCAAGAGGACACTCGAAGGAGGGTGTTTCTTGACATACTTCTGTGGAGCAAGTCCTTTGCTTTGGCATTTTTCTAA
Source organism: Nicotiana attenuata (assembly GCF_001879085.1). Taxonomy (NCBI): domain Eukaryota; kingdom Viridiplantae; phylum Streptophyta; class Magnoliopsida; order Solanales; family Solanaceae; genus Nicotiana; species Nicotiana attenuata. The sequence goes on along the minus strand of NC_031995.1, from coordinate 69,659,365 downwards.
ACTAGCTGACGATCTTCCTTATCGTATTCCTCTTCTCTTTTGTTGCACTTGTTACCTTCACCATCCAATTTGGTTGGGAGAATTGGTCCATGAGTGATAATTACCCATAGATCAAAGTTAGTAGCCGGAAGATATGTTTTCATACGTAGCTTCCATTCATAATAGTGATGTTCATTAAACAAAGGAGGTCTTCCAATGTGCATCCCAAGTTGTACTGAAGGTTCTGTCTTCATAGCTTGGTGTTCATAAATCACATAACGTAGAGACTAATAGCCTCATCCTCCTTTGCTTCCTCTTGATCACTCCTACTATCCTTATATGCTGCAAAGAATGCCTGCTTCATAGCTTCAGTAAATCTTTTTCCTAGGATTTGTTTCCTTTGTTGGAACCTTTCTGCTGTATCTTCTCCCGTTTCTTTTTTTTCAACTTGTTCTTTCCTCTGCTCGATTTCCCATATTGGGAGGTCCTTTACCATATTATATAGCTTGCCACACTTCTAGCACCCATCATAGTTAGCTTTGTTGGTATGCTTATGCTTACTACTGGTCTCTCTCATGGATGCACTTTTGGAATTATTCATGAACTTTTTGAACTTCGCAAATATTGCTAGATCAGGATCATCATAGTAAGATTCATCATCCTCAGATGCCTTAAGAACCAAGGCCTTATCCTTCTTTGGTTCTTCTTTGCGCAGTTCCATCTTTCTCATTTCATGAGTTTTTAAGTTTCCAACCAACTTATCAAGTGAGATTTTATCCAATTTCTTGGCTTCCTGGATTGCAGTGACTTTTGATTCCCATGAAGCTGGAAGGATTCTTAGGACTTTGCTAACCAACTCTTCTGAGGTAAACACATTTCCAAGTGATTTCAGTTCATTGGTTATAATTGTAAACATAGTCATCATATCCTAGATAGGCTCTGACTCCTTCATGGAGAAAAGCTCATAGTTTCTCATGAGTAGTTCAATTCTTGATATTTTAACTTGATTTGTTCCTTCATAAACAGTTTGGGGTGCATCCTATATCTGCTTCACATTAGAGCACACAGAAATTTTAGTGTACTCATCAGGACCAAGTCCACAAATAAGGATTTTTTTAGCCTTTGCATTCTTCTCCATCATTCTGAAATCTGCAGCCACAAATTCGGAGGGCTCCTTAGGAACTGTTTCACTTCGTACATTTTGTTTAGTAGGAACCAAATGACCTTTGTTTACTATGGTCCATAGTCCATAATATTTAGCTGTCAAGAAATCTTCCGTTCTTCCTTTCCACCAACTATAATATTTTTCATTGAACAGGGGCGGTCTGGTAGTTGCTTGTCCATCATTAATTCCAGGTGGAGCACTCATCTTTTTTCCAAGATCTTTCTAGGTGTTAGCCATGTAAATGAGAGAACTCACTCTAATACAAATTGTTAGTTTGAGTGCCCGTATGAATTACTAAAGAACTTGATTCTTTACCGTGTTCCTTAAGCGAAAGTAAACAAGCAATAAAATGAACACAACGATTTTTACATGAAAAATCACCGGGCTCAAAAGGTGCAAAAACCACGACCTACCAAGTAAAATTTTCAACTCTAACTACAGTAGAACAATGAGCCAAAATGTATCGATTATAATACTGTAATTAAATACTCTCTAGTACTCCTACTACTCCAATTTGATTTACAAGTAATTCTAACTGGTAAAACAAACACTCACTCCAACTCACTAATTGTTTATGATACTTGATTACAACTCAATTTCCTAAACACATTTACTAGACTAAGTCGGGAAGAGTACGAGACAAGTACTCAACACCACTGAAACACTTTATGACTCTGTTGTTGATGTGTAAAAGGATAGTTTAGAAGTCCAAAGTCAATCCTATTTAAACACGACTTGAGATCTTCTAGAAGTCCTATTCATAGTCATATTCATGATTGATCGGACTCCTACTGTTCTAAGGAATCCACAAGCTTTGGGACTTTTGTCTCTGGCTGACTTATCCATATCTTCTTGAGCGATGACCCTTATCATTTACAACAACAATCTTCCACCAAACTCGAACCTGGTAACTTTGAGATAAAGTTACTGTCTTGTACATACATACAAGTATCAATCACGAGGAACTGATCCATTAACCTGAGGAGTTGGTTCTTCACAACAGTTAAGCAACTACATTGAGGACCTAGTTCTTTGAGTAGTTAGTCACACTTTGTTAATCATCAAAACTTCAATGGTAAACATTCTGCTTTGCCAAAGTATTAAGGTATCCCACTATAAAAAGTTACTCAAAATTATCAAAGTCCTTTATATTAGAAAAGAGCCGAGAGAAAGGAGCTTTATAGAAGAAAAATAGCTAAATAATTAATAATGTTGCCTCTGCCCCTGTCAATGTGACAACAGAGACCAAAGCACATATTAGTATGGACTCTGACAGAACTCCTAGTGTTCAAATTGAAATGCTTTTATATATTTTGTTCCCAATTTTATTAAGAGTAGAACATTCTGCAATCAGTAATCTTCAGAAAATCTGTTCGAACAAGCCACTTCCGTATTTACCACAACTTCAAAATCAGCTCGCTAGTGACTAATAACATAAGGATTAATTTCTAACTTCGCCTATAAAGTTGCTCATTCTATGTCCAAAATAGAATATTGAAGTAATAAACAAATCGCTAGGTCATTAGAAAACTATATATGCTGAAGGGAATAAGCTGGCTCTTTAGAGATTGTTCTCAGATATGCAGAATTGACGATATATGAATTTTTGAGATTTTCCCTAATTTATAATGGCTGCAACAGCCAACATAATAACTTTAACCTCTATTTCTATAAGCAAGATTCAAGTGAACAAATTGATCAATAAGAGATAGTTGTCGTGATTCTTTGATGGCCTTAACAATTTCTGTATGATCATTGTTTTCTCAAGGGTAATTAGCTGACATTGCTTTATCATAACTTAATTTCATTATCTGAATAAATTATACTTGCACTTTGTTTACCCCTAAAATGAGTAACAATTAAATTTGTACGCATTTTGAAGGATATGTGTTTTAATTCAATACGAATGAATAATAATAACAGATAAATAAATTAGAGATAAAATAAATGATCGAACCAATCGCAATGTGATGGTCAAGCCTGATCTTAGATTGAACAGTGGACTTTATAACCTTGATCGGGCACTAGATACAAGCTCGGTGGCGAATAGATAAGAGAACAATATGAAGAACACTTTGAACAATATCTAGAAGAAAAATAAACTTTTATTTCTTTGATTTACGTGTCACAATGTGTCAGAATAAAGAAAATCTTTCCCTTTATATAGTAGGAGAATTTTAGTCCAGTACAAGTCTAAATAAGGTAAAAAATCTTCTCTTTTCGGTAAATGTCGATCTACAATTGATACCGAACGGGATTTGCGCCATAATATTCGGTTGAGGGCGAATATTACGGCCTCTTACTCATCATGCGTAGCCCTTCTCCGCGTTTCTCGAAACCCAAAAGCTATACTTGGTTTGCTCCGCTACTTCACCGTGCCCGACATCGTTCGTTCCTCCAAGTTTCGATACGAGGGGTTTTTTGGGCCTCGATTATAATCATGTTGAGCCTTGCTTCCCCTTTGTTTCCTCATCAGGGGATCGGGGGAAATTCTGGCCCCAATTTTACCCGTATATAGTAAATTCTTTACCCCTAAAATGAGTAACAATTAAATTTGTATGCAGTTTAAAGGATATGTGATTTAATTCAATATGAATGATTAATAATAACAAATAAATAAGTTAGAGATAAAACAAATGATCAAACCAATTGCAACGTGATGGTTAAGCCTAATCTTAGATTGAACAATGGACTTTAACGTCGACCGAACCCTCGATACAAGCTCGGTCGCGAATAAATAAGAGAACAAAATGAAGAACACTCTAAACAATATCTAGAAGACAAAAATAAAATTTATTGCTTTGAATTGCGTGTTACAATGTATCAAAACAAGGAAAATCTTCCCCTTGATATAGTAGGAGAATTTCAGTCCTAGTACAAGCCTAAATAAGGTAAAAATCTTCGCTTTCCGGTAAATGTCGATCTACAATTGATACCGAATGGGATTCGTGCCGTAATATCCAGTTGAGGACGAATATTATGGCCCCTTAATCGTCATGCGTAGACCTTCTCCACATTTCCCGAAATCTAGGAACTATACTTGGTGTGGGTCTGTTATTTCACTGTGCCCAACATTGTTCGTTCCTCCGGGTTTCAATACAAGGTGTTTTCGGGCCTCGATTATAATCATGTCAAGCCTTTCCTCCCCTTTGTTTTCTCATCGAGGGATCGGGAGAAACTCTACCCCCGATTTTACCCATATACAGTAGTCCCCTCGTTTATCGGAGAGTAGATTTATCGAAGCGACGGGAAGCGATAAACTTTTTTAACCCCAATTCCTTCTCCCGTACGCGAAACTCGAGTTGATGGATCAGTGAAACGTCCCATCAGTCCCCTCGTTTTAACTTCGGACATGTGTCAGTTGCCGGCTGACCGTGCCCGAATAGGAAACGTCACACACTGATTACCCCTTCCCTATAAAAGCTTCGACCCTCTTTTCAATTTTTTACTTTACGATTTGAGAACTCCTTGAATTACCCTCGACTTCTTCACTTATTTCTAACCCTTTGAAACCTTCATACATTGGTTTCCAGATCTTCATATTTTCATCTTCAAATCCTCGTACTCCTTCAAATCTTCAAGTCCGACCTTCATACCTTCATACCTTCATCCTTACCTTCAAATCTTTATCCTTACTTTCAAACCTTCATCCTTACCTTTAAATCTTCAAATTTTCCAGTATTCGATGGTGAAAACATCCAAATTTGTGCCTCAACAGACCGTCCCTTTAACTTCCAACCCAACCACAGATACCGAGGTGGCCGTTCCTAAGGTGGCCCTGGAACCTCTTTTGAAGAGCTTCATCCTTGGGAGCTATTTCATTGAGAACGAATTCAAAGTCGAGAAAGCCTCCAGTCAACAGGATCAAGGCGAAGGGGCATGGAGGTACATATGCTCCATTAACGAGGATACACTCCCCACCGTTCGGTAGGATTTCTACTAGGAGAGAAAGGAGGTGGTCGTGCCCGGGCCCAATAAAGACATTACCACTCACATGGAGGGGTATCTAAGTGTTTGCACTTACCCCTTCACGCGTGCCCTGGTGGACCCTATAATCCCCCGCTTCTGCGAAAGGTACGAGGTCTACCTTGGGAAGATTTACCCGTCGTTTCGTAGGATCGTAATCCTCCTCCGCCATTTTATCAACAACACCGAAACACCTCAGTTTACCCTCGACAACCTGCTTCGTCTCTACAGTCCCCAAATTGTTCGATGAGAGTTGATCAAGCTTGTCTGCCGAGTAAGCAAAGCTCCGTTCTCGAGCACAGATGAAGATCAAGATTGAGGTTGGCAGGGAAGGTTCGTTCGGGTGAAAACTGAAGACCTCAATCCCTCTGAATTTCTACTGTTCCCTAAAAAGTGGAACTTAGCCCGTAAGTTTTCCTTTATGAGTATTTGGTACTTCCTTTGTTCTTTCTCTAATTACATGTGCCCATCATTGTGCAGCGGTCACCCAAGTTCCCAATGCAGTCCCTCTTCAAGGAGTGGATCAAGGGGATCTGCAAACAAATGTTGCATTTTGAGTGCGAATGGCGCAAGCTCAGAAAGGGCAAGTGGGAGGCCCATTTCCATGGTGAGTCTTCCTCCTGAACAATTCTACTTTCGTTCTTAACCTTTACTTCTACTAAGTCTTTTTATCTTTTTCAGATTTGCCCAAGACCACTGAGCTTCGACCATTGGATGAGGACGAGGCTCCATCTTCACTTGTCGAACCCTCCGTTTCGGGACAGTCTGAAATTGCTGCACGGGAGGAGAAGAAGAAGAAAAAGAGGAAGTCCTCTGGCTTCCAAACACCAAGGTAAAGAAGAAGCGGGTAACTGTCCGGGTCCGGAAAAGCAACAAAAAGAGTAGCAAAGCTAGTGTATTGGACACTGATTCCCTCTTCCGGCTTAGGGATTACCCTGAAGATGATGATCTGGAGTTTATTGCTCATGGGTCAACCATCGACGAAGGAGAATATGCGGCAGCCGGGGAAGGTGGCCCAGAGGCCTATCCCCCTTTAGCTCGGGAACTAGAAGGAGAATCAGAGGCCATGGCCTCCCTAGAAACTGCTCCTACCTCGAAGGAATAACCGGTGTCATTGACATCGCGGAGTCGATGACTTACACAGAGTCTATGTTCGACGACGCTGAAGCCGATAAAGAAAAATCAAATGAGACGGCACAGGGTGCAGACGAGGCCATCAACATGTTTTTCGACGATGTGGACATGGGCGCGTTGAAGGATTATTCCGGGCTTGGCCACCTAGAGATCCTAAAAAAGATGTGCCATCAGGAAAAGGCAAGTCGAGCCAAGCCGAGCTCGAGCCCGAAGTTGGTGAGGCAGTTCCCTGCTCCGAGTGTGGATCCCGATCGTAAAAGAATGGGCCATGTTTACTATCCTGGTGGACACTAGGGTGCTGTCAATTCCGGTTGGGTGTGGCCAGCTATCTTCGCTGTCTGGTGACCGAAGAGGACCAGGCGAAGATGAATGAAGTAGGCGCATCGATCCTCTTCGACGAGGCACAACAGGAATTGAACCGGGTAAGTTTCCTATCCTTTGTGCTCTTTAAAAATTTTGCTTAGCTCCAGCATGCTCTAACGATCATATCATTTTGTTTTTTAGGCTTTGTTGTCTATCATGAAAGCTTCCTTTGGTCTCTAATGGAAGTCAGCCAGCTCGAGTTCGAGCTCGAAGAGCAGGGCCGGTAGAAGGATATCCATAGGGTTCTCAGTGAACAAAAAGACGAGGCCTTCAAGGATCTCTCAATTCTCCGAGACGAGATGGAAAAGGCACAAAAGGAAGCCCTGTCCGTGAAACAGGAGCATGCTGATATGGCCGAGAAGGTAAATTTGAGGTTAAAAACGAGAGGTTACGCGTAGTGAATAACGACGCAACCTCGCAGGTCCAAGAGAAGATAGACTTTATTGACAAACTTCGAGACGAGATGAACGAGGTCAAGACTACGACCAAGGTGCTGAGGAGCGGGATGGACCTGCTGGCCTCCGAAAAGGAGGCTACAAAAGAGGAGTTAGCATCTGTCAAGGACCAGTTTCGAGTGGCAAACGATAAGGCTCACAAGTGGTCTCGGCTAAATGATGAACTCCAGGCACAACTGGATTCAGCCGTCTCGAAATGGGACAACCTTGGCCAGGAATATACTACGCTGAAGTCCAAATTAGAGGCTACCTCGGTTGATTCCACCGAGGTCGAAGAAATTCTGGCCTAGTATAAAACCAATGTGAAGATAGCCGAGGTCCGTTTAAGAACGAAGATCGAGTATGTAAAGCGGCTGTCCCGAAGGGAAACCCTCGAGGAGATTCATGCCCGGGGATTTGATCTATCGGCCGAGATTGAAGAGGCCGAGAGGCTTGAGGCCGAGGCAAAAGAACTTTATGAGCCTGAAGGTCCCGAAGGTTCTAAAGGTTCCGGTGCCGAGTTGAGCTCCGGTTAAGATTAGGCGGAGATGCCTTAGCTCCTTTTGGTTTCTCTTTTGTATATATATATATATAGTTTATTTTGAGGCCGTTTTGTCGTGTCTTTGTAAATGCTCTTTGAAATATATATACAATTTTACTTCGGCAACACCGTGTCTTTACTTTTCAACATTTATTTGTAATTTTTTATTTGTGGATCGTCCTTAATGCCTTGGCATAGAATTACACGTAATCTGGATCATCCCTTCTCTTGAAGCCTGAACGAGGCCCAATTTTGATGGTAACCTCAAATTCTTCGTAGCTTCGCAAAAACGAAGGCCTTTAAGACACTAGAGTGTTTTAGTCAAATACGATGGTGCTCTGGCGAGGTTAATCCTTTAATAGGTTTTAATCAATCGTAAGGGCCTTACTTTCTTAGTACGGACTTCGGACGTCTCCGAGCCATTTTAGGTTGGTCGTAACCTTTCATGTTTGAGCCTTGCCTAATAGGCTCGGTGCCTCCGGTATTTGATAGCACATGGCATCCGATTTTTTGTCAGACGAAAGTCCCTGAGTCGGGGTAGCTAGTGGGCTTTAGGATTTAGGATCCGTTGCGATACATCAATGGAGTGAAATGTATAGTGATATAGTATAAAGGAAGCAAATATTTCTTTCCTTGTTTTGCATGGAGAGTACATAATCGGAGGCACATAAGCCTAGTGCCATGGCTAGAGCGGGCTACATGGGTATGGTTCGTTTGACCATTTGACCCTTACAACGAATCCTAACTATCAATCCTTGGCTTTTACTATTAAGTGATAGAACCTTCTAAAGATCCTAACCTAGGGATTAACGACCCCCAGTATTTGAGGCCGAACTTGTGAGGGCTCAAATGCCGTTGGTTCGATAGAGATGATCAGCAATTCTGGCTTTAGGCCAGCCTTCAAAACTAAGTTAGAATGCTTTACTGTTGCCTCGGTAAAAACCTTTCCGTAAAACCCACTTCGGGAAAAATTGGTTCAAGGGAAAAAGAGTACAACGCGTGATTTCAGACCTAATAGTCATATTTGCCGTCGGCAGAGTACTTGTATAAGTTAGTCCGTAATATAACAAAATTAAAAATAGAGCCCGTAACTTAGAAGTAGTACCGTTTTAACAGCGCCACGTTCCAGTTGTTCGGTAGTTATACACTGTTTCCCGACTCGAGTTTGTATGAGCCTTTCCTGGTTATTCCGGTAACTCTATATGATCCTTCCCAATTTGGGCCAAGTTTCCCATCATTTGGGTTATTGGTGTGCAGTGTTACTCTCCTTAACACCAAGTCCCCGACTTGAAAATATTGAAGGTAAGCTCTTCGGTTGTAGTATGATCGCTGCCGACTCAACACTACACTAAGGTAGGAAGAGCGGGTCGCAACAGCTTTTACCCGATAGTGGATCGGGATCGATTTTCCACAGGGAGCTAGAGAGAGAGAGTTGTATTATCTGCTTAGTCTAGAATTGTAGTTGTGCTTCTAATATCACTTCTAACATTTTCGGTTTTGATTTTTATATCTTCTACTTTAAGACTAATATTTGAAGCTAAATTATGCTATGGAGATATTGCTAAGTTGTAATTAATATAGAGAATGGCACTAGGGTCGTGGCATTACCTAGGTGGCTAATTAACGGGTAGATGCTACTAAGGGTAAATTGACTTATTTGGGGCTTATGCTATAACCGTTGCTCAATTGTACCCACTCTCACACCTCTCGATAGAGAGAGTGGTTTTGCCCAATTGACTCTCTCGAGACCAATTGGGTAGGCCAATTTGACCAAGCAACTAGGGTTCAAGTGGGGTAATTACTCTCTCGAGGTTTAACCCGTTAATTGGGACTACCATTTCTCACGGGTCCATCCCAATTCCTTGTTGGGTCAATTTTGGGGTCATAGACTTTCTTTCTCAAGAAGAGTCAAACCCACCAAGCTAGAATCAGTGTTTGCAACCACCAATCCTTAATGAAAACCTAAAATTAACCTAAATAGCAAACACCCAATACCAATCTAGCCTTAGATTGCAACACCCATTAATTACCCACACTAGGGTTGAGCCACAACCCTAGCTAGTGAGTTTAGCTACTCATGCTAGATGCAAAAATTAAAGAAATAGATGAAGAAGCAAACATAATAATTGATTACTAAGGAAGAAATACAAAATTAGAGGTTAAAAATGCCAAAAATGGCTAAACCCAATGTTCTCACGAGCTCAGCAGCCTTCCGTATATAAAACTTAACCTAAAAATGGAAAAAGGATCTATTTATAGTGCTTGAAAAACTTGGACAAAAATACTCCTGCGGGGTCAGCGCGGCCGCGTGGGCTCTTGAAATCTTGAAGATTGGCTCTCTGAAGTTGAGGATAGCGGGCCGTGCAAAAAGGTAGCGCGGCCGCGTGGGGTCTGGCGCGGACCGCGTAAATGTGACCACGGCCGCGTGGCTTGCTTTGGTCCCCAAATTTCATCTCTATGAATCTCTTCACGCGGACCGCGTAAAAATGTGGCGCAGCCGCGTGAGCCGCGGCCGTGTTGTGAGAGACCTGAATTAGCACTTCTCTGATTCTCCTAGTGCGGCCGCGTGCACTTTTGTGCGGTCCGCAGTAGGGTCTTTTTCCTTTACTTTTCTTGGCCTTTGATACTTGAGCAGGTTTCACTCCGTACTAAGCCGATCATTGAAAAGTCAGTCACTTTGTCGCTCAAACCTGCAATCAAGCACAACCTGTGAGCATTTTGGGATTATTTTGTATCAAATTATACTCAAAGCATAGGCAAGTAGGGGCATAAAACACGTTAAAATCCTACTTATCAACTCCCCCAAACTTAAACCTTTGCTTGTCCTCGAGCAAACAAAATAAAACCCACCCCATAAAGGAACATCCAAGTGATTCCAGCTATCCTAAAGTAACCTCAACAAGCATCAATTGGGACTAACAATTGCCCTTAATACGAATGCATCATTAACACATTTAGAACTTTGAAAACTATGGATCAAGTGCGACACTAGAGCATCAAGGGTTGACACATTTCATCAAAGAACTTTTCTCAAATACCTTGGTCATTGTGGAACCCAAACTCACACATCCTCAACTCTCCCTAAGCGAACCTCACCTTTTTAGAGTATTGACACACAAACCGAGGTTGATGGAATTTCACTCATCTCTCTCAAGAATAATGTCACAAGTCCGGCTTTTGGTACCATATGCTTGCCCCTTATGTATGTATCCACTAATGTAGGTTTCCTTCAACTCAAGATCATATAGGGCTTTTGTGGAGTCATTGTGAAGGAAAGGGTAAATGTTGGAAATGTTTTAGTTCAAATGGGTTCAATCTTCCCTTAAGCACTTCCTTTGATTCATTTTGGCACACTTTCTTGACTCATTTGAGCATTTCACTTCTTTTCAAGGGGTTAGAGGGACACATTGTCACTCTTTGTTATGCAATTCAAATCATTTCTCCTTTTTCTACTTTCTTCTAGCCTTTTTTCACTTTTGTTTCCCTTGCATCCCCTTTTTATTCTTTTTTTTTTCTTTTTCTCTTTTTTTTTTCTTTTTCTTTTTCAGTGCTTCCCTTTTTCTTTTTGCTTTCGTTCCCTTTACCACTATTGCTTCCTTTCTTGTCTCTCCTCCCACAAACTTAGACATTTGCCATTACTCAAGGGAAGATTTGGGTGTCAAGAGAGGGTATCTTTTAGAACGGGTATAGGCTTGTAACATTGGTTCTTGAAAGAAAAGGTTCAAGGCTCGAAAGGGTTGACTAGGGATCATTTCATTGGTAGGCCATTGAATTGTTTAAGTCAACATTGGGATCAAGGAGAGCCTACAATCACTTCTCAAGTCAAATTTCACCTAGGATTTTGCCTCAACAAACATTCAGGGCAAGTTCTAGATCATTGGCTCAGGACTTGGACTCACAATTCGATTTCTCACCACACATGCTAGGAGATTGCTAAAGACATCGAGTCGAGGGCCCACAACGAACTCAGTTATGATTCAAGCGCACAATGGTCCAAAAAGACCACATGATGATTGTTTGGTCAACACAAGAGTCTCAAGGCCACAACTTCCACTATCCTAACACAACATTATGTCTTTGATCATGGGATCGAAGGCAAATGTGTTAGGCCCAAGTGAAGCTTTGCCCGAGGTACCCTTAACTACGAAATAACAAAAACAAACAAAAAATCAAAAACGGACTCAAACCCTTAAGAAAGTTGTCACACCATCTATCATTGGGAAGAGCCACCCGGTTCGCACTATACTCCACCCTTGGAAAGAACCGTGGCATTAAGAAAACCAAGGGTTTATTGAAAATGCCAAAAACTAAACAAAAGGCTACAAGCCTATCTACGAAGCTAAAAACGAAAGTTTTTTGTGAAACTAGAAAAACAGAATGAATATATACAATAGGGTAATAGAATATACAATGAGGGATGAAAATATACCGAATGTAACTTTATATACAGACCAAAAGATAAGAAAAAGTACGATAAAAGTAGCTAAAATGTAAAGTTATATTTAGAACAATTAGGAAATCAAATAAACAGAACATAAAATGAAAGTCTAATATGTACAATCATCCAGATAATCCAAAAAATGTAGGGCGCACCCCCACGAAGAAGAGCTGGCATTGTCCCCAATGCCAACTACACAAATAAGCACAAAATATCAGTGAAAGGATATAGAAGAGCTCCCTAGTCCTGATCCGTCTACATAGGATCCTCAGTGGTCCCCTGATCCCCTGTATGGGCGGGAACCTCAGACTAGTCCCCTGCCTGCTGCTGCTCTGCTGCTGGGATAGTGGCCTGCTCCTGGACCGGATGAATAGTGGGTGCATCACTGGAGGGAATCCCCTGAGTCTCCGCAAGCTCAATCACTACACCCTCTGCACTGGGAAGCTTCCTCTTCTTCCTTGGAGGCTGGGATGCCTGCCCCTGTTGTGGCTCTGGTGCTGCTGCTGGAGGAGATGGATCCTCAAATAGCAAGTCTAAAGGCATTTGATCTGCCAATAGCTTGTCCACATCCGCCCTAAGTGCCTTCACCGACTCCTTGGGCGCCCTTGACTTTCTCATCTTCTTATGCTCCTTGGCAAGCTCTTTCAGAGCTTTGCCATGTGAATCTACCACCTTAGTCAAGGTGGCCTGAGTCTCTAAAATCTTCTCCTGGTTGGCCAGGAGCTTCTTCAATGTTTCCTTAATAGACTGAGGAATATGAGCAGTGGTCGGTGCTGACTGGGCCTCAACTGAAGTAGCCAATGTTAACAACTTGGATGTCGCAGCTGACATCCAGTTGTTCAAACTGGCCAAAGTCTTTGCTAACTGATGGGCTGTGAGAGGGTTAGTCCGGGAAGCAGGGACTGACGGGCCAGCTGAAAAACTAGGACCCGCAGAAGAGGAGGGCACATCAGCAATAATTGTGGCAGCTGGGATGGAGGGAAGCTCAGTAGAAGTCTCCACAGCAGACTCTACCGCAACTAGCTCCTCAAACTGGCCAATTGGGGTAGAGGTGGATGCCTTGTGCTTCTTGTCCTTTGGGTTGTCCGGCCCCTGAACACTGAACCAGGAGAATGGGGACACTGGGCGAACTTTCACATCATAAGGCTTCTTTTTCACCTTCGCATCCCTGAAATACATACTGAGAGTGTTGGGAAATGGATACTTCCCAATACTCTCAATTCCCACCGAGGTGATCGCCCTGTTCATCACATTCACCACATTAATAGGGAAACCCGCCATGATAGAGGCAATCAGCACAGCACGAGGAAGAGGGATAGTCTGGTCATAGGAAGTGGGGTCAAGCCTGTTGCACACAAATGTAAGCCACCCTCTAGCTTCGAAATTCAAATTCTTCCTCAAGATTTTCACCCCTGCCTGTATCCAATCCAGAATAGTACCCGGATGAGCCAAATGCTCAGCCAACCATGGACGAAACTCCTCCTTCATTGCCAACTTCTCATTGTATTGAGTTTCGTCTTCATCATCAAAACCCAAATATTCATTAAAAACTCTCCCAGAAAATAATATGTTTTTGTCTCGCACTTTGGTCACAATTGAGCCCTTTTTGGTGTGGGCTACATTGCAGTAAAACTCCTTTACCATGTGCTCGTTAACATCTATCAAGTAACCACAAAAATGCTCCCATCCTACTCTGGTATGAAACTACCTGTGTACATTGGGGAGAAAGGGCAATAGATCTCGGGTAATTATAGTTCTCTCTGCGATCAGCTTCCATTTAGGCCACAGTTCCCTGATTTTGTGGAAAGCCACCTGGCTAACAAACCGGTCTTCCCAAACCTCTGCTTTTCTTGTTCGTTCAATTCCGCCAACCTGAGGCACCCCACTATCCGGAACCTCCTCATCACTATGAGTCCCCCCTGCTGCACTCTCCCCAGATACTGAAGCTGTGGGGGAGGTGGAGAACTCGCCGCTGCCCGCTGCTGAGCCATCAGACGACTCTGACTGAACACTTTATGGAGCTTGGGCTGTAGGTGGGGCTGGGACTGAAAGGGCTTGCCCCGAGTCAGCTGAGAGCTCCTGAGAAGGAAGATACTCACTCCCCGACTAGTCGTCATCACTCACTACCACTTGTTTTCTTGTTTTCAGTTTTGGTCGGGGAGTGAGTTTAGTTTGTTTCCCTTTTCCTCCCCGAGAGGGTTCACCTCGTCCGGGTTGTTTTCCACCTCGACCTCTTAGTTCAACCATTTCCTGCAAACAAGCATGTCTAACTTTGTTAGTTGAAGCACTGGAAGTGTATAAGTTGATGAAAATAATTGCACAATATCAGGTTGATAAGCTGCAGAACACAGTGCAGAACAGGGCAGCGCGGATCGCACAATTATGGGTGCGACTGCGTGGAAACTACCGCGGGCCGCACTGAACTACCTTCAGATTGACACCTCTCTGAATCTCCCCAACACGGCACGCGTAAAATGGGGGCGCGACCGTGTTGGGCCAGCGCGGACCGCACAATTAGGAACGCGGCCGCGCTGAGAAGGCTTCACAAGTACTGGGCCAACACGGACCGCGACAAAACAACCGCGGCCCGCACTGAGGCAAAGATAGGCACTGAGCTAGGGTTTTACAAATTAGTCCATTTTCGTTCAAGTTCGTGAATCCTAGTTGTCCCTACTCAATTACCCAACATCGAATTCATACCCAGCATCCAAAAACAACACTTAAACTAACCTAATAATTGAGTTCAAGAAAGAAAACAAAAGAACAAGAAGTTACACTACTGGGAAATATTAAAAAAATGAAAAATAAACACTAATTAAGGATAATTGCAAGAATTGTTATCGGGAATAAGAAGAATCAAAGCACTTGATGCAACACACTAGAAAAACTCAGATGAACAGTGAAAAATTAGGATTCAGGTGTTCAGAGTGTAAAATGAGGCCTAAGGTTCCTATTTATAGAAAACTGTGGGGCCCCATACTCACCCACCAGCACGGCCGCGTAAAAATGACCGCGGACCGCGCTGGGTTTAATTTTGAAACCTTTGCAGGAAGTAGCCCACGCGGACCGCACAAATTGGAACGCGACCGCGTAAGACCAACGCGGGCCACAGAAATATAATCGCGGCCGTGTTTGCAAACTTCAGAGACCCTGCATCTTCAGCTTATGCCGGTGCGGACCGCACAAATCCCACCGCGGCCGCACTGGCAACTTCTGCCGACTGTGCATTTTTTATACTTTGTTTTGCACTGCTTCAATACAATCCCTGCAACATCTCACAAATAATTAGCTCGAAAATCCTAATCTACAAAGAAAATCAAAGAGAAAGAAAAAGACTTGGGTTGCCTCCCAAGAAGCGCCTGATTTAACGTCGTGGCACGACGCATGTTACTATCATATCACTTCAAATGAATAAGTGCCACCATGTGGCTATCATCAATCTTTCCCAAATAGTGCTTGACACGATGTCCATTGACCCGGAATATTTCACCATTCTTGTTCTTGAGATCAAGAGCACCAAAAGGAGTCACATATACCACTTCAAAAGGGCCACTCCACTTAGACTTGAGCTTCCCGGGAAATAACCTCAACCGGGAGTTAAAAAGAAGAACCATATCACCAACCTTGAATTCCTTTCCCCGAGCATATTTGTCATGAAGGTACTTTATCTTGTCCTTATACAAGGACGAGCTGGAGTAGGCATGAAATCTAAACTCATCAAGCTCATTTAATTGCTCAACCCGGAGATTTGCGGCAACATCCCATTCTAAGTTCAACTTTCTCAAAGCCCACATAGCCTTGTGTTCCAATTCCACCGGAAGATGACAAGCTTTACCAAACACCAACCGATACGGAGACATACCAATTGGGCTCTTCTAAGCCGTCCGATAAACCCAAAGAGCATCATCTAATTTCTTCTCGACCAATCCATCCTATTAGCATTTACCGTCTTGGACAAGATACTCTTTATTTCTCGGCTGGACACTTCCACTTGACCACTGGCTTGAGGATGATAGGGAGTGGTCACTTTGTGATTTACACCATACTTAGCAAGCAATGAATCAAAAGCCTTGTTGCAAAAGTGAGACCCCACATCACTAATGATAGCATGAGGGGTACCAAACCTTGTGAAGATACTCTTTTTCAAGAATGCTACTAATTGTTGGGTAAAGCCACGACTTCCACCCTCTTTGAGACATAATCCACCGCCACGAGAATATAAGTGTTACCACAAGAGCTCACGAACGGACCCATGAAATCGATGCCCCAAACATCAAAAATATCCACCTCGAGAATCGTGTTGAGAGGCATCTCATCCCTTTTTGAAATTCCGCCGGCCCTTTGGCATGCATCATATCTCTTCCCCAAATCACTAGCATCTTTAAACAAAGTTGGCCAATAGAAACTGCAACTCAAAACCTTTGAAGCCGTCTTACCCCTCCGTGATGGCCACCATAGGGGGAGGAGTGACAAGCCTCTAATATGCTCAACTGTTCACCTACCGGGACACATCTTCTTATTACTCCATCCGTGGAAATTTTGAACAAGTACGGATCATCCCAATAAAAATCCAAACTATCCCGTTTGAGTTTCTTCTTTTGGTTGGAAGAGAGCTCAGACGGGGCAGTTCCAGTCACAATGAAGTTGGCGATGTCCGCAAACCATGGCATTTCGCACATTGACACAGAAAGAAGTTGCTCGTCGGGGAATGCATCATTTTCCCCGAGACCGTCACATGGGCTCCCTTCTTCC
>NC_031995.1:69628494-69640760 GCF_001879085.1 Nicotiana attenuata | reverse complement strand
AATCACGTTCCCCAGAGGGTCATTTTCGTTTAAAGCCATAGTACCTGATTAATTGACACAAACAAAATTAGTAAACAAGAAGGAAAGAGAAGCAAAACACAAAACTAACCAAACCGATAGTCAACACCGTAAGCTTCCCGGCAACTGCGCCAAAAAGTGATCGCTGCCGACTCAACACTACACTAAGGTAGGAAGAGCAGGTCGCAACAGCTTTTACCCGATAGTGGATCGGGATCGATTTTCCACAGGGAGCTAGAGAGGGAGTTGTATTATCTGCTTAGTTTAGAATTGTAGTTGTGCTTCTAATATCAGTTCTAACATTTTCGGTTTTGATTTTTATATCTTCTACTTTAAGACTAATATTTGAAGCTAAATTATGCTATGGAGATATTGCTAAGTTGTAATTAATATAGAGAAAGGCACTAGGGTCGTGGCATTACCTAGGTGGCTAATTAACGGGTAGATGCTACTAAGGGTAAATTGACTTATTTGGGGATTATGCTATATCCGTTGTTCAATTGTACCCACTCTCACACCTCTCGGTAGAGAGAGTGATTTTGCCCAATTGACTCTCTCGAGACCAATTGGGTAGGCCAATTTGACCAGGCAACTAGGGTTCAAGTGGGGTAATTACTCTCTCGAGGTTTAACCCGTTAATTGGGACTACCATTTCTCATGGGTCCATCCCAATTTCTTGTTGGGTCAATTATGGGGTCATAGACTTTCTTTCTCAAGAAGAGTCAAACCCACCAAGCTAGAATCAGTGTTTGCAACCACCAATCCTTAATGAAAACCTAAAATTAACCCAAATAGCAAACGCCCAATATCAATCTAGCCTTAGATTGCAACACCCATTAATTACCCACACTAGAGTTGAGCCACAACCCTAGCTAGTGAGTTTAGCTACTCATGTTAGATGCAAAAATTAAAGAAATAGATGAAGAAGCAAACATAATAATTGATTACTAAGGAAGAAATACAAAATTAGAGGTTAAAAATGCCAAAATTGGCTAAACCCAATGTTTTCACGAGCTCAGCAGCCTTAGGTATACAAAACTTCCCCTAAAAATGGAAAAAGGATCTATTTATAGTGGCTGAAAAACTTGGACAAAAAATACCCCTGCGGGGTCAGCGCGGCCGCGTGGGCTCTTGAAATCTTGAAGATTGGCTCTCTGAAGTTGAGGATAGTGGGACGGGCAAAAGTGTAGCGCGGCCGCATGAGATCTGGCGCTGACCGCGTAAATGTGACCGCGGCCGCGTGGCTTGCTTTGGTCTCCAAATTTCATCTCTCTGAATCACTTCACGCGGACCGCGTGAAAATGTGGCGCGGCTGCGTGAGCTGAACGCGGGCCGCGTAAATCCAACCGCGGCCGCGTTGTGAGAGTCCTGAATTATCACTTCTCTGAATCTCCTAGTGCGGCCGCGTGCACTTTTGTGCGGTCCGCACTAGGATCTTTTTCCTTCACTTTTCTTGGCCTTTGATGCTTGAGCATGTTTCACTCCGTTTTGAGCCGATCTTTGACAATTCAGTCACTTTGTCGCTCAATCCTACAATCAAGCACAACCTGTGAGCATTTTGGGATTATTTTGTATCAAATTATACTCAAAGCATAGGCAAGTAGAGGCATAAAACACGTTAAAATCCTACTTATCAGCCATCGCGGGCCTCGTGGGTGTGGAGCATATGGTGGTGCATTGTGGACAGGGTACTAGGAAAGTGATGTACGACTTTGGGGGTTCTGTGGAGAGAAGTAGCATTGGGGAGGGTCATCTGGTGCACAAGGATATCCTTGGGGCCGATGTCGAGGCTGAAAGTGTTGAGCATGAATGCCCAGCGGATCATCTTTTCTATTTCTCTTTCTTCCACCCAAACTTACTGGGATGTTCTGAATGTCTTTCGTAGTATCTTTCCACGCCGAACAACTGATGATTCTGCCTGACTTGATTCCCTCTTCTACCATCTCCCCCGTTTTTAACACATCATTGAAAGGCTTTCCCAAGGCCGGGATCAAATGACTGAAGTAGGTGAGCACCTGGGCTTGTAGGAAAAGCTCAACCATTTCTTCTTCACCAATCGGGGTACTGACTCGAGCAACTTGCTCCCTCCATCTGAGCCCAAACTCCCTAAAGCTTTCCTCGGGCTTCTTTTTCATTTTAGATAGAGAAGAGCGGTCTGGGGTAACGCCTGATTTGTATTGAAAATATCGAACAAAATCCTGAGCCATGTCACCCAATGTAGGCCACTTACCAACATCTTGACGATTATGCCATTCCAAAGCTGCCCCGGTCAGGCTCTCACTGAAATACGCCATCAGCAGCTCATCTTTCTCGCCAACACTTCTCATTTCACTCCAGTAATCCCTCAGATGGGCTACCGGATCTCCACACCCATCATACAAGTTAAACTTTGGCACTTTAAACCCTGCAGGTAGGCGAACGTCAGGGAGCGTACACAACTCTTTGTAAGACATGTTAACCTGGCTTCCCATCCCTTGCATGTTCTTTAAGGACTGTTCTATGCTTTTCAGTTTCCTGGATATCACGTCTCGCCCTTCTTTTCCTGTGACTTTTTCATTTTCAGCATGAAGCTCATCCCAGGGCTCTTCTTGTACGAGTCAGGAACCTTGTGGGCAACCTCTGCGGGGTAGTATTGGGCATCATGAGCTTTATGTGGATATTCGTTGTTGGGAATAGTGGATATGACAGGAGGGCAATTTTGGGAATAGGTAATTGGAGGATGAGTGATGGACCTACTAGGGTGGTTGGGAAAGATGTGATAAGCGGGTGGATCTGGAGAATATGGAGGATCATCTGGCATTGTGTCCGGAGTTTGGGTAAGGGCAGCATCTAGGAAGCTAGGTGGTAGCGGGGGTGGTGCCTTCCCAGTCATCCAGGCCTGATACATGTCCGTCTTGTGTTGTCTTAACATCCTTACCTCATCAGTCAAACCAGTGTCCTGTTCAACTAACTACTTTCGGGCACCGGTATCAACCAACCCAATTCTGTTGTTGTCCGCCATTGCCTTTTATGTTGTGGAGAGGAGTTACTACTTCGAGAACCACAAACCAACCACCATTCTGCTATGAAGATATCAAAAGGAACAAAATGGGGTCATCCCGTTAGTGTTAGGGCATTTAACAGCAAAAATATCACATTGCGTGCAATGCACCTAGCAATAATTAATGGTTCTAGAATGACTTCGAGTGTCATAAGGTCACTGGCATCATCCCAATTTGTCCATTTGAATCTTCTCTTTTCTTTCTTTCCTCGCACTTCTTAGCTCGCTCATTTTCCTTCCTTTTTTTTCATGATTATCGCTCTTTTCTTCCCTCTCATTTCTCACATCCCATAATTTCACCATCTTTTTTCTTCTTTTTTTTTCTTTTCTTTTTTTTTCTCTTTTTCTTTTCTTTCTTTTTCTTTTAATAATAAATAAAAAAAAATGATTCGATCGAACCCTATGTAGATTGCCTACGTATCATGACGCCGCATGAATCAGATCTTTGCATAGTTCTGGAAGATCGGGAATAAAGTAAACAAACTAACTTTCTCATTTTTTTTGTTAATGACTACTCTGACGAGATAAGGGAAATAAAAGAAACAAATCAAATCTTTTTTTTTTCTTTTTTTCCTAGACTTTATGTAACTCAAGCTTAACGGATTTTTTTTTCTTTTTTTTTCTTTTGACACAAATTCTCTATTAAGGAAAAATCCTAGAAGCGAAAAATATATTTTCACTTTTTTTTAGGAAGGAAATAAAGTTGTTTCTTTTTCTTCTAGGTACAACGTCCTAAAGTTCTAATGAAAATAAAAGGATTTTTTTTTCATTTTTCATTAGTTCCCCAAAGAAAAACCTCAAAAGAAAATCTTTTTGGATTTTTGTCACGACCCGGATTTCCCACCATCGGGAGTCGTGATGGCGCCTACTGTTGGAGCTAGGCAAGCCAAACATTTAAACATTTTCGGATAACAACATAACAATAATAAAATACCGAGCCTTTAAATAAATGCGGAAGTCTTTTAAAACATAAATAACTGAAAATCCAAAATGCGGAAGTCTAATGTTTCATTACCCAAGACTGGAGTAGCTGTCTCACGAATCACTAAAGAGTGCTACAAACAAGTCTGGATAGAAAAATACATAATGTCTGTCTCGGTACAATGAAAACAAACAGAAAATATGGAAAGGGACTTCGGCCTGAAGCGGGCTCCCGATCAACTACTGTTGTGGTCCAAGAGCTGCTCCGGTACCGTATATGTGCAAAAAGCATAGAAGTGTAGCATCAGCACAACCGACCCCATGTGCTGGTAAGTGCCTGGTCTAACCCCGGCGAAGTAGTGACGAGGCTAGACAGGACTACCAAGTCAACCTGTGCAGTTCAATATATATATATATGCAATAAAGGAAAGAATACCGAAATTAAATAGTTAACTAGGGAGGGAAGCATGCTATGGGGGAGTACAAACTGGATATAAAGTCATCAACTTAAGTAAGAAACAGGGCAATAACAATAATTTACAAAAAAAAAAAAACAGGAGATCAACAGTTGCATGGCATAACCCTTCGTGTTTTTACTCTCAATCTCACCAAAAACAATCAAATAGAATGCACGGCATCACCCTTCGTGCTTTTCCTCACATAACTCTCATTTCATGGCCCGGACAGCACACGCAAATCGAGGCAACTAAAGGTGAGGTTTTCAAGGCCTCGGAAGTACGGAAAAAGAGAGAAATCCGGTGATGACCCTTTGGGTCGTCACATTCTTCACCTCTAAAACAACCGTTCGTCCTCGAACGGACAAAAGAAAGAAGTACTTGATTCGGGAAATAGATGAGGATAGCGGCTCCGCATATCAGACTCGGACTCCCAGGTCGATGCCTCAGGGGGCTGAACTCTCCATTGGACACGCACTGAAGGAAAACTCTTCGATCTCAACTGTCGAACCTGCCGGTCTAGAATAGCTACCGGCTCCTCCTCGTAGGACAGATCCTTGTCCGACTGGACAGTGCTGAATCTAACACGTGGGCTGGATCGCCGTGATACCTCCGAAGCATGGACACATGAAACACTGGATGCACGGCTGACAAGCTGGGCGGCAAGGCAAGTCTGTAAGCCACCTCTCCCACACGATCGAGAATCTCAAATGGGCCAATGAACCTAGGGCTAAGCTTTCCCTTCTTCCCAAATCTCATCACGCCCTTCATAGGCGACACTCGGAGTAAGACCTGTTCACCAACCATGAAAGCTACATCTCGAACCTTACGATCCGCATAACTCTTTTGCCGCGACTGAGCCGAACGAAGCCTGTCTTGAATGATCTTGACCTTATCCTAGGCCTCCTGAACTAAATCTGTACCCAATAACCGAGCCTCTCTCGGCTTAAACCATCCGACTGGAGACCGGCATCGCCTACCATACAACGCCTCATATGGAGCCATCTGAATGCAAGACTGGTAGCTGTTGTTGTAGGCGAACTCTGCTAATGGCAAAAACTGGTCCCACGAGCCTCCAAAATCAATGACACATGCTCGGAGCATATCCTCCAATATCTGAATAGTCCTCTCGGACTGGACGTCCGTCTGAGGATGGAATGCTGTGCTCAACTGAACCTGGGTGCCCCACTCCTGCTGAACTGCTCTCCAGAAGCGCGAGGTAAACTGCGTACCTCGGTCCGAAATGATAGATACCGGCACCCCATGAAGGCGAACAATCTCTCGGATGTAGATCTCAGCTAACCTCTCCGATGAATAAGTGGCTGCAACAGGAATAAAATGCGCTGACTTGGTCAGCCTATCAGCAATGACCCAAATAGCATCAAACTTCTTCCGAGTCATCGGAAGTCCAGTAACGAAATCCATGGTAATCCTCTCCCACTTCCACTAGGGAAGCTCAATCCTCTAAAACAAACCACCAGGCCTCTGATGCTCATACTTAACCTGCTGATAGTTCAAACATCGAGCCACATATGCAACAATATCTTTCTTCATCCTACGCCACCAATAATGCTGCCGCAAGTCCTGATACATCTTCGCGGCGCCCGGGTGAATAGAATACCGAGAACTATGGGCCTCCGCTAAGATCAACTCTCGAATCCCATCGACATTGGGCACACAAACTCGCCCCTACAACCTCAAAACACCATCGTCATCTAAGGTCACCTTCGTGGCACCTCCACGCTGCACCGTGTCTCTCAGAACACACAAATGGGGATCATCAAACTGCCGATCACGGATACGCTCCAATAATGAAGAACGAGCGACCTTACAAGCTAACACTCTGCTAGGCTCAGAAATGTCCAACCTCACAAGTCGATTGGCCAGGGCCTGAATATCCAAAGCAAGCGGTCTCTGGCTGACCGGAACATAAGCAAGACTACCCATGTTGGCGGACTTCCTACTCAATGCATCGGCCACCACATTGGCTCTCCCCGGGTGGTACAAAATAGTAACATCATAATCCTTCAACAGCTCCAACCACCTCCGCTGCCTCAAGTTCAACTCCTTCTGCTTGAACAAGTATTGCAGACTCTTGTGATCAGTGTACACCTCACACGTCACACCATATAGGTAATGCCTCCAAATCTTCAAAGCATGAACAATGGCTGCCAACTCGAGATCATGAACCGGATAATTCTTCTCGTGGATCTTCAACTGCCTCGAAGCATAAGCAATGACTCTGCCATCCTGCATCAATACTGCACCAAGCCCAATACGGGAAGCATCACAATAAACTGTATAAGGCCTTGAGCCTGTGGGCAAAACCAATATCGGTGCCGTAGTCAGAGCTGTCTTGAGCTTTTGAAAGCTCTCCTCACACTCGTCTGACCATCTGAACTGGGCACCCTTCTGGGTCAACCTGGTCATCGGGGCTGCTATGGATGAAATCCCTCCATGAATCGGCGGTAATAACTTGCTAACCCCAAGAAACTCCGAATCTCAGTAGTTGATGCTGGTCGAGGCCAATTTTTGACTGCCTCAATCTTCTTCGGGTCCACCTGAATACCCTCTGCTGATACGACATGACCCAGAAATGCAACCGAACTTAACCAGAACTCGCACTTCGAGAAATTGGCATATAACTGACTATCCTTCAGAGTTTGAAGAACCACTCTGAGGTGCTGCTCGTGCTCCTCCTGGTTGCGGGAGTACACCAAAATATCATCAAGAAGACTATCACGAACATGTCCAAATATGGCCTGAATACTCGGTTCATCAACTCCATAAATGTTGCTGGGGCATTGGTCAACCCAAATGACATGACCAAAAACTCATAATGCCCGTACCGAGTGCGGAATGCTGTCTTAGGGACATCAGACGCCCTAATCCTCAGCTGATGGTAGCCAGATCTCAAGTCTATCTTTGAAAACACCTTTGCACCCTGAAGCTGGTCAAACAAATCATCAATCCTCGGCAGTGGATACTTGTTCTTTATCGTCACTTTGTTCAATTGCCGGTAATCAATGCACATCCTCATCGATCCGTCCTTTTTCTTCACAAATAACACCGGGCACCCCAAGGAGAAATACTAGGCCTGATAAAACCCTTCTCTAGCAAGTCTTGCAACTGGTCCTTTAACTCCTTCAACTCTGGCGGGGCCATGCGATACGGCGGAATAGAAATGGGCTGCGTGCCTGGGGCCAGATCAATACAGAAGTCAATATCCCTGTCGGGCGGCATACCCGGCAGGTCTGAAGGGAAAACCTCGGGGAACTCCCGAACAATAGGAAGAGAATCAATAGAAGGGACCTCTGTGCTGGAATCACGAACATACGCCAGATAAGCTAAACACCCCTTCTCGACCATGCGTCGAGCCTTCACATATGAGATAACACTGCGGGTGGCATGTCCTGGGGTCCCTCTCCACTCCAATCGGGGTAAATCTGGCAAAGCCAAGGTCACGGTCTTGGCGTGACAATCCAAGATAGCATGATACGGGGACAACCAATCCATCCCTAATATAACGTCGAAATCCACCATGTCTAAGAGTAATAAATCAACACGGGTCTCAAGACCCTCAAACACTACCACACAGGAGCGATGGACTCGGTCGACCACTATAGAATTACCCACCGGTGTAGATACATAAATAGGGATACCAAAGCATCACTAGGCATAGCCAGGTAGGGTGCAAAATAGGATGACACATATGAATACGTAGACCCAGGGTCAAATAGCACTGAAGCATCCCTATCACAGACCAGAATAGTACCTGTAATAACAGCATCTGACGACTCAGCCTCTGGCCTGGCTGGTAAAGCATAACACCGGGGCTGGGCCCCACCTCCCTGAGCCATGTCTCTGGGATGATCGGCAATTGGCTGATCCCTAGCTCTACCGGTCCGAGCTCCACCTCTACGGTCTCTACCTCCACCTCTATGATCTCTACCCCCGCCTCTAGCTGGCTGGGCAAGCTGTGGATCACCTGGTGCCTGGATCATGGGGCGAGGACCTTGCTGTTGAGAACTACTCGAGGCTCGAGGGCAAAATCTGACAATGTGACTCGGGTCACCACAACCATAACAAGCCCTCGGCTGCTGAGACTGCTGGCCCTGACGACCTGTATGTCTTCCCTGGAAACTCTGAATTGGCGGTGCTCTGATGGGCTGCTGATCAGAATAATGCTGCTGAGAACCACCACCGCCCGGAGTACCATGAGAAACCTGGAGTGCTGATTGAAAGGGTCGTCGTGGATGGCCGTCTACCATAAGAATCCCTACCTCCAGACCGAGGTACCACTGAACCTACCAGAACTGACGAGGCCTCGTATAACTCTTTTGCCGCGATTGAGCCGAACGAAGCCTGTCCTGAATGATCTTGACCTTATCCAAGGCCTCCTGAACTAAATCTGTACCCAATAACCGAGCCTCCCCCGGCTCAAACCATCCGACGGAGACCGACATTGCCTACCATACAACACCTCATATAGAGCCATCTGAATGCTGGACTGGTAGCTTTTGTTGTAGGCAAACTCTGCTAAAGGCAAAAACTGGTCCCACGAGCCTCCAAAATCAATGACACATGCTCGGAGCATATCCTCCAATATCTGAATAGTCCTCTCGGACTGGCCGTCCGTCTGAGGATGGAACGCTGTGCTCAACTGAACCTGGGTGCCCAACTCCTGCTGAACTTCTCTCTAGAAGCATGAGGTAAACTGCGTACCCCGGTCCGAAATGATAGATACCGGCACCCCATGAAGGCGAACAATCTCTCGGATGTAGATCTCAGCTAACCTCTCCGATGAATAAGTGGCTACAACAGGAATAAAATGCGCTGACTTGGTCAGCCTATCAACAATGACCCAAATAGCATCAAACTTCTTCCGAGTCATCGGAAGTCCAGTAACGAAATCCATGGTAATCCTCTCCCACTTCCACTCGGGAAGCTCAATCCTCTGAAACAAACCACCAGGCCTCTGATGCTCATACTTAACCTGCTGACAGTTCAAACATCGAGCCACATATGCAACAATATCTTTCTTCATCCTACGCCACCAATAAAGCTGCCGCAAGTCCTGATACATCTTCGCGGCGCCCGGGTGAATAGAATACCGAGAACTATGGGCCTCCGCTAAGATCAACTCTCGAATCCCATCGACATTGGGCACACAAACTCGCCCCTGCAATCTCAAAACACCATCATCATCTAAGGTCACCTTCGTGGCACCTCCACGCTGCACCGTGTCTCTCAGGACACACAAATGGGGATCATCAAACTGCCGATCACGGATACGCTCCAATAATGAAGAGCGAGCGACCGTGCAGGCTAACACTCTGCTAGGCTCAGAAATATCCAACCTCACAAATCGATTGGCCAAGGCCTGAATATCCAAAGCAAGCGGTCTCTGGCTGACCGGAACATAAGCAAGACTACCCATGCTGGCGGACTTCCTACTCAATGCGTCGGCAACCATATTGGCCCTCCCCGGGTGGTACAAAATAGTAACATCATAATCCTTCAGCAACTCCAACCACCTCCTCTGCCTCAGATTCAACTCTTTTTGCTTGAACAAGTACTGAAGACTCTTGTGATCGGTGTACACCTCACACGTCACACCGTATAGGTAATGCCCTCAACTTCTTCAAAGCATGAACAATGGCCGCCAACTCTAGATCATGAACCGGATAATTCTTCTCGTGGATCTTCAACTGCCTCGAAGCATAAGCAATGACTCTGCCATCCTGCATCAATACCGCACCAAGCCCAATACGGGAAGCATCACAATAAACTGTATAAGGCCCTGAGCCTGTGGGCAAAACCAATATCGGTGCCATAGTCAGAGCTGTCTTGAGCTTCTGAAAGCTCGCCTCACACTCGTCTGACCATCTGAACTGGGCACCCTTCTGGGTCAATATGGTCATCGGGGCTGCAATAGATGAAATCCCTCCACGAATCGACGGTAATAACCTGCTAACCCCAAGAAACTCCGAATCTCAGTAGTTGACGCTGGTCGAGGCCAATTCTTGACTGCCTCAATCTTCTTCGGGTCCACCTGAATACCCTCTGCTGATACGACATGACCCAGAAATGCAACCGAACTCAACCAGAACTCGCACTTCGAGAAATAAGCATATAACTGACTATCCTTCAGAGTCTGAAGAACCACTCTGAGGTGCTGCTCGTGCTCCTCCTGGCTGCGGGAGTACACCAAAATATCATCAATAAAGACTATCACGAACAGGTCCAAGTACGATCTGAACACCCGGTTCATCAACTCCATAAATGCGGCTGGGGCATTGGTCAACCCAAATGACATGACCAAAAACTCATAATGCCCGTACCGAGTGCGGAATGCTGTCTTAGGGACATCAGACGCCCTAATCCTCAGATGATGGTAGCCAGATCTCAAGTCTATCTTTGAAAACACCCTTGCACCCTGAAGCTGGTCAAACAAATCATCAATCCTCGGCAGTGGATACTTATTCTTTATCGTCACCTTGTTCAATTGCCGGTAATCAATGCACATCCTCATCGATCCATCCTTTTTCTTCACAAATAACACCGGGCACCCCAAGGAGAAACACTAGGCCTGATAAAACCTTTCTCTAGCAAATCTTGCAACTGGTCCTTTAACTCCTTCAACTCTGGCGGGGCCATGCGATACGGCGGAATAGAAATGGGCTGCGTGCCTGGGGCCAGATCAATACAGAAATCAATATCCCTGTCGGGCGGCATACCCGGCAGGTCTGAAGGGAAAACCTCGAGGAACTCCCGAACAATAGGAACAGAATCAATAGAAGGGACCTCTGTGCTGGAATCACGAACATACGCCAGATAAGCTAAACACCCCTTCTCGACCATGCGTCGAGCCTTCACATATGAGATAACACTGCGGGTGGCATGACCTGGGGTCCCTCTCCACTCCAATCGGGGTAAATCTGGCAAAGCCAAGGTCACAGTCTTGGCGTGACAATCCAAGATAGCATGATACGGGGACAACCAATCCATCCCTAATATAACGTCGAAATCCACCATGTCTAAGAGCAATAAATCAACACGGGTCTCAAGACCCTCAAACACTACCACACAAGAGCGATGAACTCGGTCGACCACTATAGAATCACCCACCGGTGTAGATACATAAACAGGAATACCAAAAGCATCACTAGGCATAGCCAGGTAGGGTGCAAAATAGGACGACACATATGAATACGTAGACCCAGGGTCAAATAGCACTGAAGCATCCCTATCACAGACCAGAATAGTACCTGTAATAACAGCATCTGACGACTCAGCCTCTGGCCTGGCTGGCAAAGCATAACACCGGGGCTGGGCCCCACCTCCCTGAGCCATGTCTCTGGGATGATCGGCAATTGGCTGATCCCTAGCTCTACCGGTCCGAGCTCCACCTCTACGGTCTCTACCTCCACCTCTATGATCTCTACCCCCGCCTCTAGCTGGCTGGGCAAGCTGTGGATCACCTGGTGCCTGAATCATGGGGCGAGGACCTTGCTGCTGAGAGCTACCCAAGGCTCCAGGGCAAAATCTGACAATGTGACTCGGGTCACCACAACCATAACAAGCCCTCGGCTGCTGAGACTGCTGGCCCTGTCGACCTGTATGTCTTCCCTGGAAACTCTGAAGTGGCGGTGCTCTGATGGGCTGCTGATCAGAATAATGCTGCTGAGAACCACCACCGCCCGGAGTACCATGAGAAACCTGGAGTGCTGATTGAAAGGGTCGTCGTGGATGGCCGTCTACCATAAGAATCCCTACCTCCAGACCGAGGTACCACTGAACCTACCAGAACTGACGAGGCCTCGTACTCC
>NC_031995.1:69525363-69628394 GCF_001879085.1 Nicotiana attenuata | reverse complement strand
AGAGAGTACCCAGGAATGGAAGTGGGAGCGGATCATCATGGATTTTGTAGTTGGGATCCCACGGACTTCGAGGAAGTTCGATGCTATTTGGGTGATTATGGATCGGTTGACCAAGTCCGCACACTTCATTCCAGTTTGTACTATTTATTCTTCAGAGCGGTTGGCTGAGATTTACATCTGAGAGATTGTTCACCTTTACGGTGTGCTAGTTTCCATCATTTCAGATAGAGGCACGACGTTTACATCGCAGTTTTGGAGATTCGTGCAGCGAAAGTTGGGCACCCAAGTTGAATTGGGTACTGCATTTCACCCTCAGACGGACAGATAGTTCGAGCGCACTATTCAGATATTGGAGGACATTCTACGCTTGTGTCATTTACTTTGGAGATTCATGGGACCAGTTTCTGCCACTCGCAGAGTTTGCTTACAATAACAGCTATTAGTCGAGCATCCAGATGGCTCCGTATGAGGCTTTGTATGGGAGACGATGTAGATATCTGGTGGGTTGGTTTCAGCCTGGTGAGGCTAGGCTTTTGGGTACTGACTTAGTTTAGGATGCTTTGGACAAGGTTAAATTAATTCAGGAGCGGCTTCGCACGGTGCAGTCTAGGCAGAAGAGCTATGCTGACAGGATGGTCCGTGATGTGTCTTACATGGTTGCGGAGAAGGTTCTACTGAAGGTTTCACCCATGAAGGGTGTAATGAGGTTCGGGAAGAAGGGCAAGATGAGCCCTCGGGTTATTGGTCCGTTTGAGGTACTTCAGAGGATTGAGGAGGTGGCTTACAAGCTTTCCTTGCCACCTAGCTTGTCGAGTGTGCATCCAGTATTTCATGTTTCTATGCCCCGGAAGTACGTCGACGATCTGTCTCAGGTCTTGGATTTCAGCACGGTTCAGTTGAATGGTGATTTGGCTTATGATATGGAGCCGGTGGCCATTTTGGATCGATAGGTTAACTTATAAAGTTGAGGTCAAAGGTTATAGCTTCAATGAAGGTGCAGTGGAGAGAGAACCCTATGGAGGAGGCTATTAGGGAGACCAAGCGGGAGATGCGGAGCAAATATCAACACCTATTTATGACTCCACGTATGTTTCTAGACCCGTTCGAGAACGAACGTTTGTTTAAGAGGGGGAAGATGTAACGAACCGGCCGGATGTTTTGAGAGTTGTAGCCCCGCTCCTTTTGTATTCTACAGTTGTTATATGACTTACCGAGTTGGTTGGTTCGGGTCCGGAGTGATTTCAGAGTGAATTGAGACACTTAGTCTCTTATTGAAAGCTTAAGTTGGAAAAGTTTACCGGATGTTGACTTATGTGTAAACGACCTCGAATTTGAATTTTGATGGTTCTATTTGCTCCTTGGGATGATTTTGGACTTAGGAGCGCGTCCGGATTGTGATTTGGAGGTCTGTAGTAGAATTAGGCTTGAAATGGCGAAAGTTGGAATTTTAGACAGTTTGACCGGGAGTGGACTTTTTGATATCGGTGTCGGATTGGATTTCTGGAAGTTGGAGTAGATTTGTGGTGTTTTTATGACTTGTGTGCAAAATTTGAGGTCAATCAGACGTGATTTGATAGGTTTCGGCGTCGTTAGTAGAATTTAAAATTTCAAGGTTCATTAGGGTTGAATCCATGTGCAATTCATGTTTTTGATGTTGTTTGAGGTGATTTGAGGGTTCGACTAAGTTTGTATTGGGTTATAAGAATTGTTGGTATGTTTGG
This sequence comes from Nicotiana attenuata, assembly GCF_001879085.1. NCBI lineage: Eukaryota > Viridiplantae > Streptophyta > Magnoliopsida > Solanales > Solanaceae > Nicotiana > Nicotiana attenuata. Next base: position 69,626,673 of record NC_031995.1, on the reverse strand, counting down.
TTGAGGACCCAGGGGCCTCGGGTTGATTTCGGGAGGTTAACGGACTTGGAGTTTGATTTGAGGGACTGCCGAAATTTGGACTTAGCTGGTGTACCACACCTGCGAGTCTCATCGCATGTGTGAGCCCACAGAAGGCATTGCATTGTACTGGTTGTGGCTAGATTGGGGGCGTTTGGAGACCAGTTTGAGAGGCAAAGGCATTTTGGAGTAGATTTTTTCTTGGATTGAGGTACGCAACAGTACTAAATTTGGTCGTGAGGGTTAAACCCCGAATTTTGTGCTACACTCTGCTCTTCGTGTGCAAATCCACGAGTTTCTGGACGCGGAGACTGTTGATATTTCATGTAGCACCGTTGGAGATATCGAGGTAGTTGCCTGGCATTCGCCGCCCTTGTTTCTCCTACTTTATCTTTTTCTTCCATTGTATTTAGAGACTATTATAGTCATTTTATTTCTAGACTGCTTATGAATAAATGCTCATGGCTTAGTGACACCCCGATATTGGGTGTCGCACCCCATTTTCTTGTGAAAGCGGTTTCGACATTGTGACAACTCTTTTGGATGGGAGATAGTATGTTAAAAGAAAAAGACTCACCACCTAACGATTTTTGAGGTGCGTTAGGGCACCTATTAGTGGATAACTCTGCTTGACTAGTCAACGCCGCCAAAGATCGGGTTTACCTCAAAAAGAAGGTGTTAGGCACTCTTCGAGGTCCACAACTGTGGGTCCCGACCGAACTTAACAGTACGTGGATTATAATTAGGCAAGATGATCAAGAGAATAATGGGTCAAGGAGTTTTATTATAACACAATGAGAAATAAGGATTACAAGGATATAACTATAACGGTCTACATTAGATGACTAAATGCATAAAGAAGAGGGGGGGTCCTAAGTTTTTTAGACTAAAGGTTCATCCAGTGCAACATAAATAATACTTCACAACTCCCTTGAGGTAGGGAGTTACTCATATTATTCAGCGGGCACAGACTGTCATCTCCTTCAACCCGATTACTATGTTAAAGTTGTTTACCTAAATGCGCTCTAATTCCATTCTAAGTCGTACCCTATGCGTGCACTACCCGTCCCATGCCTATGGTCCAGGAGGCATTGGACCTCTATTTGGGTGGTTCTAGAATTTCCTTAGGCTGCTCAAAATGATAAAACTAGGCGACATACAAAACAACTAGGACTCCATGTAAAGGAAGTTAAGGGCTCAAGTTAGCCTCCACACTTAGACAACAAATGCACGTAGGCAGATTTTCACATTAAGCGTTAGACAATTTTAGAATTGAGACATAAAACCCTATAGGCATGGTTTCTAAGTGCCCCTGAATTCCAGCATCGTATATACAACGTTATTGCTCTTAGTGGCTTAGGCGAGGAGGCAGTAAACTATTTGTAAGCTTAGAGCTATTAGCGCTGATTTTGTAGATATGCATCTTAGGAAGGTGACATTTTCTATAGGCATGATTTCTAATAGTGGCATAGTTAAGCAATAAAATACTGGTTGAGAGCCTAGCATTAACATTGTTGATCTCATAAACCATCTTAAGCGAGTGGCAATACCCTATAGGCAGAATTTCTAGCGATTGACAATTGAAACTGATTTTTAATACTTAACCCCTATAGGCATGCTTTCTAGGCGAGCAATATGATAACAATAGCAATAGCAAATTAGCCAATTAAAGTCCTATAGGCATGATTTCTAGATGAAGATTAGTAGAACATAAGCTAGTATAATCCTATAGGCATGGTATCTAATGAATATGCTGCAGTAATACAAACTAAAGGAAACGTTATTGGCATTTGTTTTCTATAGGCATGTTGTCTAGTAACACATAGCAGTAGACATAGGGATAAATAAAGTACTTCAGCTCATGATTTGATAGTAAACAAGTTGTGTGAGTGTGTGATTCCCCTAATGGCATGATTTCTACTAGTGTGCAGGGAGATTGAATAGCATATATATAGGTTGGATAAAATAACGAGTAAATCATGTAAATCCTATAGGCATATTTTCTACCATTTCATGCAAACATTAGAATATACCCGCTTCCCCAATTTCACTAACACCCCAAATTGTTTGTTATTGTAAATTAATACAGGCCCAAAGAATATGAATATAAATATTACACAAGAACTAATAGTAGGCCTACAGCAGGCCCAAAAGGAAATACCCAGTATTGCCTGGGACTTCAGCAAACTCTTTCTTCGCAAATGGCATGCTCAAATCCAAACAGGGGACTATACCCATCAACATAGCCCAAGAGCCATAGAGGAACTCAAGCCAAACCAAACAGTCACAAATTGACCATATGACCCAAATATTGGATTACACAGAAATCACTTAAATAAACCAGATTGCAGATTATACAAATAATGTGAGGAAGAAAAGCTAAATGCAAGAAACAGCTAAAGTTCCAGCAGCAAAGAGAGTGACCAAAGAACCCCAAATCCTAGTATGACAGAGTTCACAAGGGTCTCAAATGGACTCCGAGTAGTGCTCACATTAAAGGGGTCGATGGAGAGAGTTTTGGTGGCCTTGACTTTCAGCCAGCCAAGACTGATAGATTCAGAATAGTGTAGGTAACAAATGAGAGTGAGACAACGGTGATCAAATGCTAGAATTTGAAGAGGTGCACTTATATTTTAGAAGCAGACATAGTAGGGGGTGATTAAGCAAAGAACATACAAGCAAAGAGAATGAACAAACTTGTTTACCATGAAAATGGTAATAACAATTAAATTTGTTGATGGGACTCTAATAATACGTGATCTATTTTTATGCTAGTTGTTAAGCAGATGATGCTATGTGTATGAAGTTTAGAGATGAAACGGGAGCTAAAGATAAGGCGATAATTAAATCGAGAGACTGACAATCGGGGCCTCGAGCTTGTCGATACGGAGGCCTCGAGGTCGGTTCCGCGGCCCGATAATGAGCTATTGGGGGCGATCGGGGTGTAACAAACAGTTATAATAAAATCAATGAAGGCTCTTTATGGCCAATGATAAGCAATAAATGATGAACAAGTATGAAGATAATAAATGAAAGCAATAATAACGAGAAAGTATGTTAGAGAGCAGAGAGAATGTTCTTTTTTGTATATTCGCGTGGAGCAGCTGGAGCAACAGAGAGTACAAAAAGGACAATGATCCCCTTTATATAGGAGGGGAATCCCAACATAATACAAAATGCATTAAGTACAAAGATACGAAGATGGGACAGCTGAATGACACCCTGACTCGGATTCGAAATAGACCTGCAGACTTTATTAGCCCTAGGCGTATGCCTTGGGGACCTCCCACTTCTACCACAATCGTGATCAATGCTACCATGGGGTCGAGTGTCGACGACCCTCGAGGAAGGATGCTCGACCATGGCCTCGAGCCTTCGAGGTGATCTTCCGAAGTGCCTTAATGACGAGAAATTGGACCCTCCGATTTTGCCGTATACAGATAGTCCCCGGATTTCTTAGAGAGGAGCAATAAGAAACATTTTTTATGCCCGACTCTACGGATTTCCCATTATGTCGTCGTACAGACGATATCAACCTATGACGTAAGCCTTCACAATAACCCGGGCGTCCCATGGCCTTGTCTTTTCAATGCTATTTAATGCGATGCCGATTCCCATTCTTCAAATCGACAGTATCGCCGCCTACTCAATTTCAAATAATGCATTGATTGCGTCCGCCGATCCGTCTTCCAAAGGTATTGATGACATTGTTGACCGTGTGATCACCCCCTTTAAATGGGGGCCTTCCGGTGTTATCTTTTTATCCAAGTGCCTTTCAACATCTTTCCATCCCTTTCTTCTTACTATCCTCTTCCATTGCTATCAACCATGCTTGGGGCCTATGGCCTCAAGGTTATATGGCGGCGTTCTTACCAGTCACGCCATGACCTTTTGCCCGGGCTTTCCCTTGCCGAGCGGGATCTCGTTGTTTTGTCCTTGTTATTGTTGTTACGACTGCCATTGTTATCACCGTTGGCTCGAGATGATGAGATAGGGGGGCCGATCTTTTCTGACTCAGGAGGACGTTTGGGCTCTACACCGCTGCTCGAGAGAGCGTTCGAATTATACACCGCTCCTCACTCTCCTACCCTTGCATGGTGTGGCACTTCATCCCTTGGGTTTCCCAAGGGATAAAATGGCACAACCAGCCGTTAGACTTGCTTGGCTCAATGTCCCAGAAGGTGGGCTCTGAGCGGCCATGCAAGTAGGGTTGATGCCCGCCGAATCTTGAACCTTTGGCTTTGGTGGGCTATGTCTCTTTTTTCTGCTTCTTCCGCCTCACTGTCCTCCTCTTCATCTCCCCATTTTTCTCTTCTTCATCTTCGCCCTCGGGGGCATTATTCTGTGGGATTGAGATGGGAACTTAGAGGAGGTGGCGGTCGAAGATATCACTGTCGAGGATGCACGTTCGAGGAGACGGTGTTCGGAGATGCTTCTACCGGAGATGGACCTTCGAGAGTAGACTAGGTTCTAGGTTTTTGCTATATGTGCACCCTTTCACTTCTTTTTTTTGTGTAAGGACCCCTCGTGGGCTTTTGTAATCATATGTAAGGACCCCTCGTGGGCTGTTGTAATCGAATGTTCATGAATACAAAGATGTTTCTTCAATTCTGTCTTTGGTGCTTGCTATTTTTCCTTTTATTTGTGCTTAAAGTTACCTTGAATGCATGATACTAGTGGTCGTTGTCGATATCGAGCCCAAGTGGGAGTGTATTTCTCTGACCTTTAGTTGTTTAGTACGGCTCCCCGCGGAACCGTTTGCCTTTCCTCGGACCAAACCCGGATTGTACCGTTTGACTCGGGTTGTTGAAACCCTTACTTCGGGCTAAATAAGGATAACACTTCGAACCTTCAGACATTCGAGAACAGTCTTTAGGCCTTGCAATACTCTTCGACAGAAATTCGCTCGGGAGCCCTAGAATCGGGTCTGCCTTTAAGCTCTCGAGGGTAGTACCCGAGCGGGGTTTGTTCGAACCTGAGCCACCCAGAAACCTACTTTGAACTTAGCGCAAAATATCCCTAAGGCATTGTAGGTAGATCACAAATGAGGTTTATACCCTATTTTAGATGGTATCCCGTGATCTAGCCCATACGGGTGGAGTTCAAATGCTTGTTTCTTTGGAGCTTAACTTCCTTTTGGTGGAGGCCCTCGAGGTCGCATACCACCTCGGGACTTGTAATGATGTCGGCGGTTTATTGGAGCCTAACTTCTTCTTGGTGGAGATCCTCGAGGTCAGGTACCACCTCAGAATTGGTGATAATGTTGTCGGCTTCCTGGAGCCTAACTTCTCTTGATGGAGATCCTCGCGGTCGGGTACCACCTCGGGACTAGCGAAGATGTATTTAGTTTCCTAGAGCCTAACTTTCTTATCGGAGATCCTCAAGGTCGGGTATCACCTCGGGATTGATGATTTCGTTGGCCTTTTAGGCAGGCGGGTCGCCGCCGCTTTTCCCATATATAGGGTCATTCGAGCCCCTTTGGAGATCCCATTATTTTAAGAGGTTACTTTTCCTTTTCTATGTTGAACCTTTCGTTACTTCAGTGCTAACGTACTTGCACAAATTTCTGCTCTAGCTCTCCGATTTTGCCACCTCCATGACCACTACATCGGGGTATGTTCGGTAGAGATGGGAGAATTCCGCCTCCGATATTTAGGACAAACGAGAGCGTACCTCGAAGATTGCTTCTTCGATAAGAGAAGAACACATTGGGTTAGTGAGAAAAGACTGTGGCTGGGGGGAGAAAGTAGTGTTGCAGATACTTTCCCCAGATGAGGGCATCACAGATCGTGCCGCTGAATTTTTGAATGTGTACACGTATCCCTTCACACTGGGCCCCCTTGATAGGGTTGTGCTAGATTTCTTTTTGAAGTATCGGGTTACTTTGGCGCAGATCCATCCGTCATTTTGGCGGATAGTGTTGATGATGAGATTTTTCACGGACAAGGCGGGGCTTGACTTCACGCTCAGTCATCTCATCAGGTTGTACCGTCCCTTTCATCATTAGGGCCTATTAACCTTGTGATGCCGGTCGACCACGCCCTTCGTCATCGATGATGAGGAGGATGGAGATCGAGAGTGGATGAGTGGATTCGTCCGAGTCCGAACGGCTAACATTATCCCTGTGGAACTTATGTCATTCCCTGAAGAATGGAATTATACATGTAAGTGGCACATTCCGTATCTTCTCAGTTTTGCTTGTGGCGAAGGCTGATATCGTGACCGTGCCATCTTTTATTCTTTTGCAGCGATTGCAAGGGCGCTAGATGACGTTCCCGATCTGCCGGATTGGGTTCGGAAGTTGGCGACCCACTCGACTTGTGACAAGCGTAGGTGGCGAGCTGTGTCCTGGGGCAGATGGGAAGCAAAACATCATGGTGAGTGTTGTGCTATTTTTTCCTTTCCCTTCCTTCGTTTGGGGAGAGGCAATTACCCTTACGGCATGTTAATCTTGCTGTTGTAGGAATCAGAGAGCCTTCCGAGGCGAGGTCGCACTCCTTTGAGGAGGGGGAAGCGTTGCTAGCCTTCGGGCTAAAGAACGACAACAATAAGCAGGAGATGCCTTTATACGGTGATGGCGCTCAAAGAAGGGCGAGGCTAGACCCATGTTCCGGAGCGGAAGCATCATCTGAGCCTGCCGTGCCCATGGTTCCCGGTTTTGAATAGGTGGTTTCTCCATTGCAACTGCCTTCTCATTCTGTTGATAGTGCTTCGGGGAATACTAGAAACTCGGGGTCGCCTACTCCGAGCGACCGTGTCTCGACTGGAGTCAATTCTTTTAGAGCTGAGGGAGCTAGGTTAAGGGATGCACGTTCGGCCTTCGAGGAAGCCTAGCGGCTTCACATTGTGGTGAGTTTCGACATAGGCCTTTTGAATTTCGCGCGTTGTCTTTCTTATTGGGTTTTCTTTTGCAGGCCTTCGACAGGCTTAAGTCCAGGCTGCTTCATCGTGAAGCCCGACTGTGAAAGCTCTGGATGAGGAGAGATCCCTTAGGCTCCTTTGCGATGAAAAGGAAGCCGAGCTGGAACATTTGCGGTATGAGGCGAGCCGGAGCTTGAATTACGAGGGCTTCTTAGAGGAGCAGGTAACTTTCCGCCTCGAGTGAGTATGCGCCCCGCCTCCTGGCTTCTAAGGCTAATACTTCATTTATTTCAGTTGCAGAAAAGTATGGAGGCCCTGGAGCGTCTTCGGGATGAAGCCGGCCGAGCCAAGAGTGAACATGATCAGCTAAGAGCTCTGGCGGAGGTTCATGCATTAGAGGAGACGGATGCCCTGGCTAAAGTTCCAGACCTCGAGGCCCAACTCCGCTTAGCCTGTGACAATGCTTCGACTAAAGCGGACGCGATTGCGAAGCTCGAATACGAGCTTTTGAAGGTATGGGCCGAGATCGTCGATGCCCGAGCTGAAGCTGTAATGAGCCGAACTAAGGCTGACCAGGAGATGGCGATCCACTTAAAGGATGTTACTGATGCTCCAGCTGAGTTGAGAAGGATCCTCGATCGTGAAGAGAGGATTAAAGAATATGCTCGTTGCAAGTCTCGAAGGAAGACTCTCGAGGAGATCTGTGCTAGGGGATTTGTTCTCTCGGAAGAGTTAGCGCGAGCGAGGGCGGACGAGCGTGATGCTCGGTTACTTCTGTCTGACGTTGGAGAAAGCGAAGATGAGGCCGGCAGGTCGTAGCCCCGGGGGGAGCATAGATTTTTGCCATCTGCATGTAGTATTTTCAAAGCATGTTTGTATATGGAGATTGCGTTTTTCGTATATGTGTATAAGGAAACCCCTGCGGCTTTATTTCTTCCGTATCTCGTTCTGTCTTGAATTTGGCCAGACGAAATGGTCTTTGATTTGGTAGGAATCCTTAGATTCGCGTTAGGGCCCTGGGGCTCATTAGGCTGGCGATAATGGCTCTTATGCCTCGGGTCGAAGTGACCTTTCAGTGTAAGCTGGCGTTTGAGCTCTTATGCTTTTTGCTCTGGGGCATTTTCTGGTAACTATTTTGGGGTCAGTCTCCGAATCGGATTGCGACTCGAGCTCATTCGACCCTCAAGTTTTCAAATTTGCATGGGCTGGCGACAATGGCTCTTACGCCTTGGGTCGAAGCGACCTTTCATGTGGGCTTTATTTTTCCCTCGTTAAGGACTTTTTGCGATAATTTTTGCCTGACTCTTCGACGGTTCGAGAAGAACCTCGATTATGAGTCGTTTTGTGGCGATGATCGAGCACCTCAGGAGGTTTAGCTTGGAGGCTGAGTATCTCGAAGCCTGTGATTTGGAGCTGACATGGTCGAAGCTCTTTTGCCTATGTCGAGGGTAGCCTGTTTAACTGGTTCTTTTCGAAGTAGATTCGAAGTAATTGAAGGCCTGTGATTTTGTAGCGACGGTCGGGCGTCCCCGAGTCGCGTTAGTTTGGCTGGTACAGCCTTATGACCGTAGTCATTTTTGCTTGGCCGGAGCCATTTTTGATCCCAAGTGAAGTAGTTTGGGTGTCTATATCGAGGGTATGCCTTTTTAGGGGTCTTACAAGTTCGATATATAACCTAAACATTAAGATCGGGTTTATGCCTTTAGCAAGGTCTTACAAAATTTTCATGTCGTTGAGGTCTTACAGTTTTTAGATACTTGGTACAAGTATGGTTCATGCCTTGCTTGAGGTCTTACAGATGTTGCCACTTGGTACAAGTGTGACTCATGCCTTGCTCGAGGTCTTACAAATGTTGTCACTTGGTACAAGTGTGATTCATGCCTTGCTCGAGGTCTTATAGATGTTGCCACTTGGTACAAGTGTGATTCATGCCTTGATCGAGGTCTTACAGATGTTGTCACTTGGTACAAGTGTGATTCATGCCTTGCTCGAGGTCTTACAGATGTTGTTGCTACCTTATGTAGGTCTTAGGAGACCGAGTCTGCCCGCTCGGGGTCTTATGGCCTCGGGTTTTTGTAATGAATGGTGCTTGGCAACAGTCCCCGAGTTAACGAGGGCATCTTGGATCGGGAGCCATTTACTTGTAAGCTTGGTGTTGCCTCATTGAGGGCTTACGACTTTGACGATTCCGACCCTGAGGTCATATGATTTTTGAGATTTTGATGCCAGTCCCCGAGTGTTTGGGACACTTTAGGCCTTGAAGTCATTTTGTGATTTCTATGTTGCCTCGTTGAGGGCTCATGAGTTTGGAGTCCCGACCCGGAGGTCGTTCAGATGTTGAATTGTGGATGCCAGTCCCCGAGTGTTCGGGACGCTTTGATGGAGGAATCGTGTTTTGCGAAGATGCTGAGTTTCTTTTGGGTTGTGAAATGCTTCGAAAAAAGGTATTTTTCGATTACTTGGTGCAAGTATACATGTTCTCGCTGCTGGGGGTCTGGCTATACGGACACGATTCGTTCGACCGTTTGGCCCGGTACATCATTTTCCTATTGGGACCCCATTGGGCGTTTCTTGGTTTTTCAGATGAATGGCCTTCCGGGGGATGCCCCGCAGTGTTCGAGGTTGATTGCAAAAGAAGCCTTGAACACTTGTTGAGTCTTCCTTACGTAGCATGTGGATGTTGCCTCGTTAAAAACCTTGCCGGTAAAAACCCTTTTTAGGATAAAAACTAGGCCGAAGGAAAAGAGTGCAACGAATGCTTTAAAACCTTAAGGTCTTCGAGCTGGATTAGCGTCTCAACTGCTTCGATCGGGCGCCTGCATAAGAGTTAGCGCGAAATATAAAATGAAAATGGGGGATGGCGATACCTTAGCGCGGGATGTGCCGGAGATGTTACGAGGTCCGATATATCTCAGTCGCTTGAGATGAGGACGCAGTAAGATCCTCTGTTTTGTTTAATCGGGCTTAATTGAAGATGTAGTTTGATCATTCTTTGGTTCTTTCGCGGGTGGAGGTATCGGTGTTGGTGCTATATCGTGCACAACAAACATTTCCCTAGCTGTATGTTGTTCCCCGTAAACAGTTTTAATCACATCCTTTATCGGGAATTTCATCATTTGGTGGAGGGTGGATGGTACTGCTCTCATGCAGTGTATCCATGGTCTCCTGAACAAGGCGTTGTACCTCATGTCTCCTTCGATGACATGGAATTTAACATTCTGGGTCGTGCCGGCCACGTTGACCGAGAGGGTGATTTCTCCTTTCGTCATTTCACTTGCCATGTTGAATCCGTTGAGGACTCGAGTGGCGGGCACGATTTGGTCAAGCAGTCCGAGCCGCTCTATTACCCTCGACCTAATAATGTTGGCCGAGCTACCTGGATCCACGAGTACATGTTTTACTTGAAATGTATTTACGAGGAAAGAGATTACCAGTGCGTCGTTGTGAGGTTGAGACAAGGTCTCAGTGTCCTCTTCGCTGAACGTGAGGGCATCCTCGGGTATGTACCCCCGGGTTTGCTTTTCTCTAGTGATGGATATTTTTTTCCTTCTCATCACAGGTTCTTGTGGGGCATCAACGCCTCCCAAGATCATGTGGTGACATGTTGCGGCTCGTTCGTTTTGTTCTTCTTGGCCGCCTCTCTTTCTCGAAACTGGTTTTTGGCCCGATCACTTAGGAATTCCCGGAGATGACCCTTGTTGAGTAGTCTGGCTACTTCATCTCGGAGCTGGTGGCAATCCTCGATCCTGTGGCCATGTGTGTTGTGAAATTCACACATTAAGTTATGATTCATTTGCGAAGGATCTGATTTCACAGGCCTGGGCCACTTGGCATCTTTTATTTTGTTGATGGCAAAGACAATATCCGATATATCGACGTTGAAGTTGTATTCTGACAGGCGAGGTGCCTCTGCTGGTTCTACGTTCCTGTCGAATCCGGCTCTGTTGATGAGTTGCCGAGGATTCTATCCTCGGTCTATCCTTTGGTCGTTTCGAGGTGGGTTATGCCACGGGGCGTTCCTTCGGTCTTCAATGTATGGCTGATATCTTTCCTTGCTTGGCTTTGGCTCCTTCGCCAGGAGCCTGCTTGGGTATACCGAGCCCGAGGGGGCTCCCAGCTGATCGTCCTCGACCCTGATTTTCGACTGGTATCGGTTATGAACATCTGACCAAGTCACGGCGGGGTACTCGACTAGGTTCTCTTTCAGCTGCTTCGAAGCTACCGAGCTTTGCTCGTTCAGACTATGAGTGAAGGCATGTACCGCCCAGTCGTCGGAGACCGGTGGTAGTTCCATTCTTTCTATTTGAAAGCAAGATACAAATTCTCGCAGCATCTCGTTCTCCTTTTGCTTGATTTTGAAGACGTCGGATTTCCTGGTGGCCACCTTGATGGCCCCGGCATTCACCTTTATGAAGGAATCTGCCAATACCACATCATCGCCCCTTTAGAAAGTGTTTCTCCAAATTTTTTCAGCAGGACGGACTCGATCTCGTCGCCCCTCATGTCATTGCCCTTTACTGCATAGGTGTAAGCGGTAACGTGTTCATTGGGGTCCAAGATACCATTGTATTTCGGAAGCTCCGGCATTTTGAACTTCTTTGGAAGGGGTTTCGGGGCCGCTTCCTGTTGGAACGGCTTCTGCACGAACTTCTTTGAGTCTACGCCCTTCAAGATCGGGGGCGCTCCTAGAATTTGGTCGACCCTGGAGTTGTATGTCTTGACCTTCTTATCATTGGCTTTTATCATTTTCTCGCCCGATTCGATCCTTCTGGTGAGGTCCTCAAGCATTTTTACGATGACGGGATCGGCTATCGACCCATTATTGCTTGATCTCTCCGGTACCTGTTCGGCCGGGGGAGTTGTCCCCGGTGCTACCGTGCTAGGAGTTTTCTGGTGACTTTGCAGCTGAGCAATAGCCAGCTGTTGTGCCAACTGCATTTCAAAAATAACATGAAGGCTGACTTGCCGTTCTTCCCAAGCAGGGGTTTTTTGGGCTTCCTGTTTGTCGCCTTGGTGTATGCTCCTGTTAGTGTGGGAGCTTATTTCAACGTATCAAGCGTCGCATGAGACTTAATCCACCGGAATCGGTCCTGGTGCGTCCTCAAGATTTTGTGGTGGCTCACCAACACCTGGAACAGCCACACCATTCTCTCCGTGGTTCTCAATATTGTTGTTACTTGAATCGGACATTATAACCTGAAATCAAAGATCATTGGACAAGAAAAAGCGTGAAAGATAACTTGCGTTGTGTAATGGAACCAACAAGAAAATAATCACAATTATTTTTATCCCTACGGTGGGCGCCAAACTGTTTACCGTGAAAATGGTAATAACAATTAAATTTGTTGATGGGACTCTAAAAATACGTGATCTATTTTTATGCTAGTTGTTAAATAGATGATGCTATGTGTATGAAGTTTAGAGACGAAACGGGAGCTAAGGATAAGGCGATAATCAAACTGAGAGGCTGACAGTCGGGGCCTCGAGCTTGTCGATACGGAGGCCTCGATGTCGGTTCTGCGGCCCGATAATGAGCTATCGGGTGCGATCGGGGAGTAACTAATAGATATAATAAAATCAATGAAGGCTCTTTATGGCCAGTGATAAGCAACAAATGATGAACAAGTATGAAGATAATAAATGAAAGCAATAATAACAAGAAAGTATGTTAGAGAGCAGAGAAAATGTTCTTTTTTGTATATTCGCGTGGAGCAGCTGGAGCAACAGAGAGTACAAAAATGACAAGGATCCCCTCTATATAGGAGGGGAATCCCAACATAATACGAAATGCATTAAGTACAAAGATACGGAGATGGGACAGCTGAATCACACCCTGACTCGGATTTGGAATAGACCAACAGACTTTGTAAGCCCTAGGCGTGTGCCTTGGGGACCTCCCACTTCTACCACTATCGTGATCAATGCTACCATGGGGTCGAGTGTCGACGATCCTCGAGGAAGGATTCTCTACCATGGCCTCGAGCCTTCGAGGTGATCTTCCGAAGTGCCTTAATGACGAGAAATTGGACCTTCCAATTTTGCCATATACAAGGAGGACCCAGCTTCTTCTATGCTATGAGTGGTCGTCAGAGTGCAGAGGCTTCTCCAGATGTTGTTACAGGTATATTGACTATACAATCTCATGACGTGTATGCCCTTATTTATCCCGGATCTTCCTTGTCCTATGTTACTCCTTATGTAGCTATGAGCTTCGGGATAGAACCGGAACAACTTCATGAGCCGTTCTCTTTATCTACTCCGATTGGCGAGTCTATTACGGCCACACGGGTTTATAGAGATTGTGTTGTCACAGTGTGTGGTCGGGATACCAGGGCCAATCTTATTGAACTGTGGATGGTTGATTTTTATGTAATAACGAGAATGGATTAGCTTTATTCATATTTTGCCAAACTCGATTGTCGATCCAGAATTATGAGGCTTGAGTTTCCTAACGATCCAGTTATTAAGTGGGAGGGGAATAATGTTATGCCAAAGGCTAGGTTTATTTCTTACCTTAAGGCCACGAAGATGATCAAAAAGGGTGTATTTATCATTTGGTCCAAGCTACGGACACCGATGCTGAGGTACCTACTCTTGAATCTATGCCAATTATGAATGAATTCCCCGATGTATTCCTGGATGAGCTCCCTAGGATTCCACCAGACAGGGAGGTTGATTTCGGGATTGATGTGATGCCAGGCACGCGGCCTATGTCTATTCCACCTTACAGAATGGCACCGGTAGAATTGAAGGAGTTAATGGAACAACTAAAGGATTTGTTAGAGAAGGGTTTCATCCGACCGAGTATGTCACCTTGGGGCACACCGGTTCTCTTTGTGAGGAAGAAAGATGGGTTGCTACGGATGTGTATTGACTACCGGCAGCTCAACAATGTCACAATAAAAAATAAGTATGCGCTATCACGAATAGATGATTTGCTCGACCAATTGCAAGGTGCTAGGTACTTCTCCAAGATTGATTTGCACTCGGGGTATCACCAATTGAAGATAAGGGAGCGGGATATTCCAAAATAGCTTTCCGGACTCGGTATGGGCATTTCGAGTTTCTAGTTATGTCTGTTGGGCTAACAAATGCCCCGACAACTTTTATGGATCTTATGAATCAAGTCTTCAAGCCTTTTCTTGACTCTTTTATGATAGTGTTCAATGACGATGTTCTTGTGTATTCTCGGAGTCGGGAGGACTATGCCAATCATGTCAGAGTAGTTCTGCAAACCCTTCAACAACACCGAATGTATGCAAAATTTTCAAAATGTGAATTCTTGCTTGAATCTGATATGTTCTTGGGCCATGTCGTCTCCAGATAAGGAATTATAGTTGATCCTCAAAAGATTTCGGCAGTAAAGAATTGACCTAGACCTACAACACCAACATAGATTCGCAGTTTCTTATGCTCAGCTAGATATTACAGAAAATTTGTGGAGGGGTTCTCTACTCTTGCCTCTCATTGACTAAATTGATGCCGAAAGCTGTTAAGTTCCAATGGTCCGATTATTGTGAAAAGAGTTTCCAAGAGTTGAAATCAAGGTTGACTACAGCACCGGTGTTGACCCTTCCAGAGGGTACTGATGGGTTTGTGGTATATTGTGATGCTTCAAGAGTTGAGCTTGGGTGTGTACTAATGCAACAGGGCAAGGTTATAGCTTATGCTTCTAGGCAACTCAAGAATCAGGAGAAGAACTATCCTACACACGACCTAGGACTTGTGGCGGTGGTATATTCATTAAGATTTGGCGTCATTATTTGTATGGGGTTCATGTAGATGTATTCAAGAACCGTAAGGGCCTTCAATATATTTTCAAACAGAAGGAATTAAATCTGAGGCAGAGGAGATGGCTTGAGTTGCTCAAGGACTACGACATGGATATTTTATATCATCCGGGAAAGGCTAATGTTGTGGCAGATGCTCTTAGGCGGAAGTGTATAGGAAGTTTGGCTCACTTAGAGGCATGTCAAAGGCCGTTGGCTAGGAGATTCACCAGTTGGCTAGCTTGGCAATCCGTCTTGCAGACTCTAGTGTAGAAAGAGTAATTGTGCATAATTGGGCTGAATCATCGCTTGGGGCGGAGGTCAAAGAAAAGCAATACAATGATCCAATGTTGGTACAGCTGAAGGAGGGAATCCATAGGCACAAGACCACAGCTTTTTCTCTTGGCATAGATGATGGTACACTACGGTACGAGGGGCGACTATGTGTTCTAGATGTTGATGGTCTTCGGGAAAGAATCATGGTGGAGGCTCACACTTCCAGGTACTCCGTGCACCCAGGTTCTACGAAAATGTATCATGACCTCAAGGAAATCTATTGGTTGAATGACATGAAGGAATGTGGCAGACTTTGTGGCAAAGTGTCCGTATTGTCAGCAAGTGAAGGCCGAACATCAACGTCATGGTTGGCTAGCGCAAAGCATAGAAATTCCAATGTGGAAATGGGAGATGATTAACATGGATTTTGTGGTAGGGTTACCGCGCACTTCGTGCAAGTTTGACTCAATTTGGGTCATTGTGGAACGACTCACGAAGTCAGCACACTTTTTACCAGTTAAAACTACCAACACAGCGGAAATGTATGCTCAGTTGTGCATCATTGAAATAGTCAGGTTGCATGGCACTTTCTATCATTTTGGATCGAGGAGCTCAATTCACAGCTAACTTTTGGAAGAAATTTCAGCAAGGTTTGGGTACACATGTGAATCTTAATACGACTTTTCATCCACAGACTGACCGGCAAGTAGAGCAGACTATTCAAATGCTCGAGGATATGTTGCGTGCTTGTGATCTTGACTTCAAAGGTAACTAGGATGATCATTTTCTACTCATAGAGTTTGCTTATAACAACAACTTTCATGCTAGTATACAGATTGCACCATTCGAGGCATTATACGGAAGAAGGTGTAGATCTCCTATTAGGTGGTTTGAAGTTGGAGAAGCCGAATTGATAGGGCCAGACCTCGTACATCAAGCTATGGAAAAGGTTAAGATCATAAAGGAATGGCTGAAAACTACTTAAAGTCGTCAAAAATCCTATTTGGATGTTCGTCGCAGAGACTTAGAGTTCCAAGAAGATGATTGGGTGTTCCTGAAGGTCTCCCCCATGAAGGGTATTATGCAGTTTGGAAAGAAAGGAAAATTGTGTCTGAGGTATGTCGGGTAGTATAGGATAATTCAAAGGATCGGTCAGGTGGCGTACAAGCTTGAACTACCACCCGAGATGTCATTTGTACACCCGGTATTCCGTGTGTCTATGTTGAAGAAGGCAGTGGGAGATCGTCCGCTATTGTGCCGGTTGAGACTATCGAGGTTAATGAAGAGCTGTCATATGAAGAAGTTCCAGTTGCCATCCTGGATAGGCAACTCTGGAAGTTGAGGAATAAAGAAATAGCCTTCGTGAAAGTGTTATGGCGAAACCAGCAGGTTGAAGAAGCCACCTGGGAAGCCGAGGAAGAAATGAAAAAGAAGTACCCTCATTTGTTTGTATAGTCATGGAATAGCTTCTATGAATTTGGTTCCTATAAACTTGGTGTCCGTTGACTAGTCTATGTAAAGATGTTTTGCTTGATTAACATATTGTGTATGAGACCATGGTTGGTGTTGTTATGGGTTATATTATGTCTGTAGGTCTTTGTATATGTTGTTAGGATGTGTTCTAGGGCTCTTTAACAGTTGGATAGGCCCAGGTTACAAAGGAGACTCTAGCAAAATTTCTGCAAAAATTGGGGAGTTCGTAAAATTTTAGGGTTGTTGGTATGTGTTGTGAGATCTGAGTTGCATAAGGTAATAGTGAGTGAACCTTGGGCCTCATTCGATGAAGAATGATCTTAAGGGGGGGGGGGGGGTAGAGGATGTGAGGCCCTGTAAAATTCTTCCCAAAAACCCGGAATTTAGTGGTGCCAAGTTAGATTTACGTGTTCGGACTTTTTGGATTGAACTGTGCATTAAAAAGTTAAAGGAAAATGTCTTGCACAAGAATGCATTTATCCGGCCGCATAATCACTCTGCGGACCGCATATTGGTCGCAAAGTGAGGCAGAAAACGTGGCTAATTTGGAGGCCAGTCATGCGGCCAAGTTATGCTATCGCATAATCGCTTTGCGGGCCGCATATCTATCGCATAATAGTCTTGGACTTTTGCAAAGGGAAGTTTTGCGGTGCATTATGCGACCGCAGAATAGGTATGCGGACAGCATACTGGTCGCATACCTAGACAGAAAAATTCCAGCTCCTGAGAGCTGTTTTGCAGTCACTTTGCGAGCCGCATGTCCATTATGGGGTCGCATATGCGACCGCAGATCCAAGTCGGGGTTCCAAATTTTTAATTTTTTAACCTGACCCCAGATCATTAAAACATATGTTATAGCTCATTTTAAGCCTATTACTGGTATCTTAGAGTGAGACGAAGCGGTCTTAGAGTGAGAGGGTGATCTTCATCAAACTACCCCATCAATTCTTGCTAAATCCTTGAATATTATCAAGAAGGCTCTCTTATCACTAGTAAGAATCTACGCCCTAACTCTTAGTTTTGAAAATTTAGTAAAAAGAGGATAATTGGAAAGACAAATCTTGGGTGTAGGGGTGGATATCTTACATGCATGTGTTCTTAAAGAATGTGGGGAGGTTGAGAGCTAGGAATGGGTTGAGGGATGGTAGAATCTTTCGTAAAAGGGGCCTTAAAACCTTACTACACACGTAGTGTTTGATATAATGCTCAAGTAGGCTAGAAATTATGGTCATTGTCCTGATTTTGGGTTCAATTTTGCTACATTGCTAAAATAGATTGAGGTCGCTAATTCCAGAACATCTTAAAGTTTTAACAGGCTCAATTGAGGTATGTATGGATAAACCTCTTTCTTCTTGGAATCGAAATTCCCTAGTGTTCGGGTAATCGGTATAAGTCCCCAAATTTATCATACTAGAATTCCCTATCCCAAATGTGTCGTGTGGAATGATATGTGGGAAATATTTTCACTAAATGCTTATTATGCCATAGTTTCCTTTGTGAATATGTTTACAATTGTGGAATATGTATTAAGAAAGGCTACGAATTCATGCCAAAGAAATTGAATAAAGATTGTTGTGCCAATTTGTATGAATAGCCTCTATGTGCTTAGAATTTCCAAGCATTTCCCTAGTGTGTGAAAATGCCTTACATGATAGGCCTTATTGTTACTGGTGATAATGTTATTGAATATGTAAAAAGGGAAACTTGAATTATGAAATACGGCCAAGTGCCAAGAATAACATAATATGTAAAGCAACGCGTGCCAATGTATTGAAATATGGAATTTTGGATTTGGTTGATATCTCAAGGGAGATGGCATAGCTGATCGGGCCATGATCGGACGCCATGCCGCGCACATGGTGGTGACTGTGCTGGAAATGATTGATTTGGAATTGTGGATTTGGTTGACGTCTCAAAAGAGATGACCTAGCCGATCGGGCCGAGATCGGACTCCGTGTAGGAACACGGTGGTATTGTGGATTGTGGCACATGGCACTGAGATTATCAACTTAATAAGATGGAAATTTAACCGAGACTTTGTAATCCTTACTTGATGTTTTTTCGTATTTGTTTGAAAGCTCTTGTTGTACATCATGACTGTTTCCTCTATGTTTAATTGTTCATTCTATTAAGATGGTGTTTTAGCTTTATATACTAGTACTATTCGGCAGTACTAACGTCCCTTTTGACGGGGGCGCTACATCTTTTAATGGATGTAGGTGGTTCTATAGCCGACAATGTTAATCGCAGCTAGCGGTGCTTTGCCTTCACCTTCCTAGCAGTCTTGGTAAGCCATACATCATCCAGGGGCCATGTAATGCATCTTTATCTTATATGATTTCTACATTTTGAGGCATAGCCGTGTTTACATTGAAAATGGTAACTACAATTATATTTGATTTTGTGGTTCTAAAAATACGTGAATTTTAATACTAGTTGTTAAACAATAGATACTAGGTGTAAGTAAAGAGAATAAGATATGCAAACCAATGAGGTCACAAAGCTGGGCCTCGAGCTGGCTGAAGCAGGACCTCGAGGTCTAGATGGGGCTAATAACGATGAACTATTGATGAAGGATCAATGGTAATGAGGGCCTTAAAGTTGGCCTTCTACGATTAATAATGAGCAGTAAATAAAGAACAATAAATGAACAATGAATGAACAATGTGAGAATAAGCAATATATGTGTAGAACAATTGTATTAGCAAAGAGAGCAGAGAATGTTGTTGTATTCAATATGTTGTGTAAAAATTCCCCTACAAGATGACAAGGGTCCCCTTTTTGTAGGAGGGGTGAATCCCAACATAGTACATGTCTAATAAATAAAGAATGAATACTACTAGTACAGCTGTGTAACGGCTCAGTATGGATTTGTAATATTTTTGCTGACTCTGTCAGTCCTCATCACGTGCTCTCGGGAGCCTCTTGCCTCTTTATGACGATCGTCAATTTTCATTTTGCCTTGAGGTACGTCACGATGAGTCTTTGATGTGCCCTGCCGAGGGGAGTGCTTCGAGGACGAGCCTTGAACTGTGCTTCGATCCTACCGAGGCTGGGCTCGAAAACGCCATCGAAGCCTCAAATTCGGCTTTCCCTGATTTTAGCCGTATACATATAGCCCCCGCGTTCCTTGGAATGAATTATCAATGAACGATTTGAATTCTCAAAATCTTCAATGCATCCATCATTATGTTAGTTACGTCATGCGAGCGGTTGATGTGACAAAAGGGATGTTTAAAAGTCACGTTCGCACAGCTCTCAAAAAGCCTCGAATTGATTACGACAGTTGGCCGTCCTTGGGCTTTCCCCGATGTGCACTACTGGCCCCTATAAATACCCCAATCCTTCATTCCTTTCTCTGTATCACATCTTCGATCTTTAAAAAAGTTCTCCTTACTTCTCTCTTGCGCTCGTTTCTTACCTAGTTTATCTCTTTTCCTCTGAAATCTTTTAGTAGAAATGGCGAAGACCTCTAGAACCATTCCCCAAGGTGATAAAGCTTCTTCGTCTTCACGCTCGTCTAAGGGCATGGCCACAGCGCCTCCTAGTCTTGAGGAATGCATCCTCGGACCATGTCTGACATCCTCTGATTTTACGGTTGACAAGACTTCTTCGAAACCGGGGTGGTGTGAACCCCTGTCCCGATACATCAGTCTAATAACCGCCACTAGGATGGTGAAAACTGACTGCCGCTGGGGAGAGGCGGCTCAAGTGGAGGTACCTTCCTAGGAGGAAGATATAACAACAATCAAACCCGGTTTCCTTAGTGTATACACATATCCCTTTATCCTAGGTCCGGTAGGACCGTCCTCGCCAATGATAGACCCCGTAATCTTTAACTTCTGTGGACAGTATCGGGTGACGCTCTCCCAGATTCGTCCATCATTCTGGCACATTGATTAGGCAGTTTGCAAATATGGTCGAGGGATTACCTTTTACCATTGACCATCTGATTAGGATGTACAACCCCCGACTTTACCGAGGTGGTGTGATTAAGCTTCAACGTCGGGCCCTAAAAGCTTTCTTTGCCTGTACCGACAAAGGCAAGGACAGGGGGTGGATGAGCCGCTTTGTCCGAGGTAGGACCTCGGATCTAATTCCTGCTGAAAGGATGCCATTCCCCGAGGAATGGAATATGAACCGTAAGCGAATATATAGACTAAATATTTTTTCTTTCCTTTGGACCATTCTCCCTTTTCAACAAACTTCCCTCGATGGTGCAGCTGCTGAGTGGTACCCTGGTGCAGTTAAGGATCTTTCCAGGTTGGTTCGCCAGCTTTATTTGACTTGCCCATATGATAAGCGCGTGTGGCGCGATCTAGCCAAGGCCGGATGGGATGCTAAAAACCATGGTAAGGTTTTTCTTCTGCCGTACTTGAGCTCGTTACAGGAGGTATCCTTTAACCGTATTCTCAATTTTTGTACCTGCCCTTTGCATTTGTGCAGGCCTGGGAGATGCCTCTTTAATGAGGGAAAACACCTCCGGGGAGGCAGGTACCTCAAATCTTGCCACGGAGAAGAAGAGAAAAGAAAATTGCTGACTAAATCCTTGAAACTGAAGAAGGCGAGAACTCAAAAGCCTAAGGTTGATTCGGCGGCCCTAACTTCAGAAGCAACGGAGAGTCCCTGAGCTGGGGGCGAAGAGGAGGATGACTCCCTACATGTGTCCGGGGAAGAGGAAGTGTGCCTGCCTCGGGTCTTGCTGGGTCGATGGCTGTTGAACCGAAGGTTTCCAAACTAGAAGTTGCTGATGTTGTCCCTCCTCGGGCCGAAGAGACTCTCGAGGATGGATCAGATAATGCCCCTGAGCCGGTCGCTGACCAAGACACGCCCCGAGCCGAGGGGCTTTTGGTAAAGGAGTAAAGGGATCCCAGCTCTAAGGCTCCCCGAAGGCTAGAAAAGGCCCCGATCGATCCAACCTGAGTTACTGACGTGGGTGGTTCTCCATTGGGTTCGGCATTATTTTCGAGGGAGATACAGAATGTCCACAATAGAATGACTTCCGATGCTGGGGCATCCCTTGGGGAGAATGACTTGTTTGAAGGATTCTTTACAGGGGTCGAAGAAAATCCCGAACTTAACGCGTCGCTCATCCTCGAAGAAGTTGAGAGGCTATGTAAATAGGTGATCCATCGTCGACTGTGCTTCGAGCTTCAATCATCATCTTTACTGATTTTGTTCTTTTATGCTTTCAGGCTGTAGTTCTTTACAATCGGGTCGTTGCTAAGTCCCAAGCTGAGTTAACCCACTATGAGGAAGAGTGTAGGAGACTCTCGTCTAAGGTTGACGAGCTCAGAGCTCTTTTAACTAAAAGGGAGGAAGATCTTCAAGACCTTCAGACTCGTTTGGAGGTGATGTCTTGAGAGAGGACTGACCTTGCTGAGCAGGTAATATAGTCTTCGTATGTTTTTATTTTCATGTTTGTCCGATTTCGGCACTTAACGCCTTTGGGTTGATCTTTGCAGCTTGAGAAGAAAGATGTCCTGATGAGGGAGGGACTTAGAGCCAGGGATATTGAGATTCTCAGACTCAAGCAGCGTGTGGACGAGATAGCCTCCGAGAGAGATGCCTTTTAGGGGAAGTTGATCTCCGTTGAGCGTCATCTTCAAGATGCGAGGGCGGATAGTAGTAAGTGTAAGGATCTTTTTGCTGAATCGGTCACTGCGCTATCTGTATCCGAGTTCAAAGTTAAAGAGCTCATGTCCTCGCACCGAAAAGATGTTGCTGCTGCAAATGCTCGAGCCAAGAAGGTGTCTGAAGAGGCCGAGCTCGAATGGACCCGAGCCTTGGAGCATGCCCGATTGAAATCTCGGAGACAGACTCTCGAGGATGTGTACTCTTGGGGCATCGATTTGCCTGCTGAGATAGAGAGGGTGAAGGCCCTAGTGGAGGAATCGGCAGCCCTGCATTCTTCCAATTATGGTTCAGCCAGCGGCTCGTCCAGCGGCTCGGAGGATGATGAAGATGAAGGCAAAGTCCCCGAGGGGGAAGAGGCCGTTGATGTTTTGGGGGTCGAGGACCAAGCCATTGATACCATATCTTTTGAGGGAGCTCTGACTGGTCAAGTGATCCTGGCGGTAGATTAGGTTTTTTATTCGTTCCTTTTTGTATGAGGGTTCCAGACACGAGCCTTTCAAATATATTTTTGTGGACTTTTATTTTATATGTATATAAAGGTATTTGCTTATCATCATTTCTTGTCTTCCCTTTGCCTGGTTTGATGTCGATTCGACTTATAATATAAACTCATTGGGTTTTTAACATACTTCCCCTTTGAGACTGGCCTTTAGGCTCTTTGAGCTGGCCCTTGGGCTCTTACATATTGGCCCTTAGGCTCTTTAGGCTGGCCCTTGGGCTCTTACGTATTGGCCCTTAGGCTGTTTAGGCTGGCCCTTGGGCTCTTACGCATTGGCCCTTAGGCTCTTTTTGGGTTGGGTCGATGCAACCTCTATTATGGCTATAGTTTTCTCTCATTTTGGCTAAAGACTTTTGAAGTTTTGATTATGCCTTGGCATATTTTGTGTTTGTCCGACTCTTCGACAGCTCAGACGAGAACCTCGATTATGAGTTGATATGTGACGACAGCTGAGCACCTCGGGAGGTTCAGTCGAAGGTTGAATTTTTGAAACCTTTCCATCGAAGACTGATTGCTTTCGACGCCTTTTTATTGTTCAGAGCTGATATTATCGAAGCTCCTTTGCTTATGCCGAGGGTAGCCTGATTAACTGGTTCATTTCGAAGTACTTTCGAAGTATTTGGAGGCCTTTAATTTTATGGCGACAATCGAATGTCTCTGAGCCGCGTTTATTCGGCCGTAGCCTTTTAGTTTGACCGTATTCCTTATGTTTGGCCATAGCCCTTCGTACCCGTGTGCGGTGACCTTAGTGTTTATATCGGGGGTATGCCTCTTTAGGGGTCTTACAAATTCGAATATATAGCCTTGGCCTTAATATGGGGGGTTATGCCTCTTTTATGGTCATATAAATTTGAGCACGCCTTGATGAGGACTTACAGATTTGATCTTGCCTCAGTGAGGGCTTTATGAGATCGAAGTTTCCTGATCAAGGTCATACGAGTTCGAGTTTCCGATGGCTCAATGAGCTGACTGTCGAAGACAGTCCCCGAGGGTTTGAGAGTTTTTGGCTCTTGGACTGTTTTGCGTGATAGTAGTGAACTCCTTCGAAGAGCAAACTGTTTTGATAAGCAAAGAGGCTTCCTCAGTTACTTCATATACGTGTATATGTTTTTTACTTTTGGAGGCTCGATTATTCTTTATGGACACGGTTCATTTGACCGTTTGGCCCAATACAACATTCTCCTGTCGAGGTCCTCCTAGGCATAATTATATTTCTTCCATAAGGTGACCTCCCGGGGTGATGCTCCCTAGTATTTGAGGTTAATTGAAGAGAAGCCTTGAATACTTGATGAGTTCTCCTTAGGTAGCATATAGATTTTGCCTCGTTAAAAACCTTGCCGATAAAAGTCGTTCGGGATAAAATCCGATCTAAGGGAAAAAGAGTGCAACGCATGCTTTAAAACCCAACGTCTTCGAGTCGAAAGGTGCTTTGGCGTTTCTCTTCGAACACCTGTAAGGAATTAGTATGAGACATAGAGCGAAAAGGGAGAAGGTTATACCTTAGCAATAATAGCGTTTGACCATTGATATGTTCCAACTGCTTGGAAGTTGCTCGCCTCCCATGGTGCCGAGTTTGTAGGATCCTTTGCCTACTATTCTGAGGATGCGGTACGGTCCTTCCCATCCCGGGCCTAGCTTCCCCTGATTTGGATTTCGGGTATTGAGGGTCACTTTCCTTAGGACTAAGTTCCCGACTCTGAAGTATCTGAAGTTTGTTCTCCTATTGTAATATCTCTCGATCCTCTGTTTTTGGGCGTCCATTCGGACTAGTGCAGCTCCTTGCTTTTCATCTAGTAGCTCGAGGGCGTAGTCATGGCCTCGCCGTTCAAGTCCTCGGTGGCATATCAAAATCTGGTGCTTCGCTCTCCGACCTCGACCGATATCAAAGCTTTGAACCCGTACACTAAAGAGAACAGTGTCTCTCTTGTGCTCGATTTTGAAGTTGCTCGGTATGCCCATAGTACTTCGGGCAATACTTCTCTCCATTTCCCCTTCGCATTTTCTAACCTCTTTTTCATGTTTTGGATAATGGTCTTGTTTGTGGACTCGGCTTGTCCATTTGCACATGGGTGATAGGGCGTTGATAAGATCCTCTTGATTTTATGATCTTCGAGAAATTTCGTCACCTTGCTACTTATGAACTGCTTCCCGTTATCACATGCGATCTCGGAGGGGATCCCGAATCGGCATATGATGTGGTCCCAAATGAAGTCGTTGACTTCTTTTCACTAACCTTCTTGAAGGCATGTGCTTCCACCCATTTTGAGAAATAGTTAGTCAAAAATAGAATAAATCTGGCTTTACCTAGCGCTGTTGGTAGGGGGCCGACGATGTCCATCCCCCATTTCATGAACGGCTATGGTGATAAGACTGAATGTAGTTGTTCACCGGGTTGGTGGATCATTGGGGCAAACCTTTGGCATTCATCACACCTTTGAACGAATTCCTTGGTTTCCTTTTCCATGCTGTCCCAGTAGTAGCCTGCTCTGATCACCTTTCGAACTAGAGAATCGGTGTAGGAATGATTCCCACAAGTGCCCTCATGGATTTCTCGATGTACATAATCGGTTTCCCCCGGTCCCAAGCATATGGATAGGGGCCCGTCAAAGGTCCTTTTAAATAGTGTTCCATTTTCGTCGAGCAAGAATCGAGCTGCTGTTTACCGTGAAAATGGTAATAACAATTAAATTTGATGATGGGACTCTAAAAATACATACTCTATTTTAATTCCGGTTGTTAAGCACTTGATGCTATGTGTGTGAGACTTAGAAACAAAATAAAGGCTAAGGATAAGGTGATGGTCGAACTGACAGGTTAGCAATCGGGCCTCGAGCTGGCTGATTCGGGGGCCTCGAGGTCGATTTTGGGGCTCGACTGTGAGCTATCGAAGGTAATAGAAGTATGACTAAAAGTTATAATAAAATCAAAGAAGGCTCTTTATGGCCAATGATAAGCAATAAACGATGAACAATAATGGAGATAATAAATGAGAGCAATAATATAAAGAGAGTATGTAAGAGAATAGAGAGAATGTTGTCTTATATTTCTTGTGGAGCAGCTGAAGCAACAGAACTTACAAAATGACAAGGACTCCCTTTATATAGGAGGGAAATCCCCACATAGTACAAAACATATTAATTACATTGATATGGGGATAGGACGACTGAATGACGCCCTAATTCGGGTTCAAAGTAGCCCGTTAGACTGTATCAGACCTAGCCTACGTGCCTTGGGATCTCCCCATTTCCACCATTACCGTGATCATTACTACCCTGGGGTCGAGCGCTGTCGACCCTCGAGGAAAGATACTCGGCCGCGGCCTTGAGCCTTCGAGGTGATCCCGCAGCCTCGAGCCTTCGAGGTGATCTTCTAAGTGCCATAATGACGGAAAATTGGACTCTCTGATTTCACCGTATTCAGATAGTCCCCGCGTTTCCTAGAACGAAGCGATAGGAAATGATTTTGAATTTCAATTCCGAGGGCATCATTGCCGTGACGTCAGCATATCAGAGCATTAAATGCCATGCCCGAAAAAACCACGCAAGGGTCGCCGTCAAACGCGACTATCGAGAATCCCAAAAACCGCTATTAGTTTGTCCCTTCTGCTGCCCATTCGGTTCCTACAAATGCATCAATGGTTTGATAATTCTTACTTTCTCAACATCTTCAAATTCGCAAAGCCGGACCCATCCCCTTTTGCATCCTTCCCTCCTTCTTACTTTCTTAGAAAAATTTCATCATCATCATGGCTAGAACCTCCAACACGGTTCCTCGGAAACACGATGTTGCCTCTTCATCTTGAACATCTAAAGGGAAACCCAAGGTGATACCCACCTTGGGGCAATGTACTCCCACCGAGCTAGACATGTCGAAGGAGTTCACTGTCGACAAAACCTCATCTGCACTTGGCCGATGCGAATATGTGTCTCGGTACATTATTATCGCGACCAACGTCAAGAAGGTGAAGGAAGACTGCCGATGGATGGAGGTGGAGATTCTTGGCCCTGACGAGAACATAACGGATTACAAGGTTGGTTTCCTTCACGTATATACCTACCCTTTCACTTTAGGTCCCGCCGATCCTTCTAGATCCCCTCCCCCGGAGTTAGATCCGGTTATCCTCAATTTATGTGACAAATATCAAGTGACGCATGGTCAAATCTATCCTTCTTTCTCGAGGATAGTCTTGATGCTCCTCCATTTCTCCGATGGGGTCGGGGGCAAAACATTTAACCCCAATCATCTGATTAGGTTGTACAGCCCTCGATTCTATTGAGGTTTGACTAGGCTTCACCACCGATCCAGAAAATCATTTTTCTCGAGCATTGACAAGGAAAAGGATCGAGGGTGGATGAGTAGGTTCGTCCGGGTAAAAACCTCGGACATCATTCCGGCCGGGAGGATGCCTTTCCCGGAGAAGTGGAACACACAACATAAGTATTTTTTCCTCGAACATGTTTTGTGATTTTCTTTCCTTCCTTCCTAAAAAATAACCTCTCTTTGATTTATGTAGCTGCCGCCTGGTATCCGAAGTGGTCTCAGACCTACCGAGATGGATCGAGCAGTTGGATACCTCGTTCCCATATTTTGTCCGGTCTTGGCCCGATCTGGCTAAGTAGCGGTGGGTAGCCAAGAATCATGGTATAGTTCTTTTGCCACCTATACCTTAGCCTTATGTTTCTCCCTATACCCTTTGTGCTGATAAGTTATGGCCACTGTGCGCGTGGAGGCCTTGGCGAGAATATGCTGATGAGACCGCCTCCAGGTGGCGAGGCACATACTTCGGAGCCCGCCAAGGGAAAGAAGAGGAAAGGGCAAGGAAGCTGCCCATTCCCCTTTGACAAAGAAACCTAAGACATGCAGGTCTCGAGCCGCCATTAGGATATCGGTTTCATCTTCCGAGGAAAGACTTGACATTGGGGACAAGAATGATGATGAGATCGAGTGCCATTTGGAGCAGAGACCTAGGCCGGGAACGGGAGTCTCGCGGGTGCCTCGACTAGA
This sequence comes from Nicotiana attenuata, assembly GCF_001879085.1. Classification (NCBI taxonomy): domain Eukaryota; kingdom Viridiplantae; phylum Streptophyta; class Magnoliopsida; order Solanales; family Solanaceae; genus Nicotiana; species Nicotiana attenuata. The sequence continues at coordinate 69,599,136 of NC_031995.1, read as the reverse complement.
AGCTGCTAAATCGAGAACGGCCGGCTCAGGTCGGTCCCGTGCGGCGAAGACCCTTGAGGAGGGTGTTAATGTGGTTCCAGATCCCATGGCCGGATGTGGTACAGTTTTTGTCGGGGGGACCGTTGCTGCCGGTTTCGAAGGATTTGGACTAGGAGATTTTCGGGGGCAGCAGTAGGCCCTCGGGGACATCGATGAACTGGGTGATTTCACTTCGGGCCTTCGGTTCTCGTCAGGGGAGCTAAGGGACGCCCAGGCTATGAACACCGCCAAAGCGGGGGGTCCTCTCAACGGAGGAGGTGCGCTCGGCAACATTCTTGATGATGTTAGCGAGAACATCAATCTCTTTGCTCCCGACTCCGTCAAGGCGGCGGAGAGGTTCCTTCAGCAGGTGATAGTTGTTTTATTTGCATTTCTTTTAGACTCGAGTATTGCTCTTCGTTATTCTAATTCTCCCGTTATACCGTAGTGTAAGGAGATGTATGATCATGCCCTCTCCAGGCTCCATGAGGAGCTTTTATGCCGTGAAAAGGAGCGTGAAAGGCTTAACTCGGGGCTGCGAGAGTCGGAGGCTTACTCTGCCCGAATGGAGAAACAGTTGGGCAAGCTCTGGGCTACTTTGGAGGGGGCGCTTCGGGAAAAGGTTGATCTTGCTGAGCAGGTATTTTGCAATGTGTGAATCCACCCTTCCGCTCCTATAGTTTGATGCTGACTGGCTTACTTTTCTCTTTGCAGATCGGGCAACTGAATGTGGAGATTCTCGGGTCGAGGGAGCAAAACAAGGTAGCGACCTCGGAGCTGGCATCGACCCATGCTCTTCTCCAAAATGCTCGAAAGGAGATCGCTGCGCCGGTTGTGGCCAAGTTCGAGACTGAAGGAAAAGTTGCCACTTATCTGAAGGACACAACCACGATGAACCAAATAGCCTGTAACATATCGAAAGAGGCTGAGCTGAAACTGGCTTGGGCTATCGATCTTTCTAGAGCGAAGGCGAGGAGGGAAGCCTAGGAGAGGTGTCGCTTTACTCTTTTTCTTTTTTCTTTTCGTGTATGTACTCTCGGGGGAATTAGTCTTGTAAAGCCGACCCTTGTAAATATATTTTTGGCAATGCAAAAAGGGTTTTTCCGCTCCAAGTCTTTCCATTTTTTATGTCTTGCCGCTCTTGCGGAGTTAAACTTTGAATTTTAACATTAGCTCTTTGGAGCCTGTATTTGGAGTGATCGGGACCCCGAAATCAGGTCCCGCCTTGAAGTTAGGTCGATAGCTTCTTTGGGGTCGGTGCTAGTGATAGCGAGAAACCCTCGAGGTCTCAATGCCTCTCGAGTCTCGCGGGAGAGCAGAAATCGTACGATGTGATAAAGGGGTCCCGGGATGGTCCTGCCAGTACATTTCCCAAGAAAAAGGTGACATTAACATGGCCAAAATTAATTGGCCTTCTAGGTAGGCGAGCAGCCGCTGCTTTGCCCCTATATATTCGTTCACCAGCTTCTCAAGTGGAGATTCTGCTATTCTGAGTAACCATTTCCTCTATAGAATTTGGTGCTTGGTGCTAGTTCTCCTGCCGTTTCTACTCAAAATCTTTTCCCGAATCTATACCCTCCTCTACTTATTTTATCGCAGCCATGACTGCTACATCGACATCCGACCATCAAAGAGAGGGGAGTTCTACCTCTGTTCCGCGTCCGGTCGGTGGTACACCGCCGGTGCTCGGTGAGCCGACTTTGAGGTGTTTTGTCTCGAGGAGAGACTTTACGTTGGAGAGACCACCAAACGTTCAAGGTCATCGGGAGCACACATCGAGGTTCGTCTCACTAGTAGTGGAGGAACACCTCGAAATGATCAGAAAAGACTGCGGATGGGGAGAAGGTGTGGTACTACAAGTACCTTTTTCTGAGCAGAGCATCATGACCTATGTCGAGGGGTTCTTGAGCGTGTATACACATACATTTATGTCGGGTCCCCCTACTGGGTCGTGCTTGAGTTCTATCGGAGATATCGGGTTACCTTGGCGCAGGCTGACCCATCCCATTGGAAGATAGTGCAGACGGTAAGATACATCACAGATAAAGCCGGGCTCGAATTTACTCTCAGTCATCTTATGAGGTTATATCGGCCGCTGCGTTATCGGGGTCTGATTACTTTTCAGCATTGATCTACCCGGTCTCCTACCGTTAACGGCGAATAGGATGAGAAACGGGGAAGGATGAGCCAGTTTGTTCAAGCTCGGATGATTGATATCATTCTTGGAGAGTTTTTGCCCTTTCCTGAGAAATGGAATTTCACACGTAAGTGTCGTACTTGTATTTTTACCATTTTGATAGGAGGCGGGCTCCATAACGACATTTTTGTGGTTCATTTTTTGTAGCGACTCCTTGGTTGCGGGACGAGGTCCCTGGTTTGGCCGAATGGTCTCGTAAGCTGGCAGCTTGTTCGACCTTTGATAAGCACAGGTGGCGAGACCTGTCCAAAGGGAGATGGGAGGCAAAGCATCATGGTAGGCATTTGGTGGCTTGCACTCCCGAAATGGTACTTTTCTTTTTAGCGTATTAACTTAGCCGCCGCAGGTATTGGAGATTTTTCCCAGATGAAGTCGTGCCCTTTGGGGAGGAGGAGAGACTGCTAACGTCAGAGTCCAGGGTCGATGATAAATGAAAAGGGGCTGTGGAGTGTGAGGAGGCTCGCAACGAGGCGAGTCCTTCTCAGCGGTTCAAAAGAGGCGATTCGACCGATCATTTAGCTTCGGAGGCCTCCATTTTTGAAAGAACATTCCCCGTTTTTGCTGAGGGTGATCCGAAGGGCGAGGAGCATGTGGTGCCTCCCTCTTTTCATATCAAAGGTGCTTTGGGGAACATTAAGCCATCGGTCATCTGCTCGGCCTTTGGCGAGGCTCAAGGGCTCGATTTTATGGTAAGCAACGGTAGCCAGGATTGGATTATTTTGGTTTCATACCCTTCCTTTCTTATCAAATTCTTTTTTGCGGGCCTTTGACAGGCTTAAGTCCGAGCCTCGTAAGACAGGTATCCTGTATTTCATGTTGGGGCGAAGTTGGCCGGGCCAAACGTGAGTTTAGCGAGCTCCAGACTCTTGTAGATACCCAAGTTGCGGCCAAGAAGAGTGCTGTGGCTAAGGTTTCCACTCTTGAGGTGCTAATCCGGACCGCTCATGCGAATGATTCTGCATAAGCGAACATGATCGCGAGTGAGTCTGAGATTTCGAAGGTGAAGGCCGAGGTGGTGAATGCTCGGGCTGAGGCTGTAATGAGCAGCGCTAGGGCAGACCAAAAAGCGGCGGCCTATTTGAAGAGCGCTGCCACTGCTATAGCTGAGCTGAGGAGAACTCTTGGTCGTGCGAGCAGTAGTAAAGAGTATGCGAAGTGCTAATCTCGGAGGGAAACTCTCGAGGAAATGCATGCCAGGGGCTTCAATATTTCGGGGAAGAGATCGAACAAGCCAAGGCAGAGGAATACGACGCCATGTTCCTTTTGTCCGATGCCGAAGATGGCGAGGACGGGGTCATCGAGTCATAATCCCCAAAAAAGGGTGGGGTCGTTTACTTCTTTCTCTGTCTCTGTGTATGTAAATGGAGCTTGCATTTTATCACGTGTATGAAAAAGGGGGAAACCTCGCGATTCTGTATCTTCTGGGTTTCTGTTTGCCGAGATTTTAGCCAGCTTCGTGATATTGCCCTGGGGCTCATTAGGCTGGCCTGTAGGCTCTTACGCGTTTGGCCGATGCGACTTTTTTAGTTAACTATTTTGGGTTCGTTCTCCGAGTTGGGTTTTGATTCGAGCTCATTCGACCCTGAAGTTTTACATTTGTGCGGGCTGGCGACAATGGCTCTTACGCTTTGGGTTGGTGCGACCATTTATGTGGGCTGGCGATAATGGCTCTTATGCTTTGGGTCGGTGCGATCGTTTATGTGGGCTGGCGACAATGGATCTTACGCCTTAGGTCGATGCGACCTTTTGTGTAGGCTTTATTTTTCCCTCAATAAGGATTTTTTGAAAGTGTTTGCCTGAATCTTTGACAGTTTAATAAAAAACTTCGATTATGAGTCGTTATGTGGCGATGATTGAGAACCTCGGGAGGTTTGGCTCGGAGGCTGAGTATCTCGAAGCCAGTGTTTAGGAGCTGACATGGTCGAAGCCCTTTTGCCTATGTCGAGGGTAGCCTGTTTAACCGGTTCTTTTCGAAGTAGATTCGAAGTAATTGATGGCCTGTGATTTTGTAGCGACGGTCAGGCGTCCCCGAGTCGCGTTAGTTTGGCTGGTACAGCCTTATGACCGTAGTCATTTATGCTTGGCCGGAGCCATTTTTGATCCCGAGTGAAATAGTTTCGGCGTCTATATCAAGGGTATGCCTTTTAGGGGTCTTAAAAGTTTGATATATAGCCTTAACTTTAAGATCGGGTTTATGCCTTTAGCAAGGTCATACAAAACATTCATGCCTTTGAGGTCTTACAGTTTTTAGATACTTGGTACAAGTATGGTTCATGCCTTGCTCGAGGTCTTACAGATGTTGTCACTTGGTACAAGTGCGATTCATGCCTTGCTTGAGGTCTTATAGATATTATTGTTGTTGCCTTATGTAGGTCTTACAAGACCGAGTCTGCCTGCTCAGGGTCTTACGGCCTCTAGTTTTTTAATGAACGGTGATTGGCGACAGTCCCCGAGTTATTGAGGGTCTTTCGGCTTGGGAGCCATTGCGATGGAGATGATGATTTGACGGCAGTCCCTGAGCTTATCGAGGATTTCCCGGCTCGGGAGCCATTACTTCCAAACTTAGTGTTGCCTCATTGAGGTCTTATGATTTTGGAGATTCCAACCCTGAGGTCATGCGATTTTTGAGATTTTGACGCCAGTCCCCGAGTGTTTGGGGCATTTTCGACCTTGGAGATGTTTTATGATTTACACGCTGCCTTGTTGACGGCTTATGAGTTTGGAGTCTCGACCCGGAGGTCATTCAGATGTTGAGTCATCAATGCCAGTCCCCGAGTGTTCGGGACGTTTTTGACAGAGGAGCCGTTTTGCAAAAAATACCGAGTTTCTCTTGAGGTGTGATATCCTTTGATGAAAAGTAATCTTCAATTAGTTGGTACAAGTATACATGCCTTTGCTGTTAGGAGCTTGGTTGTTCTATGCGGACACGATTTGTTTGACCGTTTGGTCCAGTACATTATTTTCCTATCGGAACCTTGTTCGGCATGTCTTGGCTTCTCCGAGAAGGTGACCTTCCGGGGGGATGCCCCCAGTATTCTAGGTTTAATGCAAAATAATCCTTGAATACTCGTTGAGTTTTCTTTAGGTAGCATATAGGTGTTTCCTCGTTAAAAACCTTGCCGGTAAAACCCTTTCCGGGATAAAAAAAACTCGGCCGAAGGAAAAGAGTGCAACGGATGCTTTAAAACCTTAAGTTCTTCGAGCTGCGTTAGCGTTTTGACTGCTTCGGTCGGGCACCAACACAAAGGTTAGCATGAAATACAAAATAAAAAGGGAGATGGCTATACCTCAGTGGTGATGGTGCTCTTGGACTTTGGCGTTTGTTCGGAGGATGTGGTACGGCATTTTATTCGGACACAACCGTGAGTGTGGTTATTATCTTGTCTGGTGGAGATATTGGTGCTTCGGTTAGTGGTAGTTGTCTCAAAAGATCGCATGGATGACATGTTGCAGCTCATCCACTTTGTTCTTTTTGGTTGTTTCTCTTTCTCGAAACTGGTTTTTGGATGATCGGTCGCTGAGGAATTCCCGAAGGTGACCATTGTCGAGTAATAGGGCCACTTCCTCCCGGAGTTGCCGGCAATCCTCGATCCTGTGTCCGTGCGTGTTGTGAAATTGGCACACCAAGTTATGGTTCCTTTGTAAAGGATCCGATTGTATAGGCCTGGGCCATCTGGCGTCTCTGATTTTGCCGATGGCGAATACGATGTCTGACACATCCACGTTGAAATTGTATTCTGACAGGCGAGGTGCCTCCGCTGGCCTCGTGTTCCTATCAAATCCGGCTCTGTTGATGAGTCCCTGAGGATTCTGTCCTCGGTCTATCCTTCGATCGTTTCGAGGTGGGTTATGCCTCGGGGTGTTTCTCTGGTCTTCGATGTATGGCTGGTACCTCTCTTTGTTTGGTTTTGGCTCTTTTGCCAGAATCCTGGTTGGATTTACTAAGCTCGAGGAGGCCCCCAACTGGTCGTCCTCAACCCTAATTTTCGACCGGTATCGGTTATTAACATCCGACCAAGTCAAGGCCGGGTACTCGACTAGGTTCTGCTTAAGTTGTTTCGAGGCCATCGAGCTTCGTTCGTTCAGACCTTTAGTGAAGGCCTGCACCGCCCAGTCGTCAGAGACCAGTGGTAGTTCCATTGGTTCCATTTGGAAGTGAGATACGAACTCTCGCAGCATCTCATTGTCTCTCTGTTTAAACTTGAAGACGTCGGATTTCCTTGTTGTTACATTGATGGAGCCAGCACGTGCTTTGATGAATGAATCCGCTAACATGGCGAATGAATCTATGGAGTTTGGGGCCAGGTTGTGATACCACATCATTGCCCCTTTAGAGAGTGCTTCCCCGAACTTTTTTAGCAGGACGGACTCGATCTCGTCGTCCCTTAGGTCGTTACCCTTTACTGCACAAGTCTAGGCAGTGACGTGCTCGTTGGGGTCTGACGTTCTGTTATACTTTTGGAGGTCGGGCATTCTGAACTTCTTTGGAATGGGTTTTGGGGCCGCTTCCTGTGGGAACGGCTTCTGTACGAACTGCTTTGAGTCCACACCTTTCAAGACCGGGGTCGCTCCTGGAATTTGGTCGACCCTGGAGTTGTAAGTCTCGACCTTCTTATCATTTTCTTCTATCATTTTCTCGCCCGATTAGATCCTTCTGGTGAGGTCCTCGAGCATCTTTACGACGACGGGATCGGACATCGACCCATTATTGCTCGATCTCTCCGGTGCATGTTCGGCCGGGGGAGCTGTCCCCGGTGCTACCATGCTAGGAGTTTTCTGGTGGCTTTGCAGCTGAGCAATAGCCAACTGTTGTGCCTGCAACATTTCAAAAATAACATGAAGGCTAACCTCTCGTTCTTCCCGGTCTGGGTTTTCTGGGCTTCTTGTTGGTCGCCTTGGTGTACGCTCCTGTTAGTGTGGGAGCTTATTTCGATGTGTTGAGCATCGCGCAAGACTGCATCCACCAAAATTGGTCCTGGTGCGTTCTCAAGGTTTCGTGGTGGCTCACCAGCACTTCGAACGGCCACACCATTCTCTCTGTGGTTCTCAAGGTTACTGTTTACTGAATCAGACATTCCGACCTGAAGTCAAAGATCTTTGGACAAGAAAAAGCATGAAAGATAACTTGCGTTGTGTAATGGAACCAGCAAGAAAATAATCACTATTATTTTTAACCCCACGGTGGGCGCCAAACTATTTACCGTAAAAATGGTAACAACAATTAAATTTGGTTATGGGACTCTAAAAATACGTGATCTATTTTAATGCCGGTTGTTAAGCAGTTGATGCTATGTATGTGAGACTTAGAAACGAAATAAAGGCTAAGTATAAGGTGATGGTCGAACCGATAGGTTAGCAATCGAGCCTCGAGCTGGCCGATTCCCGGGCCTCGAGGTCGATTCCGGGGCTCGACTGTGAGCTATCAAAGGTAATCGAAGTATGATTAACAGTTATAATAAAATCAAACAAGGCTCTTTATGGCCAATGATAAGCAATAAACGATGAACAATAATGAAGATAATAAATGAGAGCAATAATATCAAGAGAGTATGTAAGAGAACAGAGAGAATGTTGTCTTATATTTCTTTTGGAGCAGCTCAAGCAACAGAACTTACAAAATGACAAGGACTCCCTTTATATAGGAGGAAAATCCCCACATAGTACCAAATACATTAATTACATAGATATGGGGATGGGACGGCTGAATGACGCCCTGATTCGGGTTTAGAGTAGCCCGCTAGACTGTATCAGACCAAGCCTACGTGCCTTGGGAACTCCCCATTTCCACCATTACCGTGATCATTACTACCCTGGGGTCGAGCATTGTTGACCCTCAAGGAAAGGTACTCGGTCGCGGCCTCGAGCCTTCGAGGTGATCCCACGGCCTCGAGCCTTCGAGGTGATCTTCTGAGTTCTATAATGACGAGAAATTGGACTCTCCAATTTCACCGTATGCAACTGCTTTGGCTCGGAGGACCGTCGATTTTTTTGGGTCTGCGGCCAGCTTCCCGTTTTTCAAGTAGTCAATGTATTTATTCCTCCAATCCCATGTTAGACTTGTTGGGTTGATCTCGGCATGGCCTTCTTCAATTACCGACTTGGATAACTGTACAATAGCCCTTGGGAGTATGTCATCTTCTTCGATGGACGACCCCAGGTTCGCGAGTGCATCGGCCTCGCTGTTCTGATCTCGAGGAATGTGGACCAGGGTCCACTCTTTGTAACAATGCAATATGACCTGAAGTTTGTCTAGGTATCTTTGCATCCTGTCTTCTCAAACCTCGAAGCTCCCATTTACTTGGTTGACTACTGGAAGGGAGTCACATTTTGCTTCGATGACCTCTGCTCCTCGAGACCTGCAATAATAGCCTCATACTCGGACTCCTTGTTAGTAAGTTTCGGCATTTTTATAGATTTCCTAATCATACCGCCCGTAGGTGGTTTCAGAATGATGCCGAGTCCGGACCCTTTCACGTTCGAGGCTCCATCAGTGAATAGGGACCATACCCCTAATGACGTACTCATTTCTAGCAAAAGTTCTCTCTCTACTTCGGGCATGAGGGAAGGCAGAAAATCGGCCTCGAAGTCCGCAAAAAGTTAGGACTTGATGGTCGTCCGGGTTAGTACTCTACATCATACCCTCCGAGCTAAATGGCCCTTTTGGCCAGTCTGCCCGATAGTTCCGGTTTGTGCAATACGTTTCGAGGAGGGCATGTCGTTAAAACACATATACGATGGCACTGAAAGTAAGGTTTTAATTTCCGAGATGCACTTACTAATGCACGAGCTAATTTTTGTAAGTGTGGATACCTAGTTTCAGCATCTCCTGGAGTCCAACTTACGTAATAAACAAGGATCTACGTAACTTGCTCTTCCCAAACCAACACAACACTTACCGCTACTTCGGATATGGCCAGATATAAGTATAATGTTTCATCTTCCTTCGGGGTGTGGAGCAAAGGCGGTCTCGAGAGATACCGCTTTAATCCCTCTAAAGCATGTTGGCATTTTGAAGTCCACTTGAAGCTATTTTTCTTCTTGAGCAAGGAAAAGAAATGATGACTCCTATCTGATGATCTTGAGATGAATCGGCCCAAGGCCGCTATCCACCCGGTCAGCCGTTGTACGACCTTCACATTGTTTACCACTGTGATTTCTTCAATGGCCTTGATTTTGTCGGGGTTGATCTCGATCCCCCTATTCGATACCATGAAGCCTAAAAATTGCCCGATCTGACTCCGAAGGCACATTTCTCGGGGTTTAGCTTCATGTTGTAACTTCTAAGGATATCGAATGTTTCCTACAAATGAGTCAGATGGTCATCTGTGCGCAGGGATTTAACTAGCATGTCATCAATATAAACATCCATAGATTGTCCTATTTAATGTTCGAACATCTTATTAACTAGGCATTGGTACGTAGTGTCATGCCCCTTTTTTCCTCGCGGAGTCTGGCTTTCGGCATTTTTGGGACAACTCCTTTCCTTTCGGGAATTTGGTATGAGATTTGATGAGTCGCCACCTAACGGATTAAGGTGCGTTAGGGCACCTAGAGCAAATAACTCATGAACTAGTTTACATTACCAAAGATTGGGTAAGGGCTCGAAATTACCTTGAGGGAAAGGTGTTAGGCACCCCTCGAGGTCCACAATAGTGGGTCCCGCCAAACTTGATTTAAGCGAATTAGTCTTATAAGCAAATAAAGCAATTTGACCAAATAGATATTACGTTTAACACAAGGAGTAAAGGGGTCCTAAGTTTTTTAGCCTATAGGATCACTTCTGTGCAATACTTGGTAATCGTCCCCAAGTTGGTCTACTAGACATAGCATTAGTGCACAGGTCATCATTTCTTTACTACCCAATTACCATCCCCAATGATTACTTAAGCGCGCTAATTGATTCGTATCATATGTGTGCACTACCCGTCCCTTACCTCTGGCCCTGGAGGTGTTTAGGGCCTCTATTTAAGGCAGTTCTAGACTCTCCTATGTTGTTTAAAAGGAGAAAACTAGGCGACAAACAAAAGTCAAGTAGGACTGTTAACACAATAAGCAATTAAGTGGGCTCGTGTTAACCTCCATAAATAGACAAACAAATGCACGCTGTTCAAACAAGCAATTTTAAATGGTTTTAGGATCCTATAGGCAGGATGTCTAAATGAGCACAAAAACAGAATATACAGCAGTCTTAAAGCGAGTAGACGAGTACCTATCAGTTTGCCTACTGATTTGGTTAATACTCTGAATTTGGGCATATTTCAAACAAGCAATCACAGTCTTATGACCAAGAATTTAATTAACCTAAAAGCTTCCCTAAGTGATAATCGGGCAGAACCCTGTAGACATGGTATCCAAGTTGTAAGCCAATTGCTGATTTTAACAAGAAGATTTTTATCTTTAAATCCTACAGGCATGCTTTCTAAGTGCTGAAACTGATTATAAGCATTATTTCTAATAGACATGACACAGAAACTGATTTTTTATACTTACTTCCTACAGGCATGATGTCTAAGTGTCAAGACTTCTTTTATGCTTATTCCCTATAGGCATGATATCTAAGCTGCAGAAAACTGATTTTAAAACCTTATAGGCAGGATTTCTAAGTGTAGAAACTCATTTTTTGAAATCTTATAGGCATGGTATCCACAGTTGTAAACCTATAGGCATGATTTCTATTAATCACATGTGGGCAGAATTCTTAAGCACATTGCCAGGAAAATTTGTTAATCAAACAGACAGATCCTATGGACATGGTCACTAGTGCACGCCGAGTTAAAAATACATGTAGATCCTATAAGCAGGATTTCGAAGATGCAAAGTATTAAAATTCAGCATAATGAGATAAACCCTATAACATGGTTTCTAATGCATATAAATATCATCACAATCACCTATGGGCATGGTTCCTACCCGAACCCCAACAAAGATATAAAAATCCCTACCCAGTTTTTTACTAAGTTCCCCATATCTATTTTACAAAGATTGTTATTACAGGCCAATACGAATGAATTACATAATGAAAATTACTATACTATAGGTAGCCTTGGCAGGCCCAAAATCAACCTAGAAGCCAGGCCTTCAATCAGATCTGGAGTACACCAATAGTCCATATTACACAAAATGGGATTCCGGTGTGTCAAAGTTCCCAAGGGCCTCAGGACCCCGGGCAATGCTCACACCAGAACTTTTCAAAGAAATAGTTTTTGTAAAAAAGTTTGGAAATGGCAGCCTCAGCGTGTCAGAGTTCGGAGGAGTCTCATGGACTCCTAGGTAGTGGTCACACTGGAGGGGTAGGACCCCAGATATGTAAGAGTAGGAGTTGAAAATAGTATATAAAAGTAGGAGGTAGTTTTAGGGAAAAAACAATTGGATTTATAGAAGTGAATAGAAATAGGTCACAAGATCAAAAACATCAAACAGAACCACATTTAATAGATTGAGTCCAGACATGAATTCCAGTAGTTACAATCACCAGGAACACTTGAATCATAGACAAAACAGAGTCGCAATAAGTCAAACAAGGCTTCACATGGTTGGAATTGACTTAGTCCATTAACTATTACTAGGTGAGCATATAGACATGTATTAAATAGAGAAACGTGCTGAAGTCAAAATTACTAATCAAACAACCATACAGAACAGGGTGGGAAGTGGGAATTATACATGCTAGTTTCAGAATTAGTAAAGCAGTATCATGGGCAAAACAGGGACATGCTATCATATAGAACAGGACATGACTTAAGTCATGCTGGTTAAGAGAAACATATGGCAGAATGAAAGCATGTTGGAACACTAACCACACAACCACATGGGACAAAGAGGTAACAAGACTAAACCATGCTGGTTAAAATAAACAAGAAGCATATAATAAACATGCACATGTTGAGGTTCAGAGTTAACTAATCATATAAGTCATAAAGAATAGGAACTGAAGCATAGTAGTTGAGAGGGAGATGGCTAGGAGACAAGTATCAAAGCAGAAGTATACTGAGACACATAGCACATAGAAGAGATTATGATAACAGAAATAGGGGCATACAAGTTAAAAGATAGCAAACAGGAAGGTGAAGGCAAGTAGAATCCATTAGTCTAGCATTGGCTTTCACCAGGCTAGACAGTGCAATAAACAAAAGTGACAGAAAGAATTACAACGGAGAGGGTGTGTGAATAAGAGTTTGTGTGTGCGTTTCTGTATCTTTCTGAGTGTGTTCGTGTGTTTGAAAGAAATCGGAATGGGGTTTATATAGCGCTTAGCAAAGTAAAGCAGATAAGGCAATGAATAATAGAGTTCACAAATAAGGTATACAAATAAAATCAGCCAGTTGATTGGGGGTGCTAAACTCAATCAATTAACATAGAAGAATCTGGGAAAGACCCCTTAAAATAGGGAGAATAAATTAACAGCCCAGATTGGGGTTTAAATAAGGCAAGAAATAAGTGTCAGGCCATTGATAAGTCGGTTTTAATAAATCAAAACCTAGAAGTCAAGCTAATTAACTAATTAAGGCAAGCAGTACCAATTAGGAGTCAAAAACAAGGAAAATAGGTAAAAATTGCAGAAAGTAACAATCTCAGAAAAATAATTTCTAAATAGTCAAATAACATCAATTAAACTCTACTAATTGTCAGACAAGGAATAACGGGAAAATACCAGAACAACTAATGAAGTAGTAAGAAACCCTAGGGTTTAGAACATAGACAGTCAAGCAAACGAAGAGTAACGGAATCAAACACTCAAACTTCTTTAGAAAAGTTTTGTAGAAACACAAAGAAGTGAAACCCTAGTGTAACGACCCAACTGGTCGATTCGCTTTCTGGAACCCTGTTCCCCTAAATAAGACTTCCCGCGCTTTCTTTCACTAATTTACGACATGCGGGGATGGTTGGTTTGGTATTTTGAAGAGTTTGGGTTGAAGTAGGCACACTTGATTCCTTAAGATTTTCTTAAAAAGCTAAGTTTGACTTTGGTCAATATTTTTAGTAAATTGACCTGGACTCATATTTTGACGGTGCCGGAGGGTCCGTAGAAAATTATGGGACCTGGGCGTATGCCCGGAATCGATTTACGAGGTCCTTAGCCCGAGTAATGAATTTTTGTTAAAAATTGTTAAACTAAAATTTTAAGGATTTAATAAAAAGGAATTATGCTTGATCATGTTGGTATTGGGCCCGTATGTTGGTTCTGAAGCCCAGTATAGGTCCAATATAACATTTAAGACTTGCCCGCAAAATTCGGTGTCAATCCGAGTAGTTTAAGTACGTTTCAGCGCGTTAGAAGTAAATTGAAGAACTTGAAGTTCATAAGTTTAATTCAATTGCTTTTAGAGGGTGATTCTTAGATTTAGCGCTGTTTCGGGCGTTCTGACACTTAGTCGATGGGTGGTTATCTCTAGCGGGATCCCTATCATGTCTAAATGGGATCAAGCAAAGCAATCAATGTTGTTAATCAGAAATTGGATGAGTTTTTTCCTATGTTCGGGGGTTAATCTCGTTCCCAGGTATACCTTTCAATCTGGAAAATGCTCGATCAAGATGGCCTATTCGAGTTCTTCGACAGTTGATTTTGTTGCATCCGACTCTTTGGGAGCAACGAAGGTCCAAGGAGTGAGGAAGTATTGTTTATTATCTTCGTACGAGTGCTCACAGACCACCTGGCCTTCTGGAGTAAACCTGTTCCCTGATTCATCCTGGACTGGGAAGGTTTCTGTTGATGCTACATCGCTTTTACCGCGAACATTTCCTTTGCTGCACGTTGTTCTCCGTACAATGTCTTTATACCAGCTTTTGTTGGGAACTTCATCATCTGATGAAGAGTCGATGATACCACCCTCATGTTGTGTATCCACGGTCTTTCAAGTATGGCATTGTACCTTATGTCACCTTCGATGACCTCAAACTTGGTGTCTCGAACCGTACCAGACACGTTGACTGGGAGGATGATTTCTCCCTTTGTTGTCTCGCTTGTCATGTTGAATCCATTGAGGATTCGAGAGGTAAGTATGACCAGTTCGGACAGTCCAGGTGTTGTGCTACCTCCGACCTGATTACGTTGGCCGAGCTACCTGGATCTACGAGCACACGTTTAATTAGAACTTTATTCAAAATAAAAGAAATTACCAGCGCATCATTATGTGGTTGGGACAAAGCCTCGATGTCTTCCTCTATAAATATAAGGGTGCCTTCGGGTATATAGCACTGAGTTTGCGTTGCCGTTGTGGCGGACACTTTGGCCCGTTTGAACTTGGGTCCGCGCGGAACGCCGGTTCCTCCAACAATGATGTGAATGATTTGTCGAGGTTCTTCTAGACCATTTTTTCAGTCCTCCTCTTTTTCCCGAAAGTTGTTCTTGGCTCGATTGCTGAGGAATACTCGGAGTTGCCCTTCGTCGATCAGCCGGGCCACCTCTTCTCGGAGCTGCCTATAATCCTCAGTCCTCTGGCCGTGGATGCCATAGAATTCGCAAATCAAGTTGGGGTTCCTTCGGGAAGGGTCTGACTGTGCGAGCTTTGGCCATCTGGTATCCTTGATTCTACCCACGGCCGATATCCGAGACATCGATGTAGAAGTTGTATTCCGATAATCGGGGTGCCTCCATTGGCCTCAAATGCCTGTCAAACCCGGTATTACCCATAAGTCCCCGGGAGTCTTGGCCCTGATCCACTCTCCGCTCGTTTCGAGGTATGTTCTGGCTCGAAGCGTCTCTTTGATCTTTGAAGTATGGCTGATACCTCTCGTTGTCTGATTTTGACTCCCTTATTATAGACTTTGATTCCTTTGAAGAGGGGGCTCCCAATTGATCGTGCTTGATCTTGATCTTTGATTGGTATCTGTTGTGTACATCTGCCCAAGTCGCGGCAGGATATTCGATCAAATTTTATTTAAGATGCTTCGAAGCTGCCGAGCTTCGTTCGTTTAAGCCCTGAGTTAAGGCCTATACTGCCCACTCATCAGAGACTGGTGGTAATTCCATTCGCTCCATCAGAAAGCGGGATACGAATTCCCTTAGCATCTCCTTTTCTCTCAGTTTGATTTTGAAGACGTCGGACTTCCTAGTAGCGACCTTGATGGCACCGGCGTGTGCCCTCATAAAAGAGTATGCCAACATGGCAAATGAATCTATCGAGTTCGGGGGTAGGTTGTGATACCACATCATGGCCCCTTTCGACAATGTCTCTCAAAATTTCTTCAGCAAGACGGATTCAATCTCGTCATCCTTTAAGTCATTCCCCTTTACAACACAAGTATAAGCGGTAACGTGCTCATTGGGTTCCGTGGTCCCATTATACTTCGGGACATCGGGCATTCTGAATTTCTTCGGGATGGGCAATGGAGCCGCACTTTGTGGGAATGGTTTCCGTTTGAACTTCTCCGAATCTACGCCCTTGAGGATCGGAGGTGCGCCCAGGATCTGATCGAACCTTGAGTTATAAGTCTCGACCTTCTTATCGTTATCCTCTATCTTTTTTTCTCCTCATTCAATCCTATTGGTGAGGTCCTCAGGCATCTTCATAATAGCGGGGTTTATTGTTGATCCGTTATTACTCGATCTTTGTGGTGCCTGCTCAATTGGAGGAGCCGTTTTCGGTGCTACTATGCATGGAGTTTTTTGGTGACTTTGTAGCTGAGCAATGGCCACTTGTTATGCTTGAAAAATTTCAAAAATGACTAGAAGACTAACGTATCTTTCCTCACCGCGCACATTTTCGTCAGTAGGAGAGCTTAAATTGACATGCACAGCTTTCCGTGAGCTCACGTCGATAGAGATTTGTACTGGTGCCTCCCCTGGTTTTGCGGTGGTACACCGGCATCTGCTGGTGCTACCCCTGGGTTTTGCGGTGGTACACCAGCGTCTGTACCATTTTCTCCCTGAAGCCCAATGCCGTTACTTTTGCGTGCATGTGCTGAGTTAGACATTTTGACCTGAAATCAGAGATTCTTCGACAGGAAAAGGTGTACGTGGTAAAATCAGAGGGCCCGATTTCCTACCATCAAGCCATCTCGGGGAGGTACCTCGAGACCTCGAGAACATGAAGCCACCTCAGGAAAATAGCTCAAGAACCTCATGATATGAAGTCACAACTTAGTCCACTCCTTCGAGGCTTGTCGAGGTCCAATTCGAGGCCGAGATAAAGAGAAAAGGGGGAAGCCCCCAAGACATGCAGTTGAGTCTGACAGGAGCAGCCTATCCCTAGCCTATGCTGGGGTGTCGAGTCAAGCCATCACATCTCCATATTTCATAAATTAAATGTACATGTATTCCGAGTTTCCTCTCCTATATAATGGGGACTCGCCCTAACTTGTAAGGGACTGATGTTGCTCCCACAATTCAATAAAGTGCAATAATCTCTCTCTCTCTCTCTCTCTCTCTCTCTCTCTCTCTCTCTCTCTCTCTCTCTCTCTCTTCTTACTAAAGCTCATTGGTTCTCACTTACTAAAGCTAAAAATAATAGTGATTATTTTCTTGTTAGTTTCATTACACAAACACATACCATCTTTCACACTTTTTCTTGTCCAAGATCCTTTAATTTCAGGTAAAAATGTCTGGCTCGGTGAACAGAACTGAGAACGAGTGCCTCGAAGATCACGGGGAAAACGGTATAGCTATCCCGACTGCCGGAGCACCACTACAGGATCCCGATAACGCACCCGGACCAATACTACCAGACGCAAACTCACAGGACGCACAACAAATCAACGAAACTTCTCACGCCGACAGAAGCGTGTGACACAGTGACCGACAGGACGTTCAAAAAACCCCGGCCCGGGAAGAACAGGAAGTTAGCCTTCATGTTATTTTTGAAATGTTGCAGGCACAACAACTGGCCATTGCTCAGTTGGAAAGCCATCCGAGGACTCCCAGCACACCAGCACCGGAGACAGCTCCCCCCGCCGAGCAGATACACGAAAGATCAAATGATACCGGGTCAACAGCTGACCCCACCATAGTGAAGATGCTGGAGGACCTTACTAAAAGGATCGAATCGGGCGAAAAAATGATTGCGGCCAACGATAAAAAAGTCGAGACCTACAACTCTCGAGTGGACCATATCCTGGGAGCACCCCCGGTCCTAAAATGTCTGGTTTCGAGGAAATTTGTACAGAGGACGTTCCCCGAGGAAGTGGCCCCGAAGCCCATTTCAAAAAAATTTAGGATGCCGGAACTCCCCAAATACAACGGCACCACCGATCCCAACGAGCATATCAGCGCCTATACCTGCGCTGTAAAAGGCAACGATATAAAATATGACAAAATTGAGTCCGTGTTGCTGAAACAAATCGGAGAAACACATTCGAAAGGGGCCATGATGTTGTATCAAAACTTGGCTCCCGACTCCAAGATTCCTTCGCCATGCTAGCAGATTCCTTCGTAAAGGCGCACGCGGGAGCCATCAAGGTAGAAACGAGGAAGTCCGATGTTTTTAAAATCAAACAGAGAGAGAATGAGATGCTGTGGGAATTCGTGTCCCGCTTCCTAATGGAACGAATGGAACTCCCACCCGTCTCTGATGATTGGGCGGTACATGCCTTCACCCAAGGCCTAAACGAATGAAGCTCAGTGGCCTCAAAGCAGCTCAAGCAGACCCTGATCGAATACCCGACCGTGACTTGGTCGGACGTCCACAACCGGTACCAGACGAAGATCAGGGCTGAGGACGACCAACTGGGAGCCCCTTCGGGCTCAGTATACCCGAGCAGACTCCCGGTAAAAGAAGCGGGGCCAAACAAAGAAAGGTACCAGCCGTACCTCGAAGATAGGAGGAACGTCCCAAGACGCAATCTACCTCACAACGATCGAAGGATAGATCGAGGACAGGACCCTCGAGGACTCATCAATACAACCAGGTTCGATCGAAACATAGCACCAGCTAATGCGCCCCACTGATCGGAATCCAACTTTTGCGTCGATAATTCAGACATCATGTTCGCTATCGGCATGATCACGGATGCCAAGTGGCCCAAACCGATACAGACAGACCCTTCACAGTTAAACTACAACCTAGTATGCGAGTTTCACAACACGCACGGTCATAGGACCGAGGACTGCCATCAACTACGAGAGGAGGTGGATCGACTACTCAACAAAAGGCATCTCCGGGAATTTCTCAGCGATCGGGCCAAAAAACAATTCCGAAAGAGGGAGGCGATCAAGAAAACGAGGCAAACGAACCACGACATGTCATCCACATGATCATTGGGGGCGCCGATGCCCCGCAGGAACCAGTAGTGAGAAGAACAAAGATATCCATCACCAGGGAAAAACGGACTCGAGGATATATCCGAGAAGACGCCCTCACGTTCAGCGAGGAAGACACCGAGGCCCTATCCCAACCCCACAACGACGCCCTGGTAATCTCCTTTCTTATAAATTCATTTGAGATGAAACGTGTAATCGTAGATCCAGGTAGTTCGGCCAATATCATCAGGGCGAAGGTAATAGAACGACTCGGGCTGCTCGAATGAATCGTACCCGCCACTCGAGTCCTCAACGATTTCAACATGGCTAGCGAAACAACGAAGGGAGAAATCATCCTCCCGGTTACCGTGGCCGGCAAAACCCAAGACGCCAAATTCCATGTCATCGAGGGAGATATGAGGTATAATGCCTTATTCGGACGACCCTAGATACACCGCACGAGAGCAATACCATCCACCCTCCATCAAGTGATAAAATTCCCGACAAAGGACGGCATCAAGACCGTATACGGGGAACAGCACGCGGCAAGGGAAATGTTCGCTATACACGACGTAGTGCCAACACTCACACTTCCACCCCCAAATGAAACCACGAGCAGTCCAGGTCTCGCCCCTAGTCGAACTTGATAAAGCAAAGTGACGAATTCGCGCCGCATCTCCGTTCGTGGGAAGTCATAATAGGCTAAGTCCCAAGACGTCTCCTGCGCATGCAACTCTAAGGTACAACCATCCCTTTTCTTATGTTATTTTTTAAAATCCGAGATTAACCCTTGCGCAGACACCCAAATCGGATGCTGCCCAGACGTTAGTACTGCTGCGGAACCCCGAAGCCCCGATGGCGCACCCGTTGCACTCTTTTCCTTCGACCGAGTTTTTATCCTAAAAAAGAGAGGTTTTTACCGGCAAGGTTTTTAACGAGGCAACGTCTGCAATCCACCAGGAGGGGAACTCCGCAAGATTTTCAGAACAAACCTAGCGGCCGTTAAAAAAGCGAGAGGGCATCACCCCTAAAAAAAAAGCGGCCCGCTCGTGGGAATCTCGGAAAACACCAGACAAAGTTTCCGGTAAGAAAAACAATGCATCGTAACTTTCGTGTATTCAGGCCTCGTCAGCAAAAATGTGTACTATTGTACCAAACAAGTCAAAAAATACTTTTTGGAGGAGGGAACTCCTTCCCAGAGTAAAACAACAAATCTTTCCCCTGAAACATCCCGAAAAACGCAGGAACAGGTGCCAACAGTTCTAAACGCCCCAAACGGCCTCCGGGTTGAGGCTATGAGACGCAATGTCTTTCAGGTGGGATAAACCCGCAGGCGATCAGCCCTGACCCGATATAGGTCGGGCCAACACAACAAGGTATATTGCGCCAACGGATCAAAGAACACTTTCCAGTGCCCCGTCCCCGGAACGGACAAATCACAGCGCATTCCCGGCAGGGACCTCTTCACCAAGTGCATCTCAGAATACGCGGAGACTTATTGCCTGCAATAGGGCACTCGCACAGCTCCAGGACCGGAACTCCGAGCTCATAAAGCCCCGAAAACACAGCTCCGAGTTCACAAGAATCGGTCTTCACACTTAAACAACTTGACGACTCAGAGACCGACGACAATCGCCATACTACATCGCTAAAAAAACTGTAGACCTCAATAGGAGTGACAAACTGTAAGACCTCAATTGGCATGACAAACTGTAAGACCTCAACATGCATAAAAACCCCGAAGATTAGGCTACACGTCGCATTTCTAAGAATCCAGAAAGGGCATACCCTCGATGTCGACGCCTAAACTATCACTCGGGATCAAAAATGGCTATGGCCAAACGCACATGACTACGGTCAAAACAGCTGATACAGCCAAAATAATGCAACTCGGGGACGCCCGACTGTCGCTAAACAAAAAATTGCAGGCCAATACTTCAAATATACTTCGAAAGGAACCGGTTAAAACAGGCTTCCCTCAACAGGCAAACAACGGTCTATGAACCTTCTGAGGTGCTCGAAATATCCCCGATTACGACTTGAAATTGAGGTTCTTTTAGAACCGACGATGGGTCAGGCAAAAATCTTTCAAAAAGACCTTAACGAGCGGAACACAAAGCCTACAAAAAGCCCACGGGCAAAAACAACATAAGAGCCATTGTGGCCAGCTAAGCAGGCCTACGGGCCGCATATCAAAAAGGTCTCTACGACCAAAAAGCATAAGAGCCATTGTTGCCAGTCAAATTGACAACTTGAGGATTAAAATGAGCTCGAATCGTAACTCAATTCGGAGACCGGATCCAAATAGTTAACTAAACAAGCCTACGGGTCACATATCAAAAGGTCTCTACGACCAAAAAGCATAAGATCCCTTGTCGCCAGCCAAAACTGACAACTTAAGGGTCAATTAAAGCTCAAATCGCAAAGCGACTCGGAGACTGGACCCACAATAAGCACAAAGCTACAACATGCCTAAGGGAATGGCACAAATGCCACAATCGCCAACCGAGTGAGCCCCCCGGGTCACCCGCTTATAAGGTCATTTCAGCCCGAAGCAAATAAGGCCACCGTCACCCGCCCGTACGAACAGGGAAGAGCTTAAAGGCCCGTAACAGCTCGACTAGCAAAGCAACTCGGAGACCGGATCTAAACGGCCGGACAAAGCGTAAGGACCGCAACGCTCGCTCACATCAAGAAACACTCCTAGGAACTAAGGGCTAGCCCGGTCGACCCTGCACCTGTTAGGATCCCGCGAAACATCAAAAACGGCATGGTCGAGGACGATAACAGAAGGAGATGCGGAAAAAGTAAGGCTTCAAAGTATCTTCTCATTTCACGCACACAGAGGAAAAGGGGGGATAGACACACTCTCCATAAAAATACATGTTCTAAATATATAAAAAACAAAGCAACAAATTGGCACAATCTATGATCCGTTCTGTAGAGCTACAGCTCGCCGGGCTCACTCCCCGCCCCGTCGGCAAGAAATGACCACGCGTCACGCTCTTCCGCCCTTTCTCGATCCAATTCATCGGAAAGAATAAAGCCCCTCGCTCCAATCTCCTCGAGTGCTTCCTTCGGGATCTGCAACGGACGTATTCCTCAATCTTTTTCTCCCGGTAGAGGGCTCGCTTCAGCTCAGCCTGAGCGTCTGCGGCATCCTTCATACGGACCGCCATCTCCTGGTCAGCGTTGGCTCGGCTTAGCGCCAACCTTGTCCGGGCATCAATTACCTTTGCCCTGGTCTTTGAAAGTTCGGATTCCAATTTCTCGATCACATCTGCTTGGATTTTGGCATTATCTCGAGCCAAGCACAGTTGGACTTCTAAGGCAGGAACCTTAGCTAAGGCACTTGCCTCCTCTAAAGCGTGAGCTTGAACCTGAGCCCTTAGCTCGCCACAAGCGTTTCTGGTGCGATCAATATCGCCCTTGAGTTGCTCCATGGCCTCCGTCTTTTTCCGCAGCTGATACGACAGATAAGGGCGTTAACCTAAAAAGGCCGAAGAAAGCGAAGCTTGGGCTGCATAAAGTTACCTGCTCCATCAAATGACTCTCATAATTCAAGCTCTTGTACGCTTCGCATCGCCAATGCAGCAACTCGCCCTCCTTCTCCTAGTTAAGCAGCCTAAGAGATTCTCCCTCATCCCGAACTCTCTAAAACTTGGCCCCTTGGCGGACCAGCTCAGAAATCAGCCTGTCACAAGCCTGCACAAGGAAAACTCAATGACGAACGAAGGACGCAGAATACAGCGAAATTACGCCTAAACTCACCGCAAAGTGAAGCCGCCGGACTTCCTCAAAGTCGGAGCATACTCCTGTTGATCCTGTCCCTTCGCCCTCGGGAGAGCTGGTCTCAGGCATAGCACATCCACTCAAAGGCATCGACGACCTGGAATCAGGTACCCCTGGGGCAGCAGACTCAGACAATACTTTCTCCTTGGAGATATTGGCATGGCCAGCACCACTAGAAGCTTCATAGCCTCAAAGGGCGGCAAGAGAGATCAACAGCTCCTTCCCCTCTTCGAAAGAACACTGTCTCATCCCAAAGAACTGCCCGATACCTGCAAGCGACAGATCCAATGCAAGTAGAAAATGGGAAAAATGTTATCTCAAAAACACGAGGGCAGAGGCAAAGGGAGCACGCGCACATACCTTGGTATTTCGCTTCCCACCTGACACGGAGCACGGCTCGCCACCGACACTCGTCGCAAGACGAATGGGTCACCAACCTCCGGACCCAGCCAGGCAGATTAGAGACTTTGCCTGGCGTCCATGAAATTGCTACAACAAGGTAAAAAGCACCTTTATTTAACTAACTTCCGCTATAGGTACAACCTAAAAAAGCACCGGACGCTCCACTCACGTGCGTAATTCCACCCTTCAGGGAACGGTAAAAGCTCCGAGGGGATGATGTCGACCGTCCGGGCCCGGACGAACCAACCGGCCCATTCTCGACCCCCCTCCTCTTTGTGATCAACAACAAACGACGAGGATGAATGACACTTCACGGTTAGCAGGCCCTGATGATGAAAGGGCCGATACAACCGGATGAGGTGATCGAGCATAAATTCGAGATCGGCCTTCTCCGCAAAGAACCTCATCATCAGCACCACCCATCAAAACGACCGATGTATCTACGCCAAAGTGACCTGATACTTCAAGGAAAAATCAAGCACGACCCTGTCGAGGGGGCCAAACACGAAAGGATACATGTATACACTCAAAAATTCGTCAGCAGAATCTGTAACGTTCTCTCCCGGAGGAAGCACCGGCAAAGCTACCCCCTCACTCCATCCGCAGTATCTCTAACCATCTCCAAATGCTCCCCTCTTATCAGAGAAACTGTCATCAGAACGAAATCCCTCAGCTCCCGAGCGCCAGGAACAACTCTCTCCGCTCTCGGCCATGCCGCCCCCAGAGTGGTTGCTATGACTATGGTAATACTAAACAGAGCGAAGCAAAGGCACGCACCAACACTTCTTGCACCTAGGAAAATGAAGAGCCCTATGCCAAAGCAGGAGCACAGCTACCTCAAAGTAGTGAAATCCTGCGAAGAAGCCGAAGCTGCCCCACTTATATGATAAGAAACGGCAATGTTTTGCCTGCCCGGAGTCAGCCTTGGGGAGAATACGATGTCAATATAGTCCAATGGGATAATATCCGACCCCGAAAGTATCCTTTGACAAGAACCCAAGACTCGAGGAACCATCCGCATCATCTCCGAGCTCGAGATAGCATCCCGCCTCGAGAATCCCGACCAAAGGGAAACAAGAATTTGTGAAACTTTCCATGCCGTCACTCAACGCGAGGTAATATCAGATTTTGTGATTCCCTTCCTAACCTCAAAATAGGGGAAAGAACAAATGCAAAAGCTCCAATCGCAAAGGCTTCGCAAAAGTTCGAAACGGTACCTGAGTATAGACAACCGCTCAGCAAAAATCTATCTCCTACATATCTAAAAAAAGCAGTCCACATCGGAAATCAAGGGGGACCCCCCAGTACCTAAAGCTGGCCTTCATCCAGGATAACATCCTCGAAGGCCCCCAAGTTCAAACGCATTATCTCCATGCGATTCAGAAGGCCTAGGCAGCCCGGATCTAACCAATCAACCCAGGGTTGCCCGAGGAACAACGATGGCCTCGAAAGGGAGTCGTGTCGATCAGTAGAGGAGCTGAGAGAATGCTCGCACCCCCGCCAAGTATCAGCAGTTGAGATGTAAAAAGGGGCGTTCAAGGGGTCTCGAGGGTATAAAAACATGCAGTTACTCGGCGCAAATCGAAAGTAGAGATCAAAAGGATATATTCATATTCATAAAAATTCATATACAACAGCCCCTGAAGGGTCATAGCATACGCTTACGAAAGCTTACAAAGGGTCCCCACATAGAAGCAAAATAGGAATACATGAAGAAAAGGCTTAAAACCTATTCTACCCTCGAAGGCATACCGCCGGTGACAGAACCTCCAAGCATCATGTCCTTGAATGCACGCCTCCAAAAACCTCGCCCCGGTCCCTCAAAGTAGCACTTTAGAGAAGAAGACGAAAAAGAAGGTTGAAGGAGCAGGAAGGGATGAAAAAACACAATAGCTCTCCGAAGCTCGAGGACCCTTTTTGGCAATGGGAGCCTCGGAGAGACAGCGGACCGAACAACCCTCGATCTCGCTTGCACGGCTACTTCAAATACACTTCTTCGAGAATCGAGCCGTGCAAGCTCCCGGCTCGGGGCAGAATCCCATATCGAGCCGGGGTACGGAGGTGAGCAGCGGTGTATAATCCGAGCCCCCTTCTGAGCAGCAGTGCATAATCCGAACAACTATCTACATAAGAGGAAACCCGATTCCCCATCCATCGACACCTCGAGCCAACGGTAGCAACAAACACCAACATACCAACAACCATAGTGGGACAACGCGATTGTGCTCAGCAAAGGGACGTCCCGATGAAGGGCCATGGCACGACTTAAGGGAACTCCTCATAACGGTCTTGAGGCTATAAGCCCCAAGCATGATTTTCAAAGGTAGAAGAAGATGACAAGAAAGAATAGGCAAAGCATGCCGGTGAAGATACTGGGATAGGAAAAACAACGCCAAGGCACCCCATTTATAGGGGGCAGCAACACGTTCGTCGAGGCTATGGAAAACTGACCGACGAATGCAATTATTGCATCCTTGAAAAGCCAAATCAACGGCCGCACTTTTTACCTTGAAGAACAGAAGTGGCAGAGTATTGAGCAGGAGTCTGTGAGATATGCCATCTATCACGAAAGATTGTGCCACGACGCGGATCGCCAATGCACTATGCCATAAGGAGCTCGAGGAGTCAATGGTCATAACTGTTTCCCATTGCTTCATTATGAGAAACGCAGAGACTATCTGTACATGGTAAAATTAGAGGGCTCGATTTCCTACCATCAAGCCATCTCAGGGAGGTACCTCGAGACCCCAAGAACATGAAGCCACCTCGGGAAGATATCTCAAGACCCTTATGATATGAAGTCACAACTTAGTCAACTCCTTCGAGGCTTGTCGAGGTCCGATTCGAGGCCGAGATAAAGAGAAAAGGGGGAAGCCCCCAAGACACACGGTTGAGTCTGACAGGAGAAGCCTATCCCTTGACTATGCTGGGGTGTCGAGTCAAGCCATCACATCTCCATATTTGATAAATTAAATATACATGTACTCCGAGTTTCCTCTCCTATATAATGGGGACTCGCCCTACCTAGTAAGGGACTGATGTTGCTCCCACAATTCTACAAAGTGCAATAATCTCTCTCTCTCTCTCTCTTCTTACTAAAGCTCATTGGTTCTCACTGATACTGAGGATACCTCGATATCCTTTGCCTCTATACGTGTTCTTCATTTTATATGTGTTCTTCATCGTACAAACTCATTTCGATTGTAAATAGCTTCGTTTGATTATATTTCTAGCTGTTAGATTACTCCCGAGTATCCCCGACAAACCGAACTCGACCCCGAGGTCGACCTCGAAGTCCCAATCGACCAAGCTTACGCCCGGGTAGCAGACCCTTTGGTCCGCTCGTTACCTCGTTTATCCCCCCCCCCCCCCCCCANCATCGTTAAAATTCATAATACTAGCATCATCTGCTCTAGCAAACTAGCTTGGGAATAGATCACGTATTTTTAGAGTCCTATTTAATAAATTTAATTGTTGTTACCATTTTCACAGTAAACTAAAAGTGTGAAGAATAACTTGTGTTTTTTAGAACACCAGCACCAAAATAATCACTATTATTTTTAGCCCCAGGGTGGGTGCCAAACTGTTTACCATGAAAATGGTTACTACAATTATATTTGATTTTGTGGTTCTAAAAATACGTGATTTATTTTAATACTAGTTGTTAAACAATAGATGTTAGGTTTAAGTAAAGAGAATAAGATATGCAAACCAATGGGGTCACAAAGCTGGGGCTCGAGCTGGCTGAAGCAGGACCTCGAGGTCTAGATGGGGCTAATAACGATGAACTATTGACGAAGGATCAATGGTAATGAGGGCCTTAATAATGAGCAATAAATGGAGAACAATAAATGAACAATTTTAGAATAAGCAACAAATGTATAGAACAATTGTGTTAGCAAAGAGAGCAGAGAATGTTGTTGTATTCTTTATAATGTGTAAAAATTCTCCTACAAGATGACAAGGGTCCCCTTTATATAGGAGGGGTGAATCCCAACATAGTAAATGTCTAATAAATAAAGAATGAATGCTACTAGTACAGCTGTGTAACGGCTCAATATGGATTTGTACTATTTTTGCAGACTCTATCAGTTCTCATCACGTGCTCTCGGGAGCCTCTTGCCTCTTTATGACGTCGCTTTTCATGCTGCCTCGAGGTACATCACGATGAGTCTTCGATTGGCCCTGCCGAGGCAAGTGCTTCGAGGACGAGCCTAGAACTATGCTTTGATCCTATCGAGGTTGGGCTTAAAAACGCCATCGAAGCCTTAAAATTGGCTTTCCCTGATTTTAGCCGTATACAAGCCGGGGCCTTGTTTCCGGCACTTTCATAGTACTTCCTTTTGTATCTACTTAGAGGCTCTGTAGACATTGTGTGGGTTGTACAGGGATATTGGGAAGGTCAACTGACTATCTACTGTGTTTTGGACTTGTGTTCCACTAGATCTTAAAGTATAAGTATTTTGGGAACTTAATAGTGATGTAACTAATGAAATGGCTTAGTAATGTGCATATATATATGACCTCCTATTGTCTAATTAGCGAAAGTACATCTTCTCTCGGTCATAAGTGAGTTTGGTAGAAAGTGTCTAATAGGCTTGCTCGACCGGGTTCAGTCAGTTGAGCGCCGATCGCGCTCCTTGAGGTTGGGGCGTGACAATTGGTGAAAATGAAGAGGCTGTAAAACTGCCCTAAGACGATCGGTATGGTCCTCTCGGCTTCGTGAATATACAAGAATATCGTAAATGAAAACTATCACAAAGGAGTCAAGAAAAGGCTTGAAGACTCAAATTATAAGATCCATGAAAGCTGTCGGGGCATTTGTTAGCCCAAATGACATTACTAGAAACTCAAAGTGCTCATACCGGGTCCTGAAAGCTGTTTTCAGAATATTGTGCTCCCTTATCTTCAATTGGTGATACCGGGACCGTAAGTCAATCTTAGAGAAGTACCTAGCACCCTGTAATTGATCAAACAAATCACCTATTCGTGGTAGTGGGTACTTATTTTTGATTGTGACTTTGTTGAGTTGCCAGTAGTCGATACACATTCGTAGTGACCCATTTTTCTTTCTTACAGACAAAACCGGTATGCCCCACGGCAACATACTCGGTCGCATGAAACCCTTCTCTAACAAATCCTTCAATTGTTCCTTTAATTCCTTCAATTCTTCCGGTGCCATTCTATAAGGCGCAATAGATATATGATGCGTGCCTGGCATCACATCTATTCCAAAATCAATCTCCCTGTCTGGTGGGATCCCACGGAGCTTATCTGGAAAGACATCCGGGAATTCATTCACAACTGGCACAGCCTCAAGTGTAGGTGCCTCAGTATCAGTGTCCGTAACCCGGACCAAATGGTAGATACACCCCTCGTTAATTATCTTCGCGGCCTTAAGGTAAGAAATAAACCTACCTTTTGGCACCACATTATCCACTTTCATTCGATAACTGGATCATTAAGAAATTCAAGCCTCATAGTTCAAGTTTGGCAGTCGAGCTTCGCGAAACATGAATAAAGCCAATCCATCCACATAATTACATCAAAATCGACCATCCCCGATTCAATGAGATTGGCCATGGTATCCCGACCACGTACCGTGATAACACAATCTCTACAAACCTGAGCGGCCATAATAGACTCACCAACCGGAGTAGATACAGTGACGGCTCATGAAGCTGTTCTGGTTCTATCCCGAATTCCATAGCAATATAAGGAGTAACATAGGACAAAGTGTAACCGATATCAATAAGGGCATACACATCATGAGATTGGACAGTCAGTATACCTGTGACTAAATCTGGAGAAGCCTCTGCACTTTGGCGAACACTCATAGCATATAAACGACCTGGTTCTCCTGAACTCTCAGCACCACCCCTAGTTTCACCATGCCCTAGTGGTGCTAAAGAGCCTCGAGCTGAAGGGGGTGCTGAAGATGTAGCAGCTGCAGAATTGGATGGATGTGTTGTGCCCCAGTCCGCACCTTGGAGGGATACACGACACTCCCTCTTAATATGGCCTCGCATCCCGCACCCATAACATACTAGCTGGTCTATCTAGCAGATCCTTAAATGCATCCTCCCATACTTGGGGCATGGGGGCCTCCGCTACTGTTGGAATTTCCCTTATGATCGACCCTATTGGTGGGGTCTCCTGCTACCCTGATTGGACCTGAAATGACTCTCCTACTGCTAACTATGCCCTGCTGGTAGTGCACTGGCTGAAGACTGAGCATAGGAATGAGATGGCCTTGACGATCGTCCCTAAAGACTGACTTTCCCCCACAAACTGAATCTCTAGGATGGCCCGCGGATCGGGCCTTGCTGCTACCCTCTCTCTCCATCATGTACTTCAATTTGTGGGTCTCTGTAGCTTGAGAAAATGCCACCGTCTTTCCATAGTTCATATCAAAATTTAAAGCAGTTGTGGCAGCCTCATTGATAACCATAGGTCTAAGGCCCTGCACAAACCGATGGACTCTGGCCTCCATGGTGGGCATCATGTGAATGGCATATTTTGACGGGTGCGCGAACTCCATGTGATACTGCCACACACTCTTACTACCCTGTTTAAGGTTCTCAAACTCTGCGGCATAGGCTACCTTAGTCTCGACAGGCAAGAAATGGTCCATGAAAGTATCCGCAAACTCACTCCACCTCGCCGAGGGCTCCCCTCATCACGGGAATCCTCCCACATCTCGAACAATGAATATTCCACCCCTTTCAGATGATAGGTGGGCAACTCCACTCCCTCTGTCTTGTAGCGCGCATAACCCTGTGAGTCTTATGCCTCTCATCAACGAAATCTCGAGGGTCAGCCGTGGGATCAGTACTTGTGGACACTGGAGGATCTAATTGGAGAAACTTATTCACCCTAGAACCTGTAGAATCCCCTTGTTGACTAGAAGATGTGGGTGCAACATTCGACCTGTGGGCCTAAGAAGACACTAGCTGTGTCAGCATCTAGATAGTTCCTCTAAGATCCCCATCAGAAATACTAGAACAAAAAGCTGGGGCTGGAGGTGGAACAAGAATATCGGTGGGAGGGATCGTTGCACCCTCAGTTGATGTAGGGGTTGGTGCAGTCTATTCCCGTATAGAAGAATTAGGCAGTGTAATAGCCGAGGGATTATCCTTACCCGCACTATCAAGTAGAGAATCAACCGCCACTCCCGGGGTGGCATTGGCTTCTTGGCCAATTCTTGCTTTCTTCTTAGGTATCATTTACTGAAAGTTAGAAAAATGCATGTGTTAGAGGCGAACAACCTCACATTCAGTTCTATCGCACGATATAGAATAACAAAGAAGAGTATTATTCCTATATGTCCAAGTAGCCCTAATTATAGATGTGCTCGATAACACACCGATAAAAAGGGTTCTACCAGACACGCCTCCGCGACATCCTAGGACACTTTAAAACCTTAGGCTCTGATACCATGTTTGTCACGCCCCAACTTCGGGGAGCGCGACCGGCGCTCAACCGAGTGGACCCGATTGAGAAAGCGTGTTAGACACTTTCTACCCAACCCGCTTATGATCAAGAGAAGGCGCGTTTCCATTAGTTTAAATAGTGGAAAGATCAAATATTTACAACATTACTAATTCATTTCCTTTTTATTACATCATTGTTAAGTTTCCGAAATACATACACTTTACAATCTTGTGGAACAAGAGTCCAAAACATGTCATAATCAACTTGACCTTTCTAGCACCCATACACAACCCACATAAATGTCTACGGAGTCTCTAAAGATACAAAAGACAACTATGATAATGTTGGCAACAAGGACCCGACAATACCTCAAAATGTGGTAAACATATAAACAAAAGATGCACTACATGACCCCGGGGATGAAATGGGGCTCACCAAGTCTGCTGGGAAGATGATGATGATGTACCACTAGCTGTGATCAACATTATCTGCTATGGAACAACCTACATCCATTTAAAGATGTAGCTCCCCCGGCAAAAGGGACGTTAGTACTGTCGAATAGTACTAGTATGTAAAGCTAAACACCAATCATAATAGAAGGAACAATGAAGCAAAGGGGAAGCAGTCATGATGTACAAGAAGAGCTTCAAACAATACTAAAGCATCAAGTAAGGATCACATAAGTTCTCGGTTCAATTTCCATCTTATTAGGTTGGTAAGCTTAGTGCCATGTGCCACAATCCAAAATACCACCGTGTTCTTACACGGATTCCGATCGCGACCCGATCGGCTAGGTCATCCCATTTGAGACATCAACCATATCCACAATTTCAATCATCATTTCCAGCATAGTTACCACCATGTGTGCGGCATAGCATCCGATCACGGCCCGATCGACTAGGCCATCTCACTTGAGACATCATCCTTTCGATCGTTCATCTCGCTTCACATTTCTTTCACATTTTTCAGGACATTAGCATGAGTGGCCTCATTTATTAAGTCGTTCTTGGCACTTGGCCATATTTTACAATCCATGTTTCACTTTTTATTCATTCAAATAACTTTATCTTCTACATCAATAAGGCCTATCATGTAAGTCATTTGCACACATAAGGGTAAAAATTAGAAAATCCTAAGCACACAGAGGCTTTTCATACAAAGTGGCATAGCAACCTCTATTCTATTGTTGACATGAATTCTTAACCTTTCTCAACACATATTCCACATTTTAAAAACATCGTCAAATGGCATGATGATATGATAAACATATAGAGAAAATATCGAACGTGAATCTTTCAACACAACACATTAGGGCAGTCAATTCTAGTACGATCAATTTAGGGACTTACACCGATTACACGAACACCAGGGGTTCGATTCTAAGAAGAAGGGGGTTTAGCCATACATACCTCAATTGAGCCTCTTAAAACTTTAAGATGATTAGGAATTTAGAAACTTCAATCTATTTTAATAATATAGCAAAATTTAACCCAAAATTAGGAGAATGGTCATAATTCTTGCTCACTAGAGGATTCTATCAAACACTATGTGTCTATTAAGGTTTCACAGCCCTTTTTATGAAAATCTAAACCACCCACACCCCGTTCTTTTCCCATCTTTACTCGCAACCTCCCCTTATACCTTTAAGAACACATGCATGCAAAGTGAGCACTCCTATCACCATGAATTACCTTATAAATGCCCCATTCTAGCTACATTACAAAATTAGGAGATTGGATGATAGAACCTTACTCCTTGTGAAGAAGACCTAGGTGCATCTTTTGATAATCTTCAAGGATTTTAGCAAGAATTGATGGATATTAGTGTGAATGTTGACCTCTCACTCTAAGAACTCTCTCCTCTCTCTAGAACATCAGAAAAATAGCTCAAAATGGTGTATGATATGTGTTTTAACAGAATAGGGACGAGTTTAAAGATTATAAAATAGGAGCTCCGACACAGATATGTGGTTGCATATGCGACCGCATAATGGCTATGCGGTTTGTGAAACTACTGCGAAAGGTGGCCCTCAGGGACCTGAATTCTCTGCTTCGATCTTCGATCATTATGCGGTCCGCAGACATTTTCTGCGGTCGCATAATGCGCCGTAGAACCTCCCTTCGCCAAAGTCTAAGGACGATTATGCAACCAAAGTGCGGCCCAAGAAATAGATATGCGGTCGCATCATTGGCCGTGAAGCTGACCTCAAAATTGGCCAAAAAAGACTGCCTCACTCTACGACCATTCTGTGACCCGCAAAGTGATTATGCGGCCGCATAATCGGCCGCACAAATGTACACTTCTGCAAAATATTTCTTTTAACGTGGTGTCGTTCTGTTCAATCCATAAAGTCCGAACCGCATAATCCTAACTTGGCACCATGAAATTCCGGTTTTTAGGAAGAATTTTACGTTGCCTTACAATAGTCTAGCCCCAAAGGAGATTGAATCGAGCAATGCAGGAAGTAGTAAAAAAGGAGATCGTAAAGCTTTTGGCAGCAAGTACTATCTATCCCATTTCAGACGGCCCTTGGGTAAAGCCTACTCAAGTAGTACCAAAGAAAGGAGGAGAGTCTATATTGATTACAGGATGGAGAGTCTGTATTGATTACAGACGTCTCCATGATGCCACTAGAAAAGATCATTTTCCTTTACCATTTATTGATCAAATGTTAGAAAGAATTGCAAGATATAGCTTTTACTATTTTCTTGATGGCTATTCAGGGTATAACCAAATACCAATTGCACTTGATCACCGGGACGAAAAAACTTTCACATGTCCCCATGGAACATATGCCTATAGGAGAACGCCATTTTGTCTATGCAACGCCCCCGCAATATTTTAACGTTGCATGTCAGCAATTTTTTCTAACATGACTGAAAAATTTCCTGAAATTTTTATGGATGATTTGACACTCTTTGGAAAAACATTTGAGGATTGTCTTCACCACTTGACCTTAGTTCTTAAGAGATCTGAAGAGAAAAACTTGATTCTTAATTGGAAAAAAATGTCATTTTATGGTTACCGAGGAAATTGTTTTAAGACATAAAATCACTGCTAAAGGGATAGAAGTTGAAAAGGATAAAATTGATCTTATAGCAGGATTACCCCCTCCCACAACTATTAAAGGCATCAAAAGCTTTCTAGGTCATGCAGGTTTTTATAGACGGTTCATAAAAGACTTTTAAAATATTTCAAAACCGTTGACTAACCTATTGATAAAAGATATTAATTTTGATTTTTTAGGTGATTGTTTGAAAGCATTTGAGACCCTTAAGGAAAAGTTATCAACCACCCCTATAGTTGTGTCCCAAGACTTGAATCAACCTCTTGAGGTCATGTGTGATACTAGTGATACAGCAGTTGGAGCTATTTTAGGCCAGGGAAAGGATAAGATCTTTCGTCCCATTTACTACGCAAGTAGAACAATGAATGAGGCTCAACTAAATTATGCCACAACAGAAAAGAGTTACTAGCAGTAGTATTTGCTTTCGATAAGTTTCGATCTTATTTGATAGGAACCAAGGTCACTGTTTTTACTAATCATGCAACTTTAAAATACCTCTTAGCAAAAACAAATGATTGACTTAGATTGTTAAGATGGATTTTACTTCTACAAGAACTTGACCTTGAGATAAAAGACAAAAAAGGAAATAAAATCAAGTAGCTGACCATTTGTCTAGATTAGAAAATCCCCCCCCCCCCCCCCCTTGAGTTTAGCGAAATAAAGGAAGAATTTCCTGATAAACACATTTTCTCAATTAACTCAATTGTGACTCAATCACCCTGGTTTGCAGATACCGCAAACTACTTGGTTGGAAAGTAGACACCCCAAGATCTCTCTTACCAGTAAAGAAAAAAGCTTATATCAGATGCAAAGCATGATTTGTGAAATGAACCTTGTTTAAAAATTATGTAGATAATATCATTGGAAGATATGTGCCTAAAGAAGAGATGAACAAAATTTTATATCACTGTCATGATGGAGCAATTGGAGGTCATTATGCGGCAAATCGAGTAGCCTTTAAAGTTTTGGAAGCTGGATTTTTTCTGGTCGACTCTCTTTAAAGATGCCCGAGTATGTGTTCTACAATGTGACTGGTGTCAGAGAATAGGTAACATCACTAAGAGAGATGAGATTCCATTACAATCAATACAGGTATGTGAAATAATTGATGTTTGGGGAATAGATTTCATGGGTCCTTTTCCTTCTTCTCATTCTTTTGAATATATCCTTGTGGTTGTGGATTATGTGTCAAGATGGGTTGAAGCCATCCCCACAAGGAAAAATAATGCTCGAACTGTGTGCAAGTAACTCCATAGTGATCGGTATGCCTAAGTAATTAGTTGGTTAGCCATTTAATAATTCAATTCGAATGTTGGCACAGGTAAATTTTCTAGTTTATATTCATGACCAGCAAGTTATGACTGTTAAAGTGTTAAATCAGTTCAGTCTCTTATACATAGAACGTGTGTGGTCACAATTTCTTTCAAAATTTCTTTTGTAATTGTGAATTTGAAAGTCAAAATAATTTTATTTTATTTTACTTATAGATTCTTATTTTTAGTCTAAAAAAATATATAAAAAGGAGTTTCTAATATATCTATGTACGCACAACTTACTTTCTTTAGTTTGTAATCATCCTTTATTCGTAAGTAGTGCTCTTGTAAGGTTTTAAAGTGTTAAGATAAAATTTTACATACCTTCAAACATAATTTTTTTCATTTATGCCATTTAACTTCCAAGTTTGTGATTTTTGTTTTTGTGAAGGCAAAGGATGTGTATCTCCAAATACGAGAAATTGTTAAAATTAAGAAGTATTATGATCACAAACAGGTAGAATCAATATAAGTTAGCTAGAACTTGCCCCAAATGTCTATCGAGGTGAATTTTCAAACAACATTGATTTTTTAAAATTAGGCTTTCTTTGTTTAACTTTTTTAGCCTCTTTATTCTTAAAAGAATAAAAAAAAGTGTACATATATATCCTTTTAGAACCAAAATTTGAGCTTTCAATTTCATTGCTACTCCATCAGCATGAAGAAAAGTAAGAAAAAATACAAAAGTAATATTCTTACTCTTTTCAGCTATCTATAATTGAGTAGAAACGGTAATCAAAGCTAGGGTTGGAGAATTATGGGGAAAAAATGGACATTCTGAAAAACTGTGCTTCATGTATATATGAATGTCCCATACAAAAATACAAAAAAAAAATATATATTCTTGCGAAATAAATTCGTGGTTGACAAAATAATTAACTTTAATGATAAAGCTGGAAAGAACAAGTCACTATAAATATAGAGAAACTTTCAGAAAGTACTATGTTTTAGTGGTTATTAGCTAGTTGTAGCTACCATTTACTATATTACTTCCTATAGCTATATTTTCAGAATTTTTTAGAATGTATTCGATGTATTTAAGCTATTGTATTCATAAATACAGCAGCATTTCTAGGCGTGAAACAGGAGATTACAGCTAGACAGATATTTGTATTCGACTATATTCATGGCATGAAATATGGGATTACAGCTAGACAGATTATTGTATTCGATTGTATTCACGGTGTGAAACAAGGGATTACACTGTTTTTAAATAGAAAGTGAATCAATTAACATAATAGACTCTTAATATAACTCAACAAACTCAATTATAACACACAAATTTTATATTTCCATTAGTAAAAAAGATTCTCAACCGAAAAATAGCGCAAAAACATAGCAATCTTTAGAGAAATTATATAATACATCTGAATACATAAATTATATTAATAAAAAAAAATATATGAATACATTCATGGAATATAGCGAGATAGTGAATACAATGAAATACATACAGCGGGATACTTTGAAATACTATGAAAAAAAAGATAATGAATACAATGAAATACGGCGAGATACATAGAAGTACATTGAAATATATTAACAGAAAATTCAAGTTGCTCAGCTCCCAACTCTGTCGTCTTTGTTCAAGAACAACCCTAATGTCGTCTCATTGAAGCAGCATCAGTATGCAGTCCACGCTCGCCGTCACCGTTGCCTCCGGTTGCCGACGATTAGTACGTAATTACCGGCGAAATAACGGAGGTTTTTATTGATTCGATATGTTGCGTCAGAGAAGTTGACAAGATCAATAATGACAAGACCAATCTTTAAAAACAAACAAAAGTTGATTCTCCTTTTAGTTTTCTCTGTTGGACAAGATGGGGACACCTTTTAGCTAGGGTCAAACATTGAGAAAAAGAGTTGAATCAAAAAAAAAATTTCGCTCTTGCTAAGATTAATAATAATTTACATAAAATTACTACCCCAGCGTCCGGCGGAGGAGAAGACATCGGGAAGTAAAGAGAGAGAGAGAGAGAAAGGGGGGGGAGAATAGATTTGAGGTAGGGGATAGGAGAAATTTGAGGAGATATGAGAGAAAAATAATACAAAGCTTATTTTATGGCTTAAGGGTAGGAGGTGACCATAAATAGATATTTGGCTATAAAAAATCAAAAGGTAGCTATGGAATATAATTTTTTAAAAGGGTATTTACTCAAAGTAAATAAGGTATCAACCTTTCCTATAGGAGGTAACTTATCCAAATATATCCTTTACACTTACCAGCATTAAGCCAAATATTACAAGACCAAAAAAGTCCTGAGAAGATTTTAGAAATCAATGTTGATCTTATATTAGTGGAGACTGACATGAAGGGCAAGCTTACGGAAAATTTTGAGAAACTCAAGAGTTGTGATCATAAAGTTATCAATCTCAAAAGGTTCATCAGGAATACGAGAAGCGAAATTTCTTTTGCTAAATAAAAGCAAAAGCAGAAACAAGTTAAAGATTTGGTGAACTTGAAAAAGTTATTGGCGTCGAACTTTATGTGAATTTTTATTTTTTCAATTTTCTACTTTACAAGAAACAATAATTACTAATAAAGTTATTCCCCTCGAGGACGAGCAATGGTTCAAGCATGAGGGAGTTTGATGAATATAAAATACTTACTTATTATATACTTTTAATATCCAACTTTAATAATATACTTAAATTATATTTCTAATTTTTCCTCTTTCTATATATTTTTGCAGGAAAAAAAAGATTATAAATAACAGAAGGCAAAGAGCGAATGCTCAATCAAATTCTGCTATGGCAAGCACACGAATTGAAATGGCAAACAGAAGCCTATAATTGATGTTTCGACGTATCCAAGCTCCTATCTTGGACACATCCAAGCTCCTATCTTTGGACATATCCAAGCTCATATCTTCAAACGTGTCCAGGCTCATATCCTCAGTCGTGTCCAACCTCATATCCTCCGACGTGTCCAAGATCATATCTTCATACGTGTCCAAGATCATATCTTCAGACGTGTCCAAGATCATATCCTCAGACATGTCCAAGCTCATATCATCAGACGTGTCCAAGATCATATCCTCAGACGTGTCCAAGATCATATCTTCATACGTATCCAAGATCATACCTTCAGACCTCCAAGACCATATCTTCAGACGCATCCAAGCGCATATGTTCAGACGTATCCAAGCTCTTAGTCTTGGACACGTCTATTCATTTAATGCCTACGAGACTTTTCTATAAATTGAATGCAAATTTGGCATCGGAGAGGGGGCGGAGAGAACTACTTTTCTATAAACTTTGGTCTTAACTTCTTTCGTTAACTATTTTTGTCATGACACAAAATCAACAGTCGTGATGGCGCCTATCACGAAACTAGGCCAGCCTCAACTCAACAAAACCTAGCACAACAACAATAAGTTTGAAAAACATTAACGGAAGCATTAACACTTAAAGAAAACTGTTTGAAGCATAAGGAATCCCAATATACGATACAATCCAGCCCAAAACCGGGGTCTCACTGAGTACATGAGCGTCTAGATCAGAATACATTCCACTAAAGTGTCTAGAGAAATAAACTGAAAATACGACAAAGATAAAGAAAGAGAGTCAAGGCGAGTGAACGCCATGCAGCTACCTCTATTGTCTCCAAACTCCGGAACCTCAATCAGCAACCACCGCCGCGACTGGTATCTCCTGGATCTGCACACGAGGTGCAGGGAGTAACGTGAGTACACCAACTCAGTAAGTAACAAGTCCAAACTTTGGACTGAAAGGTAGTGACGAACTCAACCGCAACAGATATAATGGAAATAAATGTGCAAAAAGGTAGGCATGCTTTCAAGTTAAATAGATAGCTCAAAGCAATAAATTAAATATAGATCTGAACAGTGTAAGGTATACAACTCAGCTATCTCTACAAGCCAATGCACAGACTGTATGAAATACACCGTGTGCTCCCACTCTCAAGTGCTCAACCACTCGGTACTGTATATGGCGATCCGGCCCAGGTAAATCCACCCCGGAACATATGCAACACCGACTATAAGTCACCCAGTACCAAAGAAAAAGTGCAATCAAACCCTGTTGAAAAATCCATCTCCAGGAAATAAGTACTTCGGACAAATCCATGTCCAGGGAAATCATATTATTCTCGCTCACTTGGGATGTGTTACAGAATCCGGAGGGGCTCCTACAGTCCAAGCGCTATCATAATCATCAATATAACCGTTGCGGCGTGCAGCCCGATCCCATAATTCTCACTCATAACCAGGCTCTCGGTGTCACGACCCAAATTCCATTATATGTCGTGATGGCGCCCAACACCTTGTTAGGCAAGCCAGCACTGATCAACTAGGAGTTCCCTTTTATTTTATTAAACAATCCAACATTTAACTTAACTTAAATTTAAAGCATTCGATAAATAACGGAATTTTTAAGGCAACTGAAACGGAAACAACTAAAAGAAATCATAATTACAGGAATACAACCCCAAAAATTAAGTCTACTAGTATGTGCCAAGATCTAGTGTCACAAGTGCGTGGGCAACTAGAAAAATATACAAAAGAAAACTACTCTACTATCTGAAATAGTATAGACAGGTACAAGCAAAAGAGAAACTCCGGCATGCTGCTGAACGGCTAGAATGGGGGCAGCTCACCGTAAAGTCTCTGTCCGAGATCAAGTGTGCGCACCTAGAGGATTACTAGATTCACCTGCCTCAGATCCAGTACAATTAAGTACATAAGCGTAGTATGAGTACTTAAACAACATGTACCCAGTCAGTATCCAGTCTAACTATCTGAAATAGTAACGAGGGGTCGACTTGACACTTGCTAGGGCCAACAATAATATAATTAAAGTGTTAGGATACACATGGATATCATGGATAATACCGGCAATTAATAATAGGAAGTAACAAGTTTTTCATTCATATATATAATTTCAATTTCCGTCATATCATTCAACAATTTATATTTCAAGGCATTAAAGCAGTACAAATCACAGAAAATTCCAACTAATTATCATGCGCAAGTTATGCGGAGGTCGTACGTCCCCATTCAACATAATATTAAAGCGTGAACTGCCGGAGGGTCGAACAGCGCGAACCATAGATGCATCTATTTACCCCACTCGCGAATCATTCATGCGACGCGGTCAAATATAAATTTATTCATTTAAATCAAATTCTTTCTTAAATTCTTTTCATCAATAGAAAAAGGAAATTCAACTTGAAGCTTTAAATCCTTAGAAATTCACAACTTAATTCCATTTAATACACATAACAAGTATCATCAAATAACGGTGTTCACAAAGTATGGTGTAAACCTAAACCACCCGGACATAACAAGAATAGTAGCTAAGTACGGACTCTCGTCACTTCGTGCGTACGTAGCCCCCACAAATACTCACAATTTTCAATTAAATTCAACTATGGGGAAATTTCCCTCTTACAAGGTTAGAAAGGAGACTTACCTCATCTCAAGCCTACTTCCCAATTCAATAACGCGCTCCAACCTCAACATTTGATGCCAAACGACTCAAAACTAATCAATCTACGCTCAAAAGTTCACAATTCCACCATTTAAGTGATTACCCGACCTAAATTGCATGATTCCTAAAATTCACCCCCGGGCCACATGCTCGAATTTCGGAAATTTTTAAAGGAAGTTGTTACCCATAATCTAAGGAACATAAATATATGATTTCTGCTAAATTCCGTAACCAATTTCGTGGTTAAACCTCATTTTTATCGAAACCCTAGGTTTTCAACTAAACCCATGATTTTCACTAATTTACATGTTATAATCTACCCATAAACTATGTATTTAACTCACATTGTGTAGAAATTACTTACCTCAAAGTGCTAAGTGAATTTCCCTCTCCAAGTGCTCCAAAAATCGCACCACAATGGAAGAAATGAGCTAAAATGGCCTTAGTCCTGTTTTTAAAAGTTCACTACCCAGGTCTGCCTTCTTCGGGATCGCGGAAGAGGCTTCGCGATCGCGAAGGCAAACGGTCCAGCCTAGGGAAACTTACTCATCGCAAATGCAACAGTTGCCTCACGAACGCGGAGGCTAACATGGCCTACCCAACGTGAACGTGAGGGTTTCTTTACAAACACGAACAATCAACCACGGCCACAGCTCAGCCTCTTCTATGCAAACGCGAAGGCTAGAGGACCCAGACCTCCGCGATCGCAATCCTCGGCACGAACATGAAGAGAAAAAGTTTCCAAGCCCACAGTACCCCAAATCCTTCATCGCGAACGCGAGGGTGTGATCGCATTCGCGAAGAAGGAAACCAGAAGCAAAAAATTTGGTGTGTTTCACCACAACTCCGGGTGGTCAGAAATGCACCCGAGCCCCTCGGGAACCCGTCCAACAACTCCAGCAAGTCAATAAACCCAATACGGACTTGCTTGAACTCTCGAAACGTGTAAAATAACAACAAAACCAATAATCACACCCCAAAACCTAATTGAATCAAACTTTGAACTTCAAGTTTCTAAATCGCTCTGAACGAGTCGAATCATACTTAGACTACTCGGATTGATACCAAATTTTGCGTGCAAGTCTTTAATGACATTAATGAATTATTCCTGGTCTCGAAATTCCATTCGGACCTCGATATCACAAAAACCCGCTCCAAACCAAATTTAAAGAACTTCTAAAAACGTTCAAGAACCAATTTTCACTATTAGGCGCCAAAATGTTCCCCGGGTCACCCAAAACCTGATCCGGGCATATGCCCAAATTCGAAATAACCATACGAACCCGTTGGAACCTTCAAATCCCGATTATGAGGTCATTTTCTCAAAATATTGACCGAAGTCAAACTTGTCCTTTTAAGCCAACCTTACGGAACCAAGTGTTCTGATTTCAACCAAAACTCTTCCAAATCCCGAACCAGCCATCCCCGCAAGTCATAAATTAGTAAAAGCAAGTATAGGAAGTCTTATTTAGGGGAACGAGGTTCTAGAAAGAAAAATGACCAGTCGGATCGTTACACTCGGCCTCACTCTGTCATCAACCTCTCCAGTCTTACCCATGGGCTCACAATGTCATCAAAACAAACCCAAAACAATATTAATGAAAATAATGAGATGACGGCAAGAAAAGGCCACTAAGGTTCCCAACAATACCGGCATAAAGCCTACACATGATATCTAGCATGATTTGCAGCTCAATTACTTTATCACATGATGAAAACATGGATATCAACATGATAGAGTCACTAAATGGTGCGTGCACGCCCGCACGCCCGTCACTTGGCATGTGCGTCACCTCAATACTAATCACATAACACATTGTTCGGGATTTTGAACCCTCATAACCATGTTTGGAAGCGTTACTTACCTCAAACCAAGCAAAATCCTACTCCGCAATGCCCTTGCCTCTCTAGTCGGCCTCCAAACGTCCGGAATCTAGCCACAAGCAATAAAATACGATCAATATCAGCTAATGAAATCAATTACACGAGAAAAATACCACATAATAGCAAAAAATCCAAAATTGGCTCAAACCCCTGGGCCCACGTCTCGAAATCTAACAAAATTCACAAACCCGAAAGCCTATTCACTCACGAGTCTAACCATACTAAATTCATCAAAATCTGACATCCTTTGGTCACCCAAATCCCAAAATATACTCTCTAATCCTCAATCCCTAAACCCCCAAATTACACATCGAAATCTTGCTAATTAGGTGGGGAAATCAGTGGGGAAACAAGGTTTATGATCCAAAACGAGTTCAAGAATCTTACCTCAATAATTCCCTCGAAAATCTCCTCCAAAATTTCCTAAGTCAGAGTCTCAAATGTGGAAATAAGACAAAAATCGTGAACCCTTACCTTTTAAGCTTCTGCCCAGACTTTTCGCACCTGTGAGCCCTTTGTCTCATCTGCAAAGCCGCACCTGCGGAGATTCCATCGCAGGTGCGGACTCCACTTAAAATTCTAGGCTCCGGTCCTGCGGCTTCAAGATCGCATCTGCGTCCATCGCAGGTGCGAGAATCCATCACACCTGCGTCTCCTTCTCGCTCTTGGGCCCAGTTTCCCGCTTCTGCGATCCTCGCAGCTGGGGGAACATCTTCGCACTTGGGACTCCTGCCCAGCTCGTCCTTGGCCGCTTCTGCGGGCACCTCCTTTGGCTCTACGGCCTCGCACCTGCGGATCCCACTCCGCAGGTGCGGCTACACCAGTAGCAACAGCATTTCAACTGGTTTTTCTCAACTCAAATCA
Source organism: Nicotiana attenuata (assembly GCF_001879085.1). Classification (NCBI taxonomy): domain Eukaryota; kingdom Viridiplantae; phylum Streptophyta; class Magnoliopsida; order Solanales; family Solanaceae; genus Nicotiana; species Nicotiana attenuata. The sequence continues at coordinate 69,556,540 of NC_031995.1, read as the reverse complement.
AGCCGTCAACCACCCGAAATCACCCCGAGGCCCTCGGGACCACAACCAAACATACTAACAGGTCCATCAACATCATACAAACTTAGTCGAACCTTCGAATCACTCAAAACAATATCAAAACACCAAATTACACCCGGATTAAAGCCTAAAGAATTTCTAAACTTCCGAATTCCACAAACAATTGCGAAATCCACCAAATCATGCCCGAATGACCTCAAGTTTTGCACACAAGTCAGAAATGACACCACGAACCTACTCCAACTTCAAAAAATCCAATCCGACGCCAGTATCAAAATTTCCACTGCCGGCTAAAATCACCAATATTCTAACGTTCGCCAATTCAAGCCTAACTCTGCTACAGACCTCCAAATCACATTCCGGACGTGCTTCTAAGTCCGAAACCACCTAACGGAGCTAACGGAACCATCGAAATTCAAATACAAGGTCGTTTACATATATGTCAACATCCGCTTAACTTTTCCAACGTAAGCTTTCAATTAAGAGACTATGTATATCAATTCACTCCGAACCCACTCCGGACCCGAACCAATTAACCTAGTATATCATAATATAGCTGAAGAACAAAAATGAAGTAGCAAATTTGGGGAATAGAGCTATAACTCTCGAAATGACCGGTCGGGTCGTTACATCCTTCCCCTCTTAAACAAACGCTCGTCCTCAAATGGGTCTAGAAACATACCTGGAGCCTCATATAGTTGTAGGTATCTGCTCCGCATCTCCCGCTCGGTCTCCCAAGTAGCCTCTTCCACGGGCTGACCTCTCCACTGCACTTTCACTGAAGCTATATCCTTTGACCTCATCTTTCGAACATGACGCCCTAGGATATCCACCAGCTCCACAACATAAGTCAAATCACCATCCAACTGGACCGTGCTGAAATTCAAAGCATGAGATGGATCACCGATATAATTTCGAAGCATAGAAATATAAAATACTGAATACACACTCGATAAGTTAAGTAGTAAAGTGAGCCCATAGGCCACCTCCCCAATCCTCCGAAGCACCTCAAACGGCCCAATAAACCGAGGGCTCAACTTGCCCTTCTTCCCAAATCTCATAACACCCTTCATGGGTGAAACCTTCAGCAAGACCGTCTCCCCAACCATATAAGACATATCATGGACCTTTCTGTGAGCAAAACTCTTTTGTCTCGACTGCACCGTGTGAAGCCGCTCCTGAATCAATTTCACCTTGTCCAATGCATCCTAAACCAAGTCTCTACCCAGAAGCCTAGCCTCACCCAGTTCAAACCAACCCACTAGAGATCTACACTGCCTCCCATATAAAGCCTAATACGGAGCCATCTGAATACTCGATTGATAACTGTTGTTGTAAGCAAACTCCTTGAGTGGCACGACCTGGTCCCATGAACCCCCAAAATCAATGACACAAGCGCGTAACATGTCCTCTAATATATGAATAGTGTGCACGGACTGACCGTCCGTCTGAGGGTGAAATGTTGTGCTCAACTAAACCTAAGTGCCTAACTCTCACTGCACGGCACTCCAAAATTGTGATGTAAATTGCGTGCCTTTGTCCGAAATGATGGAAACTGGCAACCCATGAAGGCGAACAATCTCTCTAATCTAAATCTCAGCCAACCGCTTTGAAGAATAAGTGGTACTCGCAGGAAGAAGTGTGCGGACTTGGTCAACCGATCCATAATTACCCAAATAGCATTGAACTTAATCGAAGTCCGTAGGAGCCCAACTACGAAATTCATGGTGATCCGCTCCCACATCCACTCTGGAATCTCTATCTTTTGAAGCAAGCTGCCTGGTCTCTGATGCTCATATTTCACCTGCTGACAGTTGAGACACCACACTACAAATCCAACTATATCTTTCTTCATCCTCCTTCGCTGATAGTGTTGTCTCAAATACTGATACATCTTCGCGGCACCCGGATGGATGGAATACCGCGAACTATGGGCCTCCTCAAGAATCAACTCTCGTAGCCCAACCACATTGGGCACACATATGTGGCCCTACAATCTCAATACCCCATCATCACCAATAGTCACATCTCTGGCATCACCGTGCTGAACCGTGTCCTTGAAGACAAGCAAATGAGCATCATCAGACTAGCGCTCTCTGATGCGATTGAATAAGGAAGACCGAGAAACCACACAAGCTAGGACCCGACTGGGCTCCAAAATATCCAATCTCACGAAATTGTCGCCAAAGCCTGAACATCAACTGCAAGGGGTCTCTGACAAACAGGAAGGAATGCAAGAATAACCATACTCACCGCCTTTCTACTCAAGGCATCGGCCACCACATTGGTTTTTCCCGGATGGTACAAAATGGTAATTTCATAGTCCTTTAGCAGCTCCAACCATCTCTGCTGCCTCAAATTGAGATCCTTCTGCTTGAACAAGTGCTAAAGGCTACGATGATCAGCAAACACCTCATAAGACACGCCATAGAGATAGTGCCTCCAAATCTTCAACGTGTGAATAATGGCAACTAACTCTAAATTATGAACAGGGTAGTTCATCTAATGGGGCTTCAACTGACACGAAGCATAAGCAATCACTCTACCCTCCTACATCAAAACACACCCAATGTCGATTCGAGAAGCATCACAATATATGGTATAAGAACTAGAAGCTTATGGCAGAACTAACACTAGAGCTGTGGTCAAGGCAGTCTTGAGCTTCTGAAAGCTCGCCTCACACTCATTTGGCCACCTGAAAGGAGCACCCGTTTGGGTCAATTTAGTCAAGGGCGATGAAATAGATGAGAAACCCTGAACGAACCGATGGTAATAACCAGCCAAACCAAGAAAGCTCTGAATCTCTATGGCTGAGCACGGTTTGGGCCAACTCTGAACCGCCTTTATCTTCTTCGAATCTACCTGGATGCCCTCACTAGACACCACGTGTCCCAAGAACACCACTAAACTGAGCTAAAACTCACAGTATAAGAACTTGGCATAAAGCTTCTTCTCCCTAAGTCGCTACACTACAACCCTCAAATGCTCGGCGTGCTCCTCCTGGCTACGAGAGTACACCAGGATATCATCAATGAATACAATAACGAACATATCAACATAAGGCCGAAACACATTGTTCATCAAATGTATGGACGTTGCTGGTGCGTTGGTTAGCCCAAAAGACAACACAAGGAACTCATAATGAACATAGCGGGTCTTGAAAGTTGTCTTATGAATATCTGAGTCCCGAATCTTCAGTTGGTGATACCCTAACCTCAAATCTATCTTGGAGAACATCCTCACTCCCTGAAGCTGGTCAAATAGATCATCAATATGCGGCAAAGGATACTTGTTCTTGATTGTAACTTTGTTCAACTGCTTGTAATCAATGCACATTCTCTAAAAATTAGAAATTTGGAGCCCGAACTTGGATCTGCAGTCGCATATGCAACCGCATAATGGACATGCGGCCCGTAAAGTGATCCCAAAATAGCTCTCAGGGGCTGGAATTTTTCTGTCTGGGTATGCGACCAGTATGCGGTCCGCATACCTATTCTGCGTTCGCATAATGCACCGTAGAAATTCCCTTTGCAAAAGTCCAAGACGATTATGCGGTGGATATGCGGCCCGCAAAGAGATTATGCAATCGCATAATTTGGCCGCATAATTGGCCACCAAATTGGCCAAGTTTTTTGCCTCTCTCTGCGACCAATATGCTGTCCGCAGAGTGATTATGCGGCCGCATAAATACATTCTTCTGCAAAACATTTTCCATTAACTTTTTAATTCACATTTCAATCCAAATAGTCTGAACCAATCTAAATTTTGGGTTTTTAGGAAGAATTTTACAAGGCCTCACACTAATTGTATGCGTAGATATCGAAATGTGAATTTTGGCTTGAATCTATTACATTCTTTGGTCATGTCGTCTCCGGAGAAGGAATAAAGGTTGATCCTCAAAAGATTGAAATGCCGGGACGGTGAGGTTAAGGAAAATACTTGCGAGAGGGGAACAAACCTCAAAGCCTAAAAGAGCCTTATTGATGATTATCTAGCAAGTAAGGCGTCGGGGACGTCTCCAACTCAAGTGGGGGAGAATGTCTTGGGAGGCTTTTTATCCATGTCCCAAGACTCCTTGGACACGCCCCATAGCGTCCTAGCAAGCCTCCCAACGCCTAGCGCCATGGACGGCACCGTGGTCTTGGCATTACGCACGTGCCTCGATCGCCCCACCAATAGCCCTCGTCAGCGCCCAGCTGCAGGCAGATGCCAACAACTCCGAGCGCGCAGACGGTGATGCCAAAGACAAGGTTGCCGACAACAAACATATTTCTACCTTGTAGAAAACTAAGTCCTTTTCATTGTAAATATAGTGTATTTTTATTTCATGTACTTCCATTATGTTCCTCTAGCTTAGTTAGGTCAAGTCTTATAACTTTGGTTTATTTTTTTAAAGCATTATTAGGGGGGGGGGGGGGGGGGAACCAATCAAACAATCAAAGTTCTAGCAAGCAAGCAATTCTCCGTACTGGTGTCTCTCCCCCTCGATACCGTGTTGCGTTTCTGTAATAGCTTTCCTTAATGCATTCAAACTTTCTTTCATTGTCAATTCTCTTTTATGTTCTCTAAATTTCTCTTGATATTGGTTTTCCCATACGGCACTGACAATCTAGTCTAGCGTGCGGAGGGGACAAGCAATCAAAGTTCTAGCAAGCAAGCAATTCTTCGTACTGGTGTCTCTCCCCCTCGATACCGTGTTGCCTTTCTGTAATAGCTTTCCTTAATGCATTCAAACTTTTTTTCATTGTCAATTCTCTTTTCTGTTTCTCTAAATTTCTCTTGATATTGGTGTTCCCATGCGGCGCTGACAATCTAGTCTAGCGTGCGGAGGGGACCTCAGTTGGCGAATAGTAACTACACGCACATCGATTGCTTAGCCTTACGTCGCCCTTCCAAGGAATCTCAGGAACGCGCCACGTAACATTACTTATGAAATTGGATTAATCAAATTATAAAAATGGTATAAAATGGTAAGTTCGCTATATTGATTATGATTGAGAATTTATACAGGATAGAGTTTATTCTTTTTGGAGTTAGCGAAACAAGATGACCAATCATCATTTTTAGGAAATTATATTTTTAACTTTTATTATAAGCACAAATTTTAATATAATATTTATGTAATATTCAAAAAATTTATACTCATAGGCACGAGGTACATGTGAAAGTGCTTACCTTGAGACTAGTTATATCAATGATGGAGTAGAGGCGAAAAGGAAAAATAACGCGATTAATCTCACTAAGTGAATTAGCTGCTAAATTTCATGTGCGAGTTAGTTTTTATACTGGTATGACATTTTTTTAAGCCAAAAGTCCAAGATTGTCCTGGTGTTGTATATATGACAGCAAAAGGTACAAATTAGAGGGGGATATGGCCAGTAACCTCTGAATACAACACAATACAAAAAACCACGAGTCATCCCTACATAACTTGCCTCCATATTCTAAATACAATGGAAGACTAACTGATAAAGAAATAAGCCTTATCTTAACTCAGTCTTATACTAGGCATTTGACATTTATCAAGTTGAAAGGGTGCCTTTACCATTTCTGGAAGTTGCTGAAATGTGTGATTGAAGGATCCTTCTTCCAGTGTAGTCGCTCACTTAGCCAATCCATCTGCTATATGGTTCGCTTCTTTGTAGCAGTGAGCAATTTTGGCTGTAGCTTGGTTAAAAATCTGTGATGTATCTAATATAAAAGATCTGAGCTTCATGTTGTTGGTGACTTTGTCTTTGAGCATGTTGGCAACCATTAAAAAGTCTATTTTCCAAGATAGGACATTGTATCCATGTTGCACGCACCATCTTCCTCTATAGCTCACTGCTAGAGCTTCTGAATGATTATTGTCGTTGCATCTTACAAGTATAGATAATGCAAAAATGAGCTCCCCATTCCCATCTCTCACTATACCTCCAATCCCTTCTTTCCCATTTTCGTTAATGAAGCTTCCATCGATGTTAAATTTTACTTTCGCAATGAGAGGTTTCAACCAAACTAGCTATTTCCAAATTATAGTAGGCTTCAATTTCTCCACCACCTCACAAAGTTCAACCCAAGGCATAGTCAGTTGACACTTCGGGAAGGCTTTGTTCAAAGAAGATAATCCAGTAGATTTGGTTCTTCATTCTTGACGTATAGAATTTCTTTTGGTTGCCATATCTACGCACACCTATTTCTCCATACCTCCAAAACATAACAACAAAAACAATTTGGATTAGGAACTTATGAGCTTTGTTCTTGGTCCTAGTTTGCCACCACCAACCCAAAAGTCCTTTGATAGGCCATAACTGATGTTAGATACCTAGAGGCTGCCCAAAGAGTTTCCACAAAGTTTGAGCAACTTCACTACAAATAAAGACATGATGAATAAACTCCCTCTCTGGAGCAGAACAACAAGAGCATCTAGATACCAGGTGTTTACCAAATTTATTTATGGTGTCATTAAAAGGAAGCTTTCCTCTTATAAATCTCCACGACAAGAATGAAATTTTAAAAGAAAGGTTGTTGTGCCAAGGCATATTACTCAACCAGTCATTTTGTTGGTGTGCTTTAACCAATTGCCATACAGAGTTATTAGAATACTGTCCGTCTGGAGTAGCATCCCAGTATATAAAAACTGGTGTATCTTGAGCTCTACATCTAATGTTTTGAATATGTTGTATCATCTCCTTATATAGAAAACTTTCAATCTTTTGCACATTCTTGTCTTCCTTAGAGAAGAATGCTTTGACTTTGTCTTTAGTAGAACCATTTCTTCCAGGTGGAATATTAGCTAAAACTCCTTTCCCTGTCCAGTTGTCCCACCAAAACCGCATTCACCTTCTTGAATCTTGCAAATCATATTGCTTTCTACCTTATTATTAACCTTCGTCACGCTTCTCCATAGTCAGAAGAAACATAAGCTTTAGCCATTGGATGCCTCCTCGAACAATATTTGGCTCTAAGGAATGATGCCCATAGGGAAGGATGAGTTCTAAATCTCCACCATCTTTTTATAGCCAAGGTATCACTAATCGCTTGCATTCTCTTTATGCCTACCCCACCTTCTTCTTTAAGATAACATAGATTCTTCCAAGATCTCCAATGATATTTTGATTTATCACCAGTTGAACCCCAAAAGAACATTGCGAAATATTTTTCCATGAGATTCGGTATACCCTTGGGAGGGTTAAGTGTCGCTAGTGTATAAGTGAGGAGTGATTGAAGAACATGCTTTATTAGGATGAGTCTACCTCCATAAGAAAGCATTCTACCTTGCCATCCGTTCAACCTTTTCATAATCTTAGATAGTAGATCTTCAAAATAAAACATCTTTTTCTGCCTACATAGATAGGACACCCCAAATAGGTAAATGGGAAGTTCTTGTCCATAAACCCAGTCGTTTCTCTCGTTTTGTTGATCCTAGAAGCTCTAGTGATTGGTTCTATAAAAAAGTAGCTTTTATTCATATTGACCTTCTGCCATGAACCTTTTTGATACCTTCCAACTTGCTTAACAATAAGCTTGATAGACCTCGACGTTCCACTGCTAAAGATTAGTAGGTCATGTGCATATGCCAGATGGTTAATACAAGGTCCTTTTGGACTCATGGAGAATGGTATAAATCTTTCATTATTGATCAGATTGTTAAGCATTTTAGTCAACACCTCAGCTACTAGTATCAATAATGAAGGAGATAATGGATCCCCTTATTTAAACCCTTGGCTGAAATTGAAAAATCTTTTCTTTCTCTATTAATAATGATGGAGTATCACACTTCAGATATAAGTTTCTAGATGATGTTGATCAGCACCTCTGAGAAGCCATATTTTTTCAGAACGGAAAGAACTTCCATGACATCTTGTCTTATGCTTTGGTCATGTCTATCTTATGACCACATTGTAATCAATATTATTCTTTCGAATACCCTGCACAATCTCTTGAGCTAATAGGACATTTTCTGTAATTAGTCTCCCCTTCACAGAACCTCTTTGATTTTCAGAGATCAAACCCGGCAGCAAAGGGTTCATCCTTCTAGACAATATTTTGGAGATAATTTTGCTGGAAAAATTACTCAAACTAATGGGCCTGATGTCAGAAAAGTTAACAGGATACTCCACTTTCAGAAACAATACTAGTAGTGTATGTGAGAAAAATATACTAAGTCTCATCCCTTGAAGATTTGCTGAATAAAAGCCACAACATAATCTTTTATAATGTCCCAACATTTGTGATAGACACATGCCAATGAAGATATCTGGCCCGACATATGAGCACTCATACTGAGTATTGATTCTTTAATTTCTTCTTCTACTGGAATCTTTATCATCATCTCATTTTGTTCAGTAGTAATGCATGTAGGAGTGCATTCTACAATATTACTATCTACACTCTTTTGTTGTAGGTTGAACATTCTCTCGAAGTGTCAAATAGCTGCCCTTGCAATCTTTTCATCCCTTGAACCCATCTTCCTCTGTGGTTCTGGATTCGACGTAATTTCAACTCCCTTCTTCTTTCTCTGATCACCGCATGGAAGTACTTACTATTAAACTCTCCTTCCTCAAACTACTTATTTGGGATTTTTGCTTTAGTAGCAATTCCTGTTGTGCGAGCCATCTCATATATTCAACATGGGCCTTAGTGAGATCTGTTCTTACTTGCTCCGAGTTATCACTCAATTCCAACTCCTCCAGTGTTTGCACATGTGCATCCCATTCTTCTACCTGCTGATGAATATCCCCTACCATTTCTCTGGACCACTGACTAAGTCTATTCCCTAAGTTATTTAAGTAACCTCCACATCGGATTCCCAACTATTGGCTACCCCCAAACCTCTTTAACCATATCTTGTGCCCATAGGTCGTTTATGAAGACTATGTCCAACCTCTTCCATATTATCTTTCTTGGCCTTCTATTGTTACACCATGTAACTATGGACCAAAAGTAGCATTTGTCCGTTACTTTGCAATTGTCCATGCATTCTGAAAAACAAAACTTTTATGATTTCTTTGAGGCATTCCCCCTGATGTCGCCCAAGTTCACACCTCAAAATGGGATTGTGAAGCGGTCGATGCAATTATAATTACCCAACTAGGAGTCGGGATTTATTCCACAGGGACCGTAGATGGGATTAGTGGTATATATTTGGACTAAGCGCGTAAGGTGTATAAGTTGCACTTCCACATACTTTGTTTTCATTCTACGTCTAAATTATGCTACGATTTGCAAATATAAAATATGAAACTAGAGAATAATGTTTTATGATTGTTTTTCAAATATGTAAAAGGTCTAGGGTTGTGACTTCCACCTAGGTGGTTGCTTAATAGGTTGTGGGCTTTAGAGCGAGTTTCGTTTGTCGGGGCATAATATAGCAATCAACACATAATTACCCACTTAATACCTCTCAGTAATTGAGTGGTTTTGCCCAATTTGGCTTTCTCAAGTCCAAATGGGTAATTCACAAAACAGTTGATAGATGCTCGAGTCGGGTTTTACTATCTCTAGATTCAACCCTTTAATTGGAACTATCAATTTCTTGAGTTCACCCCAATTTTTTGCTAGACAAGTTTTCCTAGACTCAATCTCTCTTTCTCAAGTATAGACTAAGTCAAATATGTTTGAATACATATTTGCAACCATTTATTCTACAATTAATGCAAGAAATAGGCTAAATATTATACACCTAACCATAAACAAGCCCTAAATCAAACACCCATTAGGTACCCATACTAGGGTTGGATCACAACCCTAGCTAGAAATTTAGCTACTCATAGATAAAAATGAAGAAATTAATGAAGAAATAATAATTAAACTCATATTGCAAGACTAAAAGAAAAAAAAATCTAATGTTTAATCACTAAAGTAAGCCAAAGTTACTAAAACCAATAAAGAAAAATGGCTACCAACTTCCAGATGTTCAAACTTGGCCTAAATTTGACAAAAAGAACTATTTATACCCAGCTAAAACTATCGGACAAAATTGCCCCTGCAGAGATTCTGTGGCCGCACAATTCTATGTGTGGTCCGCACTTTGAAGCTGGCTTGACAGGATGGACTTCTGCAGCCGCACAATTCTGGGTTGCGGCCGGACTTCTTCAGATTTCGCGGTTTCGCACATTTTTTAGTGCGGCCGCACTCTTGAGCTTGAGCTTGACATAAGAGACTTCTGCAGACCGCATCTTTCTGGCTGTGGCCGCACTTTTGAATTCTGCGGCCGCACAATAATAGTGCGGTCCGCACTTCTTTATGGACCCAGGGAGGCAAGGCAGCTTGGCAAAAGCTTGACAACGAGAAGCGGGCTGAGGGTGGCAGTTGATCATGGAAAAGGCATCAAGGCATGGGGTAGTGATGCCAAGGCAAGGAAAAACCAAAAAGGGCAAAGGCAGGCTAAGTGCAAAGAAGGCATGCACGCGAGACAGACTTGTCATGACATTGGGGCATGACAAAGGGCCATGTGTGTGGACAATGGAATGGGCTAACTGCTGCTACAATACACCTGAGAACAAGGTATTGGCGCCAGATTCAAGTCAAGGCACGCACATGGGCAGCAAGTTCCAGCATTGACAAAGCCAAAAACGGTTGCAAGGCACATGTTGTGCACATGACGACGGTTAGCTTTTTGCTCAAAGCTGGCAGATTATGTTACCACGTTTTTGGGGCCATGTCTCCATTATATTATCATCATCTACATGATCCTAGTAGTTGGGGGATGTCAACTACACTAAGGCTAAAATACTAGATTGTGTGGGAAAAGTGTCTAAGCCTAAGGGGGACAAGTGTAAAGGCAATGGGTTGTCGCATGTGTTATAAATGGGCAGCACCTTTGTGTTTGTGACAAGAGAGAAAACAATTATGAGTACATGTTAAAGTTAGGAAAGAGTCCTAAGTCTGTTTTCAAGAGTGAAAACACATAAGGTCAAGAGTGATCTTTTGTACACGGCTGTACTTTGAGTTTGAGTTTCTTCGTATGCTCGAGTTAAATACAAAGTTGGAAAAAGAGTTTCTTGTATATTGTGCCTTGTGTTCTTGTTTATTTCTGTTGCCTTTACTTAAATTTCATAGCCTAATCAGTCCTAAAACATACTACGTTGTACCTGCCTAAAATATTCTAAGTCGAAAGTTGTTGTAATTTTGGCTAAGTATTGTGATAAGGCTGAAGTTGGGCGTGAAGTCTGGCTGCCGCACATGCAGGTTCTGGCTGACAAAAATCAGGCATGTGACAATTAGTATCATGTGGATATATGATATTATGTAAGCGTTGAATAGAAGTTTCAAGAATTTTCAAGAGTGCCAATTTTACCCAAAAAAAACAAAAAAAAAAAAAAAAAAAAAAAAAACTCGTCAAACAAAGTTACGTAATTTCAAAATTCTTAAAAATGGTAAATATCAACCAAAGAAGAAGTTCAAATAAAGCATGATGACACCTATTCGTAGCAGAGAAGGAGTAATCCCTAGTGGTGCAGGCCGGCAAGGAACGGTGGAAGCGCACAATAGACGAGAAGTGCAGCTGCATAAGGCGAGAGCTAAGAGAAACTGCAAAAAAATTTTGCACCCTTAATTATAATTTGTAAAAGACGATACATACCCGTTAATATTGCGTCAGCATATTCATTTTTGTTATTGGCGTTACTAAGTTGATGGTTTTCCAAACATTTTGTCATGGTGCTTTAAATCAAATGTTATAATATTCCTAGCATTTTTAATCAATGCTATTATTCTTATAATAAGTTTAAATAAATGTCACTATACTATTTTATTTCTGACATTTTTCTTAGATGTCGTTGCATTTCATATATGTCATAGTACTAGACTGTTCCAATTCTTCCAGAACGCGCCTCACACGCCCGACAAAAATACAACCAGTGAATATTCCGTCATTAGCGAACAAAACCTACGGCCTCTATATGGAGCTGCCAGATGGTGCCGATTAGATGTGTACGGTAGCTTAAACGAACCCCCAAGTTGGAACAATTCAACCCATGGAAGGAATCATAGGGAAAAGTTCATATGCCATAAGAGTCGCAAACGCCCAAAACCCATACGCGTCCACATCTCACCATGGGTGCGAAGCTGTAATTGCAAGGAAGACCATAATGGTATGCCTGCTGTAATTTTCAAGGCCAAAACTACTCTGGAGTCATGGCAGAAGAATGCCGAAGAACAATTCTTGGAAGATTCATTAAAATCGGACCACAAATTGAGAAAATTAGCTCAAGATTAGCGNCAGGTGCAGTGTGGAAAGTTCAGTGAGCACTCAGGGGTACTCAAAGCAATGCTCACACGAAGGGGCAGAACCTATATGATAACCCAACGCGTTCTTGGATTTCACATACGATGATGATTTCAACACCATTCGGTTCAGGAGAGTAATCAAGATCGAGGGCCGTCAGATGTGGCTTGAGAAATGGTCGCTTGATTTTAAGCCTAAGGAAGACAATCCGATTGTTTCCGGATGGATATTGTTACCTCAAATTCCATTTCATATGCATACCTGGAACTATATCAAGCAGGTAGCTAGTGAAGTTGGGAACCCATTCGAGATGGATATTACTACTCGTAGAAGATCCCGTCCTAGTTTGGTGAAAGTTAGGGTGGAGGTTGATTTAGTGCAACCATTGCCAACGAGTGTCTGGTAGGATCAGAATATGAAGAAAAACCTTTGAATTGTTACACATAAATGGTGGAATATGAGGGCATCCCAAAACAATGCAAACATTGCAAGAAACTGGGTCATGCCTTGGTCGAATGCAGAGTAAAAGAGAAGAAGAGACAAGCATATCAAAGGGAAGTAGAAAGAACTCAAGGAAATATTCATGCTGACAACACAATTGTAGGCAATGAAATAATCAAAACCAACAAGAAGGAAAGAATACAATAGACAACACAAAACACTAACAACGCAAGAACTAAGATGAAGAACAAGGGGTAGCTGAAAAACAAATGGTGAAAGAACAGCGAAAGGGGAAATCGAATGAAGCAAGGGTCAATGATACTGTTGAATGTCAGGAACATGAAAATGGGGAGGGAAATCAGAATAACAAATAAAAAATACCGCCAATAAAGATAAGGACAGACATGAAAAAGAAGAAAAAACAAAACAAAAAAAAGAGTAACCCAGGGTTATGTTTATAGCAAGACTATCACACGAAGTTGCAAAGTCTAGAAAATGTACAAAAAGACGGGAAAAAAATAGTTCAGAGGTAGGTGAAAACCTGATGCTGGAAAACAATCAAGATAAGAATCATGAAGAGCCATATGAAACTAATGTATCAGGAGTCAACAGAGCATGTCACCAGAACTATGAGAAGGAAGAAGAGGGGATGAAGGGTCAATATCCTAACAAGAATATTGATCAAAAACATGTTACTGTGGAGAATGGGAAAGAAAACATTGATTCAACAGCTCTTGACACAGAGTCTAGTAGCGTTCCATCGCATGTGAAAAACCATCCAGGGATGAACCTGATTATAGAAATGCACGGCTATTCACCGGAAATCCGTACAAGAAGTAGTTGAGGAGACAATAGACTAGACAGTGGAGGCAATCAGAGATGAATCACCTACCTCATCTGTTTCAATACAAGACAAAATAGAAGAGAACCCTGCACAAGATCATAAAAAGGAGGTGTGTGAAAGAAATTATTTGTCTCCGGTAACAAGGGGTAGAAGTAGAGAGAGGAGGAATGCAAAAAAGAACATAGACAAAACAGTTCCTTCTTGCTAAAGGAGGGACAAAAAAAGGGCCTAATGTGATGTTCCCTAATGACTAGTGCAATCATATGGAACATTATGGGGTAAGATCTAAAAAAGCCATTCATAGGCTAAAAAAATAATCAATATTAATAAGGTGGATTTTGGAGCGATTATGAAATCATTTGTCGACATGGAGAAAGTGAAGGGTCACGAGAGGTTTTTGGGATTCAATAGTTGTTGTTCAATAAAATCGGCCAAATTTGGTGTTTTTGGAGGGACAGTTTCTAGGTTACTATTTTATCTGACCATGAAAAACAAATAACTCTTCATATTAAGAGTAATCCTGTCAGTGATAGTGCGTATCTGACATCAGTCTATGCAAAAATGTACTTCTATTGAAAGTAAAGAGCGTTGGGAGAGTCTGGAAGACTTAAATAGTAATATCAAGGGTCCATGGTGTTTGGGGGGGGGGGGAGGTCCTTTAATTTTATCCTTGACCCGGAGGACAAGTTAGGTGGTGATAAGTAGGGATTTTGACTACTTATTTGCACTATTTTACTTTCGTTTTAGCTCAAAATTGCTTAAAGGTATTCCCGAAAACGGATAAAATGTGCTCACTTTCAGGAGTGTTGGAATATGAGTCAAAGAGATGAAAATCAACTCAAAATGGATTAATTTTGGAGAAGGACTAAAACAAAGCAAAAAGAGCAAAATGCGAATCGTACAATATTGAGTATGGCCGCAGACCATGAAGAAACCTCTGACAAATTTCCTTTTCAAAGTGCGGACCGCACAATTATTGTGTGGTCGCAGAAGATGAGGTTCTCAAAGCCTTGGCCATCACATGCATGTTTCCCTTTTTGCCTTGGTGCAGACTCGTGCACCTTAGCTTGGAAACACTCTTGTTGCCCCATGACAACACTCTTGTTGTCAGCCAAGCTCAAAGAGGTAGACCCCTAACACTAGTCTAATGGTTGGTGGAGAGTAATGTTTGTTTCTTTCATTACCTTTTGATTTCCCATACTATGTTAGAATAAGTAAGTCATTGTCTAATCTAATATAGAGTGTTGAATGTCATTATGTTATTTTTTTAAAATTAAAAATTGATGGTGTCCGGTCTAGGTTGTGCACCTCACTAATTTCTACCTCTCTTTCAATCAACTTCTTTGACAACTAGGCCATAACTCTTGGGCGCGAATGGCGTTATGTTTTTCCTCCAAATAAATTGAGATGAATGACTCTACATCATAGGTTGATTCTAATCTAAAGAATAATAATTTTTATCGATTTCCTAGTATTATGAGTGTGAATTAATTTTAATGTAACTATGCCTATGCAATGGCTTTCAGCCTGCAGGCCCTTCTCTAAAATCAGTAATTAATAACTTTAGTGACAAAAAAAATTTATACTCTTTCCTTTAGATATTAATTCCTTTAGACAATTATGTATACGGTCAAAATCGGGCCTACCCGATTTTGATATTTGATCGAGACAAGGGAGATACGTCGGGGATAACCTCGTAATGAATCAGACTCGAGCTCGAAGATGAGGCATTAAGTCCAAAGATCGAAATGTCCATCGAAATCGAGGCCTGTGGTAGTCGATACTAAGTATACCCAAATTCGATTGAAATGCAATAACGGAAAGGCGAGATACCCGTAACCGGTCGGAGATCATGGCGGAAATCTCGGAGCATATCAAATAGAGGGTGGTTATTTGTACCAATCATGGGATTTACTTCCATACTTAGAATTGTACTATAATTAGGATTCCATTAGTATATAAAGGGTGGTTCCCCATCATTTGTAGAGACCTTACATCGATACAGAAAAGCAATATAATATTTCTCCATTGTTCATCAGTTCATTGTTCTTTAACTGTTCTTACTTTACTACTCTCGAGGGTTCATCAGCTCGAGGACACCGTCCAAATATCAGTTTGTTTTATATGCTCGTGAACTTCATCACTTATCTCTAAATTAATCAATTGGTATTAAGTGAAATCACGTATCCTTAAAACCACATTACAAATTTAATTGTTACTCGATTTTTATGGTAAACAGTTTGGTGCCCACCGTGGGTTAAGGATAATAGTGATGCTTAGTATTAATCTTCATAACACACACTACTTTTACACTTGTTCGTGTAAGAGTCTTTGATTTCATGAATCAACATGTCAAACTCTCAAGCAGTGCCCACTCACACAGACACTGGCCTTGGTGTTCATGACGAGGACGAGCACATAGTCGCCCCGGGAAATGGAGTAACTCCAATAAAGCCCAATGGACCATAGGCCGTAAATCCAATCGATGTCAATTCTCGTGTTGGATTCATCGAAATTTATGCGTCGACCTGGAAAATAGCGTTCGCAGAGATGTCGGGGCAGCCGATTAGGATGAACAGAGTGGTGAACAAGGCGGGATAAGCCTTCGAATGATATTTGAAATGTTGCAAACTCAGCAGGATGTAATAGCACAACTCCAAAATCGACAACAGGCAGAATCGAACTCGATACATCAGAAGAAATTGTTCATAGGGTCGAACCAGTATAGGAGAAATTGAACGATAATGGATCGGTGACTGATCTCGCCGTTATGAAGATGCTCGAGGAGCTCACGAAACAGATAAAATCAAGTGAAAAGAAAATCGAGGCTAATGACAAAAAGGTATAAGCGTACAACTCACGAGTGGACCAAATACCGGGGTGCCCCCGATCCTAAAGGGTTTGTACTCAAAAAAGTTCGTGCAAAAGCTTGTTCCTCAAAATGCGGCTCCGAAGCCCATTCCTAAGAATTTCTGTATGACGAAAATCCCTAAGTACAACGGGACCACCGATCCTAATGAACACATCACTTTGTGCACATGCGGTATAAAGGGAAATGACTTACAAGATGATGAGATTGCATCCGTTTTGCTAAAAAAAATTGGAAAACTTTGTCGAAGGGGGCAATGATATGGTTTCATAATTTTCCGCCAAATTCCATCGATTCTTTCGCCATGCTCGCCGATTAGTTCATAAAGGCACACGCCAGAGCAATAAAGGTTGCAACCATGAAGTTGGACCTTTTCAAAGTGAGACAAAAGGACAATAAAATGCTAAGGGAATCTGTATCTCGATGTTAGATGGAATGTGTAGACCTACCCCCGTTATCGATGATTGGGTTGTCCAAGCCTTTACTCAAGATTTGAACGAGCGAAGTTCGGTAGCATCACGTCAACTGAAGCAGAATTTGATTGAATATCCAGTCGTGACCTAGGCTGACGTGCATAATCGGTACCAGTCAAAAATCAAAGTCGGGGATGATAAGTTCGGAGCCCCATCCGGTTCCGTTTACCAAAATAGATCTGAAGGCAGGATTCGGAGAGACATCGACAGAGAGCTCCGATCGAACAGAGATCGATAACAAGCATATAACGCAGATCGTAGGAATAACGGATCAAGACATAATCCCGTTCAAATTGATCGAAGGAATGATCGAGGTCAAAATTCCTGAGGGGTTATGAGTAAGAGTGGCTTCGATAAACATGTCGAGCCTAAAGAAGCGCCTCGGTTATCAGAGTACAACTTCAGCGTCGATGCCTCACTATTGTGTCAACCATTGGACGAATCAAAGATACTAAGTGGCCCTGACCCCTACAGGCTGATCCAGCTCAAAGGAATCTAATTCAATGCGTGGGTACCATGGAACCTATTGTCACAGAACCGAAGATAGTAAGCAGTTAAGGGAGGAGGTAGCTCGCTTATTCAACAAGGGTCACCTTAGAGAGTTCTTGAGTGATCGGGCAAAAAATAACTTCAGAGACAAAATGCAAACAGGAAGAACGAACAGGAGGAGCCACAACACGTGATTCATATGATCGTCGATGGGGTCGATATCCCTCAGGGTCCGACATTTAAACGCACCAAAGTCACAATCACAAGGGAGAAGCGTACTCGGGACTACTTGCCAGAAGATACCTTATCTTTCAACGATGAGGATGTAGAAGGGATCGAACATCCTCACATTGACGCACTAGTAATATCTATCCTTATGAATAAAATTTAAGTTAAACGTGTGTTGGATGATCCAGGTAGTTTAGCGTATATTATTCGATCAATGGTCGTGGAGCAGCTCGGCCTTCAAGATCAAATCGTACCTGCAGCTCGAGTGCTCAACGGTTTCAACATGGCAAGTGAAACTACCAAAGGGGAAATCATGTTGTCAGTAAACATGGCCCGAACTATCAAGGAAACGAAGTTCCATGTAATCGAACGTGATATGAGGTACAATGCGCTGCTCGGAAGACCTTGGATACATAATATAAGGGCAGTACCTCCTACGCTTCATCAAGTCTTGAAATTCCCAACACCAGAAGGAGTCAAAACGGTGTACGGTGAATAGCCAGTAGCCAAAGAAATGTTTGCAATTGATGAAGTATTACCGGTATGGGCACCAACATCAACAAAGGGACTAGAATCAAAGGAAAATAGAAAGTCAAATAGTAACCACAGTCGCCGACTTCGATCAGATCAGAACAGCAGTAAGTTATCGAGGATGATAATTGCATGATACCTCGAACCTTCGTAATCCCTGATGATTGTGATGCTATCAAGTCAAAGGCCGAAGAGTTGGAACAAGTCATATTGATCGAGCATCTACCCTATTGAAAGGTATAACTGGGCACCCGGTTAACTCTCGAGCTTAGGGAAAAACTCATTAAATTCCTTATTAAAGATATGGATGGTTTTGCTTGGTCCCACCAAGACATAACAGGGATCCCGTTGAAGATCACCACCCATCGATTGAGTTTGGACCCGAATTTCGGACCGGAGAAACAAAAGAGAAGGCCACATTCCGAGGTAAAGCATGCATTCATCAAGGATGAGGTCACCAAACTTCTCAAAATAGGATCCATCCGGGAAGTAAAATATCCCGAGTGATTAGCAAATGTAGTCGTAGTACCTAAGAAAGGGAATAAACTCAGAATGTGTGTACACTATAAAGACTTATACAAAGCATTCCCTAAAGATTCTTTTCCTTCATCGAATATCGATCGCATGATCGATGTCACGGCCGGCCACGAGACCCTCAGCTTTCTTGATGCCTACTCCGGGTACAACTAAATAAAAATGAACCCGGAGGATCAGGAAAAAACTTCATTTATCACTAAGTACGGTACTTATTGCTATAATGTAATGCCGTTTGGGCTAAAAAATGCTGGTGTTACCTATCAATGCCTAGTAAACAGAATGTTCGAAGAACAAATAGGTAAATCAATTAAGGTTTATATTGATGACATGCTAGTTAAGTCCATGCGCGCATAGGACCCTTTGATACATTTGCAGGAAACCTTCGACATCTTGAAAAGATACAACATGAAGCTCAACCACAAGAAATGTGCATTCGGGGATGGTTCAGGCAAGTTCCTCGGCTTTATGGTATCAAATCGGGGAATCAAGATCAACCTCGATAAAATCAAGGCAATCAAAGACATCACAGTCATGGACACCGTTAAGGTCGTACAAAGGCTAACAGGACAGATAGCTGCTTTAGGCCGGTTTATCTCGAGGTCTTCTGATCGAAGCTGTATGTTCTTCTCCCTTCTAAAAAAGAAGAACAATTTTACTTGGATCCTGGAATGACAACAGACATTGAGGGAATTAAAGCAGTATCTTTCGAGCCCATCAATGCTTCATACTCCAAAGGCGGACGAGCAACTGTACTTATATTTGGCAGTCTCAGAGGACGTGGGTAAATGGTGTCTTGGTTCGAGAAGAACAAGGTACACAATTTCCTGTTTACTATGTTAGCTGAACTTTATGTGAAGCGGAGACCTGGTACCCACACTTAGAAAAATTAGCACTTGCTCTAACAAGCACCTCTAGGAAATTAAAACCATATTTTCAATGTCACCCAATTTTCGTTGTAACCACTTATCCCCTTCGCAACATTTTGCACAAGCCCGAGCTCTCGGGCCGACTGGCCAAATGGGTCGTCGAAATCAACGGGTAGGATATTGAGTATCAACCCCGAACGGCCATCAAGTCTCAAATCTTAGCAGACTCCATGGCCGACTTCACACCAGCTCTCGTGCCCGAGGTCGAAAAGGAGTTATTGCTATAATAGAGCACATCCTCGGGGTGTGGATCGTTTTCACAGACGGTGCTTCGAATATGAAGGGGTCCGTGCTAGGCATCATTTTTAAGCAACCCACAGGCAATACGGTTAGACAATATATCAAAACCCCTAAGTTGACTAATAAGGAGGTCGGGTATGAAGCCATGATTGCAGGTCTCGAGCTGGCTAAAAGTTTGGGAGATGAGGTCGTCGAGGCCAAGTGTGATTCCTGGATCGTGGTTAACCAGGTCAACAAAACCTTCGATGTCCGAGAAGATCGAATGCAAAGGTACTTGGATAAATTGCAGGTAACCTTCCACCGGTTCAAAGAATGGGCCCTACAGCATATACCTCGAGAATAGAATAGTGAGGTCGATGCCCTTGCAAACTTAGGGTCACCAGTCGAAGATGATGAAATTAGCTCGGGGACAATCTAACTTGGGATTGGATGAACAAATATATCGACTATCTAAAGAACGGGAAACTTCCACCAGACTCTAAGGAATCGAGGACTCTTCGAACGAAAGCTGCACGATTTACATTGGCCAAAGATGAAACATTGTACAGAAGGATGTTCGATGGCCGTCGGCAATATGCTTGGGTACGGAAGACACCGACTATGTCTTACGAGAAATTCACGAGGGCAGTTGTGGGAACCATTCCGCTGCCGATCACTGGTTAACAAAGTCATCAGAGCATGATATTATTGGGATAGTATGGAAAAAGATACTAGGGAGTTCATACGAAAATGTGAAAAATGCCAAAGGTATGCGCCGATGATACACCAACCCGGAGAGCAACTTCATTCAGTCCTATCCCCATGCCCATTCATGAAATAGGGGATAGACATCATTGGTCCTCTGCCACCGACCCAGGTTAAGTTAAGTTCATTTTATTTATGGCTGACTATTTATCTAAGTGGGTTGAAGCACATGCTTTTGAGAAGGTCAGAGAGAAAGAAGTTATAGACTTCATCTGCGATCACATCGTATGCCGATTCGGGATACCCACCGAGATAGTGTGTGACAATGGAAAACAATTTATCGACAGCAAAGTAAAAAAGTTCCTCAACGACTACAAAATAAAAAGGATATTATCAACATGGTATCATCTTAGTGTGAACGGACAGGCAAATCAACGAACAAGACAATCAATCAAAACCTAAAGAAAAGGTTGAACGACGCTAAGGGGAAAAAGAGAGAAATTTTGCCCGAAGTCCTTTGGGCATATAGGACAATGACAAAATCTAGTACAGGGGCAATGCCATTTTTCTTAGTATATGGCGCCAAAGCTCATTCCAGTCGAAGTCAGGGAACCAAGCGTCAGGTTTCGATACACAACGGAAGAATCAAATCACGAGGCCATGAGCACAAGCCTCGAATTGTTAGACAAAAAAAGGAAAGCCACCCTCGTCTGAATGGCCGCCCAGAAATAGCCGAAAGATATTGTAATCAAAGAGACAATCTTCGACACCTCAAAATAGGGGAATTAGTTCTGAGAAAAGTCACCCTCAACACCGAGATCCAAACGAGGGAAAACTCGGCCCAAATCTGGAAGGGCCATATCAGGTCCTCAATGTCATCGGAAAGGGATCATACAAGCTTAGCACGATAAACGGAAAACAATTGCCAAACAATTGGAACATATCACTCCTCAAATGATATTATTGCTAAGTTATGACTTTCTCCCTTTTCATTTGTATTTGATACTAACTTATTGCAGGTGTTCGATCAAAAACGTCGAGAAGCTCTTCAACACGAAGACCTTAGGTTTTAAAGCACGCGTTGCACTCTTTTTTCCTTAGATTGGTTTTTATCCCAAATAGGCTTTTCCGACGAGGTATTTAATGAGGCAACAATTATATGTGCTAGCTGGGGACAATTCAACAGTATCCGAGGCTTCTTTAAAATCAACCTCGAATACTAGGGGGCATCACCCTCAGATGTTATGTTTTCAAGAAAGATGCTTCATCTCAACAGGGTCTCTATAGGAAAACTTTTGTTAAGAGCCAAACGGTCAAACGAACCGTGCCAATGTATATTGCCCAAGCCCTAATGACGAAACATGTACGCATGAATGATCTATTACAAGAAGTCATTATTCCTTACCAGATGTTCCACGTTGTAGTAAAATTTCTACTTTACAACTTCGTACTTACGATATTTTACGGAAACCGGCTCAAGAGCCAATCACAACTAAAGCTCGAGCAATTAACTCTATACTCGGGGACTGCCGTCCGAGAATCGACATGCTCAAATTATTAAACTTTGAAATCTTAAGACCTTAAAAAGGCACTCTTCGATTTTATAGGCCACGGCCACCCCACTCGGGGACTGATACTTCGAACAAGTTTGAAGTATAATCAAGAAACAAGCCCAATGGGCAAATAACAAGTTAAAGGCAACGGATAAACTAACACAGTTCGGAGACGTCCGAATTCCGCAATCAAACAAGCCTACAAATATTTTCATAAAACCGGTTAAACAAGGCCAGCCTCGGCAAAATTACAAAGGGTTTTGATAAAATGAACCCTCGAAAACCTTACGGGATACTAAATTGTTCGAACTCTCGAACAAACACATGCTAAGGCATAACAAAGTTTTTGATAACTCTAACCCTCAAGAATCCTAATGGGCACAGATTTTTCTCATGCTAAGGCATGACAAATTAAAACTTTTAAGGCCATAAAAGGAAAAAAGCCACTATTTTGAGGCCATATCGGCCCGATTAAAGAGCCTAAGGGACATTACATTATTGAGTTCGAAGACTCGCTGTCGCGCCCCCTTTTTCTCGCGAAATCGGGTTTATGACATTTGGGAAGACAACTAGTTCCCTTTTGAGAATTGGGTTTTGGATTGAAGAGTCGCCACCTAATGATTTAAGTGCATTAGGACACTAAGAAGGGTTTGAGTCAAGTAACGAGAGATTGGATAAGGGCTTGAAATTATCTCAAGGGAAAGGTGTTAGGCACCCCTCAGGATCCACTTAAATGCAAATAACACATAGGCAAGTAAGAGTTTCAAATAAGAGGGGATTTTCATGTAATGGTCACAAATAAACAAAGTCGGAAAGAACTAAAGAGAGTTGATTTTCTTAGAAGAAATGATTTTAAAAAGATTTAAAAGAAACAAAGAACAAAGGGAAAGGGGGTCCTAGGTTTATTAATAATATGGATCCCCCCATACAACATCCGGTAATCACTCCTCAATGAGGGGCTACACGTGATGTTATCGCGTGGTCATCATATCCATATCTACCCTATCCCACCCCGTTAAGGTATTAAAGCGCAGAATGGTCTCGTTTACCTATTGCATGCTATTACCCGCCCCAATCCTATCAGCCCCGGAGCTACTTGGGACTACTAATCCTAAAGGGAGGAGAAATGGGCTTATTTGTGGTTTCAAAAAGCTAAAATACTAAGGCGACATGCAAAAACACATAGCAAATTTGGGGAAAGCATATAAACAAACAAAAGGCTCAAATACACCTCCTTTAAACAGAGAAGCACACAATTTAGCATGTCTTGCACGTACTATTTAAGGTCTAATTAAACTTAAAAGGTTGAGGCAGACTGATTTATTACATAGTTTAGATAAGAAGCCCGAATCAGGCCTGCCTATTTGTTGTAGCTTATAAAATCTGATTTGGTTTATAAAATTTACCCTATGGTTTGCCTAGGTGTTGGACGAGGGTCCTATAGGCATGATATCTACAGATTTCAGAAATAATGAATAACTGAATACATAATGATTTAAGAAAGCTGTCAGTTATTAAAAGAAAGGCGAGTTTTAGCAAAAGATCACAAGTTCTGCAACTGGTAAGGCATTATTGCTGGTTTTAGACTTGAGGCGATTCAGGTTTGGTTAAAGCTCCTATAGGCATGCTTTCTATGCGTTTGTTGACTTTAGAACACTTTTACAGACATGGAGAAACGCAGAAATCCTACAAACATAATATCTAGGTGTTGTATTTTATATGAACATTATATCTAATTGCAATTGATTATTTAAGGCCTATAAACATGTTTGTCTAATGAAAGTGGATATGCAAGATTCAGAAAGACCTATAGGCATATTTTCTATATGCATATGCAGAATTCAGATTTTGAATAATTGTAGACATGACATCTATATGAGAGAATGCATAATCCCTATAGACATGGTATCTATATATGAGAGAATGCAGGATCCCTATAGACATGGTATCTATATATGAGAGAATGCAGAAATTCAGAAACTCCTATAGACATGGTATCTATATATGAGAGTGCAGGATTCCTAAAGACAGGGTATCTATATATGAGAGAATGCAGATATTCAGAAACTCCTATAGACACGGTATCTATATATGAGAGTGCAGGATTCCTAAAACATGTTATCTACCCTTTGCATACTTGGTTACCCCTTCCCTTTTTCACTAGCCATCCCCGAGAGTTTTATTACAAAGTTATTACAGCCCAGGAAAAAAAAAAGAAGTAAAGTAAAGAAAATACATCAGAAATTAAAAGTACAACCAAGAAGAGCCTGATTCAGACATCCTGTCTGAGGTATGAAGTAAACCAACTCCAAGAGGTCACATTTCAAAGCCTTTCTCCCATTTAGGGTGTGTCAAAGTTCCCTAAGAGTCTCACATGAACTCCAGGCAGTGCTCACACCCAAATGCATTACCACATTAAGACATAGTGCAGTGTGGAAGGGCCATCCCTCAGGTGTCCAAGTTCAGAGGGAACTCAAGGTCCCAAGGCAAGGCTCAAAAAAAGGGGCCCAGAACTTAGGGACTAAGAGAGAGTGCAAGTGCGGAAGTGGAATTCTGAAAGGGGAAAGGGAAAAGGGAAACAGCTTAAATCAGTACACATAAGGGTATAGGGGATGGGGAGTTGCAAAAGGCAAAAGCAGGCTGGTGGGCATACCCAGCAATGGGAGATGCGGGCACACCCTTAGGCGTGTTAACACATATTGTTTAGAGGTTAAGATCCCCATGGATCAAACTTAATTCATGGACAACAACTTACATTGCCATGCCTCAAGTCATAACTCAAAAAACATAGGGGTAATAGGGGGTACGGATTCATTACAAACAAACAGAAAGGAATCAACATGCTAGTTTAAGTATTTAACTCTGTAGAAGCAGTAAAGTAGACATGGACACAAAGGCTGTAAATAAACACATTTTGATGATGCTGAAGCTTAAATTAGGGCTTACCAGTTTCAAAGAAACAAATAGATAAAAAGCAATAGGTCTTGTGAACAGGCCACAGTGTAGGCAAAGAGAGAATACTATTATGAGTAAGTATGAGTTCAGAAGAGGTTGTGAATTGTGAAGTGAAGGATTGTAAATCGTGTGTGCTGTGTGTTAAAGAGTCGTGCATTTATAGTGTTGAAAACCAGGAAGAAATAGGGTAAGAAAATAGTTAAGGAACTGATTGTCAATCAATTACACAAGACTTCCCTTAATTAAGGGATTTAGATTCAAACGGGTAAAAAAAATTTAAGGAAAGAAATTGAATAAGCACTTTGTGCACAGCATGTAATTAGGGGCAAATACATAAAAGGTTATTTAAGGACAGGGTTTTGAAGTACACGGTTGTACAAATAAGGTAAGAAAATCAATTAACAACCAGTAAATCAAAAAATCAAGGATCTTGTAATTACTGACCCATGAATGAACCAAGTCGCAAAAGCTGAGAAGGGTTTTAACTTAGGTTGAGTCACAGAGAGAATCAGCAAACAAGGAAAGAAAAATCAATCAGACATACTCAAAAGGAAGTCTGAACTAATCACAAATTTGAAAACTATATTAGAGGGAAATTCATTTCATATAAAGATCATATAGACATGTCAAGCATGAAAGAAGATGTTGTGTTATTGTAAAAATCAGTAGAAAATAGACCATAGAAGCATAGTTGTCGACAAAGTAGATGAGAAGTATCGTTTAGCAGCATACAAGATCCGATGTACAGTTCTAGANGTGCTATGAATCGGCTGACGTAGTTAAGTCTCCCCAAGAAACTCATTACGTCCTTCTTGTTCTTTGGCGGTGGCAATTCTTGAATGGCTTTGATCTTCGATGGATCCAGTTCTATTCCCCGGCGACTCACAATAAACCCAAGCAATTTTCCAGCCGGAACCCCAAACGCACACTTCGCGGGATTCAGCTTTAGGTTGTACCTTCGCAGTCTATTAAAAAACTTCCTCAAATCTTCCATGTGATCAGTGGCCTTCTTTGACTAAATGATGACGTCGTCTACGTACACCTCGATCTCCTTGTGTATCATATCATGGAAAATGGTAGTCATGGCTCTCATGTAGGTGGCCCCTGCGTTCTTAAGGCCAAACGGCATCATCTTGTAGCAGTACATTCCCCACGGTGTAATGAAAGCTGTTTTCTCAGCATTTTCTTTATCCATCCAGATCTGATGATACCCAGCGAAACCATCTACAAATGATTGCAACTCGTGCTTGGTGCAATTATCAATCAAGATATGTATGTTTGGCAAGGGAAGTCGTCTTTTGGACTGGCCCGGTTGAGGTCCCGGTAGTCGACACAGACTCTGACCTTCCCATCCTTCTTCGGTACTGGCACAATGTTGGCTAACCATGTTTGATATTCTACTACCCTGAGAACTTTGGCTTTGACCTGCTTGGTGACTTCTTCCTTGATTTTCAAACTCATATCTGGCTTGAATTTTCTGAGCTTCTACTTCACCAGTGGACATGTTGGATCAGTCGGCAGTTTGTGTGCCACAATAGATGTACTTAGCCCAGTCATGTAATCATACGACTAGGCGAATATGTCTTCATACTCTCTTAGAAATTCTGTGTACTCTTCCTTTTCTGACGGTGATAAGTGAACGTTGATTCGTGTTTCTTTGACGTTTTCTGCATCTCCCAGGTTAACAATCTCGGTCTCGTCCAGGTTGGACTTAGGTCTGTTCTCAAAATTCTCAACTTCATTAACGATCTCTTCCAGTATATCATCTTCCTCTGAATCTATGTCCGTTTGTTGCGTTGTCTCGTTGCATGTCACAGTCATTGGTTCATCAAGATAAGTAATAGTAATGCTGTATAAGTATAGTAATGAGAGAAAATAATAAGAGTAAGATTTATAAGAAAACCGAAATGCTTTGATAAATTCCATAACTGTTTTTTGAACATTGGAGCTCTTTCTTGCAAAAATTAAAAAATGCGAAAGGAAAGTCAACTAGTAAAAATAAAAATAGTGCATGATGCTTGTTCAGCCTTGCTACCCCAAGGCTCGCCGGGCTCTGGTGATTCTGATAGTCCAATTATTGAGGCATGCTCCTCTGTTTACAGCCTGTATGGAAGGGCCTTCATCCCTCTCCTCCTCGAAAACGACACAACAATCCATATCATCGTCTTCCAAGAACAAATTCCTCACGGATGCCAGTGCTTCCTCTTCTTCTGACCCATAGATAACATCGGCCGATTGGAGAGTCTGCTCCAAGTGGGGTATTGGGCTACTCCAATAGGTAGTAGGGACCGCGCCATGGTGGCGACCGATCGTTGAATTCTTTCCAGGTATACTTGTACCCCAATCCGAAGGTGGTGCCATGTTTCTTGAGCTTGATGGGCTTAGTGATTCCTTGGAGATTCTTGCCAAGTCCCTTGCCAAGTCCCTTGCCAGGTTCATATCCGCTCCAGTGCAATATGCTTTCAATTTCGTTGTCCCACCATTTATGCTTATCAACAGCGTTGACTCGCTCGATATGGTGGTAAGTTTCCCCGCCTATCCTTCTTCTTCCTCCTATCGCTGGGATGGTATGGCGACTGTATATGGGATTGCTACCGTCGCCGTGAATGATCACCTCTTGGTGGTTCCACTCAAACTTCACTGTGTGATGTAATGTTGATGCTACAGCCCCAGCTGCATGAATCCAGGGTCGTCCCAACAACTTTGTAAGATGCCGGCACGTCTATCACTTGAAAATCAACATCAAACCAAGTAGGCCCCATTTGCAAACACAAGCTAACTTCCCCAATAGTGGACCTTTGGGAACCGTCGAAAGCTTTGACGTTGATGGCCCCGTCCTTGATCTCATGCAGCCCTTTTCCCAATGTCCTGAGAGTTACCAATGGACAAATGTTGAGGCTGGACCCTCCGTCAATCAGGATCCTGGTGATAAAGTAATCTTCGCACTGCACGGTAATGTGCAATGCCTTGTTGTGACTCAACCCCTCCGGCGGCAGCTCATCTTCGTGAAAAGTGATCTTGTAACTTTCCAATACCTGAACTACCATGTTAGCCATCTCTCCACCGGTGATGTTACTTAGTACATATGCCTCACTCAACACTCTTAACAAGGCATTCTTGTGTGCATCGGAACTTTGTAGCAAAGCAAGGATAGAAATCTGTGCTGGTTTTTTGTTCAGCTAATCAATGACTGAGTATTCTTTGGCTTGTATCTTTCTCCAGAGATCGTCGGGCCCGGTTTCAGTGATGGTTGGCCGACTAGAGGCCTGCTTGCTTGACTCAGCCAAATGCTCCGGGGTATAAACCCTGCCGGTTCTTGTCATACCCTGTGCCGCAACAGCTTCCCCGAACTTGACCTTCCCTTTTCTTCTGGCCTCGGCTGTGTAGTCCCAAGGTATGTCCTTTGTGTGGAATGGTGTTACTGCCGACATTGCCACTGGAATTGGCGTGGCTATCTTTACTCCGAACGAAGCAGGCCCCTTAGGCGGTAAAACTACAACTTTAAAGGGTATAGGTGTGTTTGCTGGTGACATAAACTCAACCTCAATCAGCGCTGGCGTCTTTGTAGAGGATGGTGCTTCAAACTCGAGTGGCATGGACATGTCTACCTCGGCGTCCCCAGAAGTCTGAATCTGGACCACAATCGGATTAAGGGTGACTACTGGCTTCTTTGGATCGTCGCCTTCTGTGATTAAACCGATTTATCCCTTGGGGTCCCAGTCATCCTCTATCTCGATCGTGTGAACACCTCTGTCCTTGTGGTTTGGCAGAGGTTTATTGCGGACATTCGGAGCAGGCTCCTTTGCTACAATGATCTTGTTATCAATCAAAGTCTGGATTTTATCTTTCAGATAGCGGCATTCATCAATGGTATGCCCTTTCATGCCGGAATGGTATGCATAGGATTTATTCGGATTGACCCATTCAGAAGGGGTTTCAGGGGTTATAGCAGGGATAGGGGTGACATAACCAGCGGCTTTGAGTCTTTTGTACAGCTGGTCAATTGGTTCAGCAATGGTGGTATACTGTTTGGAGGGCCTGCGGTCAAAATTTGGTCGAGGTCTAGGAAAATTTTGGCGTGGAGGAGGGGATTGGTAGTGGGATGGTTGAGTGTTGTAGGCTTGGTAAACATGTGCTGGTTGGGAGTATTTGGGTGAAGTGGGCTGATATGCGGGAGGTGATTGATAAGTGAGTGGTGGAGTTTGGTAAGAGGGTGAGGGTGCTTGGTAGTTCAGGGTAGGTTGATATGTGAGTGGAGGTATTGGACGGGTTTGGTATTTGATAGGGGATTTGATCCTCTGTGCAACCATTACAGCACCTACGTCCCTTTTTTTGGACGTACCACCAGACTGTAAAGCCTTATTGGTAGCTTGCAAGGCTTCAAAGTTCGTAACCATACCACTCTTGATGCCATCCNTAGGTGCGATCTTCATCCATGCAGATCTAAGTAAAACGACGCTCTTTACAGCCATGTAACGTAATAAAGTGCGATCTTCAGCCATGCAAGCGTAAAAAAAATGGGGATCTTTCAGCCATGCAGATGTAAATAAAGTGGCGATCTTTCAGCCATGCAAGTGTAAATAAAGTGGCGATCATTCAGCCATGCAAATGTAAATGAAGTGGTGATCTTTCAGCCATGCAAACGTAAATAAAGCGGTGATCTTTCAGCCACGAAGATAAAGTGGCGATCTTTCAGCCATGCAGATGTAAATAAAGACGGCAATCTTTTAGCCATGCAAACAGATGGAGACTGTGCTTAGTCTCAGAAGGCAGAATGGTAGCCTTATGCAATGCAAAATGCAGATAGAGACAGTGCTTAGTCTTGGAAGGCAGAATAGTAGCCTTATGCAATGCAAAATGTAGATGGAGACAGTGCTTAGTCTCGGAAGGCAGAATAGTAGCCTTATGCAATGCAGAGTAAAGTGGCAGATGGTAATAGAGTTTCTTAGTTGATAGCAAGTTTCGATGTCGTGATCGCTGGGGATACTGTGATATATAGGATATTACTGGCGTGCTGGGCTGACCAGTCGGTAAGTGCAACAATCCTGAGAGTTGAATTCATAAATCGAAGTTTGTCTGTGGGTGTGTAGTATGTCTTATGCTTTTGTATTCCAAATGCCTGCATCCAAAGAAAAATTGTGAGTTTCATAGAGGGGAGGTTAGTGATATGGTGTGTATCATTGGGGTAGCGTTGCTGAACAAAGCGATTTCGATAATAAACATGCATGAGTTTGTAAAAGATATGACATAAGTATATAGTTAAGAAATAGCTTTTAGATGAACCGACGACTGTGACGTGGTTCAGGACATTGCAACCTCTCCTGCTACGGAATTTTGAGGGTCCTCCTCAAAATTCTGCCCCAGTTTATTGGGTTGATACTTCTGGCGGCTGCTTGCGATGATCGGCTGAAATTACTTTGGAATTTTGAGGGTCCTCCTCAAAATTCTGCACCAGTTTCCAATTGCTGGAGGAAATGAAAATTTTATTGAATTGTGACCAAACCCATAAGGCTGCCTACGTATCCCCTATTAAACAGGAATCAGGTCAGACGTAGTTCAAATTACATTATATAGGAAAGCATAAGATTACACATAGTAGCACTTGACTGCATCTGAATTGATTGGTTTTGGCCAAACTTCTCCATCCATTTCTGCAAGTATAAGGGCTCCTCCTGTTAGAACCCGGTGAACCATGTATGGACCCTGCCAATTGGGAGAGAACTTCCCTTTGGCTTCATCCTGATGTGAGAAAATTTTCTTCAACACCAGCTGCCCCGGTGTGAACTGTCTCGGCTTGACTCTTTTGTTGAAGGCTCTGAACATTCTGTTTTGATAAAGCTGACCTTGACATACTGCATTCATTCTTTTCCCATCTATAAGAGCTAGTTGCTCGTAACGACTCTTCACCCATTCTACGTCGTCGAGCTCAGCTTCTTGTACGATCCTCAAGGAAGGAATTTCTACCTCGGCGGGAATGACGGCTTCTGTACCATAAACCAGCACATAGGGAGTTGCCCCGGTTGATGTGCGAACTATGGTGCGATACCCCAATAAAGCAAATGGTAGCTTCTCGTGCCACTGCTTATTCTTCTCTATCATTTTCCTTAGTATCTTCTTGATATTCTTGTTGGCGGCCTCTACGGCTCCGTTCATCTGCGGTCTGTAGGCTGTAGATTCT
>NC_031995.1:69521785-69525343 GCF_001879085.1 Nicotiana attenuata | reverse complement strand
GGAATGTATGCACATGATTTATTTGGATTGACCCACTGAGAAGGGTTTTTGTGTGTTATGGCAGGGATAGGGGTGACATAACCAGCAGCNTACCAAGGTAAAGCGCCTCCCTCCAGGCTCCTCATGAAAAGCTTCATGCGGATTATCTCGTCTCTTCCCACTCCGACCAGCTTGTCACAGTATGCTCTCAAGTGAACCCTTGGATACCCTGTACCATCAAACATCTCGAATTTGGGAGGTTTGTACCCTTCGGGAAGTATGCAAACATCTTCATAGTTTAGCCCATCAATTCCCTTACTACCTTTAACGCCTTGAATTCTGCTAGTCAACTTGTTAAGCTCTTCGGCCAGATTTCTGATGAGCACGTCCTTGGGGTCGGACTCGGGTGTGCTTGAGATGGGCTGGGTGGAGTGTGGCACAGTCTCCACGTAGATGGGGGTATTATGTTGGGTGTGGCAGTGGTCATCTGTGGAGTTCTGGAGTTCTGGGATGAGCATGAGGTATTATTTGAGGTATGGCAAGTATTGCAGTGGTGGTGAGGAGCGGGATGGTTTTTTTGCTTTGGGATGCTTTGCAGAGGTACAGGATTCTGAGTATTTGGGAAAGTAATCTCTGAGGTGGTGAGGGAAAATGACAGATTTGCCAGATTCCGGACTTGATCATGTTCTTCCTGAAACTTCAACAGCTTTTCTTCTAGTTGGGATGCATTTTCCTTGTGGACCAGAGTACCATGAGTGACCTCTACCCGTTCAGCTGAGTTGTTTGAATCTTCCATTTTTCCTTTGTTTTTGTGTCTGACAGGACTGGGAGGAGGAGTAGGTGGAGGGACCCTGGATCTCGTAATATATGATGATGTTGCCAGAGTTCACGAACTACCTTTGGGGAGGGGAATGAACAAAAAGTAAAACAAAAGGTAACAAGTTAGTGAGGATCATTAGAAAAATGTTGCAATATTTAAACACGTAGTGCTGAAATATAAAGCGCGTCCTAATTTTGGGGACCTCGTTGTGCCCGAGATAGGCCTAGCGACAAGTTAATTTGGAGAACTTAGAATGCTAAATGCCTCATTTCATTGATAAAAGGTAGACGAATCCCAAAATTACACTAAATAACAAACAAAAAAAATCGCCAATGCCCATCGGCCTTATTACATCTTATAAAGCGGAAATGGAAATTCCTATCTATTTGGTCCCAGAGGGACCTTCCCCAGACTCGGCATTGTTTGCTCCATCGAACAACTCCCCTAGCTCGCGCGGTCCTAGTAGCAAGTAAGCTTTGGCCAGATGTCCGCCTTCATTTCCTTCAGCAGTCCGGCAGTCTTCGACCATCTTCAGAAACTTCTTTTCCAATTCTACTATACCTCGCTCCAAACAGACCAATCGTTTGTTGGCGCTGACATCCATATCCTTCCACTCTTCAATTAGTTTTTCATTGGCTTCTTGTATTTCGCGGTGCTCATTTTCACACTCCCGAATCCTCTTGCGCAGTTGGTTGTACTTGACCTGTGCTTCAGCCTTTTCATCGATGATCCTGTGACCTCGAACAAACGCGGGTTGACCCAG
The DNA here is from genome assembly GCF_001879085.1 of Nicotiana attenuata. Taxonomy (NCBI): domain Eukaryota; kingdom Viridiplantae; phylum Streptophyta; class Magnoliopsida; order Solanales; family Solanaceae; genus Nicotiana; species Nicotiana attenuata. The sequence goes on along the minus strand of NC_031995.1, from coordinate 69,523,781 downwards.
ACCATTGTGATTGTCCTCCAGCCAGCCTGAATAGTGTGGGATACAACCAGCATGGTATTTGTCTGGTTCGATGGTGTCCCTTCCTAAGACAATCTTGCAGTTCCACATATGCTGAGCCTGGCACCTGTACGGACTATCGTCATTCTGGAAGTTAGCCCGGAAGTGACTCGTCTTGTCGACCCTTGGTATATCCTACTTCCTACCAGCCTGTCTCATAATTCGGAGAGGGACATAAGGGTAGGTTCCCCTCAAACCGATCAGTATCATAAATGGCGCAGCCCTGGATCGAACGATGAAATCTTCAGTAGGGAACCACTCGAACATCCATTGTACCTAGTCCTCAGTCAAATTATCGAAGAGTTCGACCCATTCTCTAGCATTCTCCGGTTGGGCGAACATGTTGGGCATGTAATTCATTCGCTTTGGGTGATGAAATGCGATATGATCGTCCCAGTCCCTTTGATAGATTTCCTGTCGGTACTCACCCTTTTGGAGATGTTCCGTGAGCAAAGTTGAAGTAGTAGATTACAACCCTCGGAATGTATGGCTCCCTGTTGACACCTTTCTAGGGCTCGGTATATCTCTGCAATGATCATTGGCACCAGACTGAATGGTTGTCCGTCAATTCCTTCCATTAGAGTTTTGGTGACCATAGCTAGCCTAGTATGGATTCTTGTTTTCTTCATTGGAAACACTATCATCCCCAAGAAACAGACATGAAGACAAAGACCCTTCGGTGAATATGCCCCAATGATGTAAGGGAGAACTCGTCAAGATAAGTACGGTAAGATTTGTTGTGACCGTACCTCTCGTACAAGTAGTCAAAGGGAATGTACGACTCTTTCAAACATGTCAAGTTTGGATTCTTCTTTAGACCCATCATTTTGAGAAAACTTCTACCCTTGCGGTTTTCCGGCATTAACAAACCCGGAGTTTCCCACGGTATATCAGCCAGTCCTCCTATTTCCTCGAGCAGGGGTGTCATCTCAATGCCTCCAAAGCAGAACACAGACCTATCACAATCCCAGAATAGGGTAGCAGCTTCTATGATTTTGTTGTTGGGTTGAATTTCCAAGAGAGAAGGTAGGTTTCCCATGTATTTCCGAACAAGAGTCTGATCGCTTGAATGATGATCCTTCCACCAGCTTAGCAGTTTGGGGTGGATGTTGGTAACCATGCCGAATCTAGGGACTTCGTGCCTCATATTTCTTCAAGACAAAAAGGTTAGGCCCCTACCCCACCAGACTCGACTATTTAATATCAACAATTGGCATAAAAGCATTTTAGTTTTCCAAATAAATGCACAAAACATGGTAGTGTCCGTTTGGGTTTTGGGAAAACCCAGTGGACATTGGACAATGTTATCTTAAAGAGTCATTATGCGGACAACATAACTGACTCGGCTAAGTTTGACCATGATGCATGCACAATTAAACAGAGTAAGGTTTCTATGGAGTATTAGACTGCTACCCTTGAGCAGACAACTCAAGAGGGAAAGGCGCGGAACCGTCGACTACACCGTTGATCGACTGGTTTTACCGCAAATATGCCTTTTCCAGATTTAAGGGGTGATAATATCGGAAGGGCGCAACCACTCATTATAAGCGTTGCTATGATATTTTATTTGGCACGAGTGGAATATGATGCTGAAAACATGCTTATGCAATAACTAAAACAAGTTGTCACGTATTTGCACGTTATAAAAGCAATAATTACAAAAATTCTTCATAATTTAAAACAGTAATAAAGGAAAGCAATAAAGGAAAGCAGTAAAAGAAATAAGGGAAGAAACAAAGACACAACCTTGTAATGAACAATTCCAAAAATCCCAATTTCATTCCCCCTAAGCCACCTGACTTAGAATCATCACAATGTCCTTCTAGCCTGATGCCTCCACACCATAGTTTCAAAGATAAATTAGTTGATGGGATTGAGGAAGGGGAAATCCATATGGCCATTGATGACCAAACCCCCCCCCCCCCCCCCCCCCCCCCCC
>NC_031995.1:69485109-69521765 GCF_001879085.1 Nicotiana attenuata | reverse complement strand
ACCCCCCCCCCCCCCACCATCTTCCTATGAAACAGCTAATTACATACCGTGCTCCAAAGATGACCATCTAATTTGACTTTCTCCAGAAGATCTCCATCGCATCTACTCTCCATGGAGATTCTCTACAATCATAAAGCTACAAGGCATGAGAATTCAACACCAACTACTTAAAAGAAAGGTCCAAGATCTGCCGAAATTGAAAGAAAACTTTCCACTTATAGACTTAGGACATGATTATTATATTACAAAGTTCAACAATGAAGATAGCATGTTAAAAGTGCAACATCATGGTCCTTGGTTTATCTTTGGCCATTTTCTTACTATCCAAAAATGGATTCCAAACTTTATAGCCTCAAAGGCAAAGATATCATTAACAGCCATTTGGATCCATTTGCCTCAACTACCAACGGAGTTTTATGATAGCCAAATTCTCACAAAGGTGGGAAATAAAATTGGCAAATTGCTAAAAATTGATGCATGCACCTCTTCAACCTTAAGGGGCCGCTATGCTAGGTTGTGTGTTGAAGTCCTACTTGAGATTCCGGTCACTCCATTTGTTTATATTGGACCACATAAACAAGAATTACACTATGAAGGTACCAATATCCTATGTAAAAATTGTGGAAGATTAGGGCATTCATTGTCCTCATGCAACTACACTACTCAAAGAAGCAAACAAATCCCCCCAATGGAAGACACGGCCATCGGCCAATCAAAGCACATTGACTCTACTAGCCAAGACATGCAAAGGGGATCCTCTCTGTCCAAAGAAGATGCCTGCACACTGTGTCATTCCCCAAGAAAAAAAAAGGTTGTGTACAAGCCGAAGTCCCAACAAGCCAATGATGGTAAGGTATTTTTTAATTCAATTCCCAATCCAGGTAAGTCCCCTCTCCCCCTCTACTTATCAATCCTAATAGTAAAAACCATACTCCTACTGATCCTCTACATACTAATCATGATAATCAAAAGGTTAAGGCTATTGTTACAAGCAACCCCTTTGGAGCATTGGACAATCCGCCTACTCCCACCAATGATCTCATTGGCAACATAGGAAGTAACGACAATGCATGCACGGTTATTGAAGTGGCATGCAAAGGACCAATGGAAGTCCACTTGGCAGACCCTAAGGCCACCCAATTAAAATACATGCAAGGCCATAATTATCTTTCCACTACTAATGACACCCTAAAAAATCCTAACACTACAATTATGCACGACTCACCTCCCTCCAAACCCTCTAATATAACACCTGTTATTCATAATCCTAGCTAACCTTCGTGCATGGGAGCTAACACTCTAGGCAGAAAAATCAACCACGTGGACATAGAAGCTTCCCCTTTAACACAAATGGTCAATGACCAACCCCACACTTCCCTAACAAAATCTTCATAAAATCCCTTTAAACACACTGTCACAAGTAACATAGGTGATATCAATCCAGATATCACCACTACCAGTCCCTCCATCTCTACTTCTCATCCAAAAAACCTAGACTCCTATTCATACGACAACCTTATAAACACTACTCCTCTCCTTAACAATGCCAAGAATTCCAATCACCCAGAGAAGACGTTACCATCTAGTATCCTAAGGCACCAACGAGCCCTAAACATGTCCAACCCTCCACTACCCCAAAACCAAATAGAAAGCAATCAAACCTACTTCATACAACCACCATTACCACAGGATCATCAACCCCTCTCGTGGGTGGAGCAAGCCTTAACGGGCCATGCAATAACGTTCAGTATGGTGCTCAATGGTCAAGATACGATCATAGTTCTTCAAAACTCCTATTTCCTAGCTCAACTAGTCTTAGAGGGGATGAATATGGCCATGAACAATTACTTCAATCATGTCTGGTTGAACAATATCCTCCATCCACTAGCTCCATCCCTAAATCTCAACCAAGCACAAGCCATGAGGAGTCAATGGAGCCTCCCACCACACTTTAACCCCATTCAGTCCCAACAAGTTCCAGTGGATCTCCCATTCTTTCCCCCAGGGGAGATCAACAATATGAACCCCATTTTCATTCCTTGGACAACCCCATTCGATCCAGTGATTCCACAAAACAACCAACAACAACCCCAGGCACCACCACCACCACATGCACATTCTCCAGCACCACAACCACCACCTGCCCAACCATAAAACCCTCCAATGAACCCTCAAATTCAACCCCCTCCCAATGTACTAGAACAAGAAAATGTGGAAATGGAGGAGGAGGAAGAAGTAAACCTAATGGGGTCCGGTCCAGTCCTAGAATTTTCAAGGCTCAACGAGGTAAAAGTCTACCTATTTCAAGATCAAAGGGAGAAAAGGTACGTGCTAAGCTGTCCAATAGCACTACACAAATTTTCCATGGATGTGCGACCCCCTCAGGATCCAACAGTGGGAAACCATGCGATGATTCTGGTTCCTTCACTAATGAGGAACCCAATTCCTCCAGCCCATAGGAAAAATGGGACACCACCAAATCTTCCTAATATGTATAGGCCAACTAATGTAATAATATGGAACATCCGTGGTGGTAATAATGAAAATTTTAGAGTGAACTTTAGAGAAATGCTTGACACTCATAAGCCATGCATGGTCACTCTTCTAGAAACTAGAATGGACTGTCACTTATCTCTTCTAAGTGATTTTGAATTCTCCCAAATGATCGAGGTGCCTAGTCAAGGTCAATCAGGAGGTATTGTGCTTCTTTGGGATGCAAGCGTGGTCAAGGTTCATGACTTTGTTAGAAACAATCAAGAAATCCATGCTGTGATAGAGGTACTTCCCTTAAAAATTACTTGGTTATTTTCATCTGTCTATGCTAGTACTAAGTTGTTTAAACGTTTAGAAATGTGGAATAACATTGAAAAAATTAGCAAAACTGTTAATGGACCTTGGCTCCTTGGGGGTGATTTCAACGATGTTATCAACTACAATGACAAACTGGGAGGCAACCCTATTAACAGTAGACGTAGCAAACAAATCTGGAAGAGTATAACCTTTGTAAGCTTCTAGATTCCGGCTATAAGGGTTGCAAATACACTTGGTCAAATCATAGGAAGAAATCCAGGGGTTTAATTATGGAACGTCTTGATAGAAATTTTGTTAATAAAGAGTGGATTGACCTATAACCTAAGGCAGTAGTGATTCATCTCCTTAAAACCCATTCGGATCACAACCCACTTCTCTTAAATTTGCAACCTAGACATGGTAATAGTTTGGATAAGCCATTTCGTCTAGAAACTATATGGTGTAGGCATCCTGATTTTATTAATCTAATTAAGAAAAATTGGCTTAATAAAAAACTTGTAGAGGCTCAGGAAAATTTTACCAAAGATGTTTTAATTTGGAAAAACTCTTCCTTTGGTGACATTTTCAAGAAAAAGAGAAATTTACTTGCTAGACTAAATGGTATTCAATCGTCTCCCCATTACTATAGTAGTGACTTCCTCCAAAATCTTGAATCAACTCTTCAATTAGAATATAACAACATTTTACATATGGAACATGATTTTTGGAAGTTGAGAGCTAGGAGTAATTGGATAAACGATGGTGATGCCAACACCAAGTTTTTTCATATTATGGCTTCTAACCGTAAGCATCATAATGCAATTATGTATTTCACTAATGAGAATGGAGATTGGAAAACTGATCCTAATAAAATCCTGGACCACTCCTTCAATTTCTTCAAAGATGCCTTTCAAAGTGCTCATACTAGCTCCCCTATAAAAATTGTTGCCTATGATCCCTCTGCCTTGAATAAAGTTAATTTGCAACACCTTGATAACCCCCTCTGTATTAGTGAAATAACAAAAGCCATTTTTCCTTTCAAACCATTCAAAGCCCCAGGCCCGGATGGTATACACCCTTTTTTTTACCAGAAATATTGGCATGTGATAAAAGACTCCTTTGTTTCTTACGGTGAAAAAGTTTTTTCCACTCAATCCCTCCCAAGTGGAATAAACAACACTAATCTATGCCTCGTTCCTAAATTCCCTAATGCAAACAATTTAAATAAATTCTGACCTATTGGTCTTTGTAACACAGCTTATAAGGTAATTACTAAAATAATAGCTAATAGGCTGAAATCCTTCCTCCCTTTTCTCATTAGTCCCATGCAATCTAGTTTCATGAAAAATAGAAGAACCAGCGATAATGCTATTATCATACAAGAAATCATGGGTCTTCTTAAACATTCCAAAAGCTCAAACTTAAACATGCTCATCAAATTAGACCTTGAGAAAGCATTTAATAGATTGGAGTGGTCTTTTATTTATAAAACTCTTCAATACTTCAAATTCCCTCCTATGATAACTAAGCTAATCATGCATTGTATTACCACTAGTTCAATTGGGGTCCTAGTAAATGGTACAAAAACAAAATACTTTCAACCTAGTAGGGGTATTCGTCAAGGTGACCCCCTCTCTCCCTACATCTTTGTCCTATGCATTGAACTCCTTTCTAGACTCATTAACCATCAAGTTGATCTTAGAAATTGGGACCCCATCAAAATAGGTCATAAGGGCCCCGCTTTCTCCCATTTACTATTTGCCGATGACATTACTCTTATGGGAAAAGCTAATCAAAAAACTAGTCAGTGTATTAAGAGATGCCTAGACTATTTCTCCAAAGAGTCTGGTCTAACAATAAACACTTCAAAATCTAGAATTGTTATCCCTCCCCACTGCCCTAAGGAGGTATCAACCTATCTTCATTCTCTTTTTGGGATAAAATGTACCACGGAGTTTGGAAATTATCTGGGATTCCCTATCCTCAATAAAAATCCCAAGGCCAAAGACTTTCAATTCATTTTAGATAAATTACAAAATAGGCTCTCCCATTGGAAATGCTCTATCCTTAACATGGCGGGCCGTTCCACGCTAGTAACTAGTACACTAGGAGCAATTCCTTCTCATATAATGCAATATACCCTCCTTCCATCCAAAACACTCAAGTCCATTGATAGAATTCAAAGGAATTTTATTTGGGGTACTACTAATACTTCAAAAAAACTCCACCTCCTTAATTGGGACATGGTTACTAGGGTTAAAGGGGAGGGTGGCTTGGGTATCCGCAAGGCAAAGGAAAAAAACTTGGTCTCCCTCGCAAGCCTAGTGTGGAGACTTTTAAAAAACCCATCCTTGCCCTGGTGTCACCTTATTACATCCAAGTATGCCTACTTAAAAAATTTTACTAATCTCTCTTTCATTTGGAAATCCATTCTTCAAGGATGGAAACTTTGTAATAATGGAATCCTATGGCATCCCTCCAAAAACTCGTGCTTAAACGTTTGGCTTAATAATTGGATTTATAATACACCTACCCTAAGGAGCACTATTGAGGGCCCCCTTAATATTTCTGATCTTCAACTCTCCCTAGGCAACCTTTATAAAGGAAAAGCATGGGACATTAGCAAAATTAGCTTTGAATTACCTCCTGATATTATCAACAATATTAATCTTACATCTACTCCGGCAAAAATTCTATGGTTGATGACCTAAGTTGGAAGCTTAACTCCACTGATGCTTTCTCCACAAAATCTTGCTATAAACTTCTCAATAAAGCCAACCCTCCTTCCAACTGTTATAAATGGATTTGGGACCTCCACTGCCCCAACAAAATTAAAATATTTCTATGGAAATGTATTCACAACTGTGTCCCTTGTAGAGCTTATCTCAGTAAAATTGGCATAAACATAGATGCAACTTGCACTACTTGTAGAATGGGCACTGAAGATATTCATCATATTTTTCTACACTGTACTTCTTCCCTACAATTCTGGAAGGCCATGGGCATTAGTTTTCAAATCAATATAGGAGACAGAAACTGGCTCTCTAAGCTTAGAGATGCCTTCATTAGTCAAAACTCCCATTTGATAAATTGGAGAACTCTTTTTCCTTTTTGCATCTGGGAAATTTGGAAGAATAGAAATAGTAATAATGTAAACAACCTCCAAGATCACCTCTCTATAAAAACTCCCATGCATTTTGCATGGGAATATCATTTCTTTACGGAAAGGCACCCCTTTAAAACAAGACAATAACTAAGGAAACCAAGTGGCATAAACCCCCTATAAACACTATTAAACTTAATTGTGATGGTGCTTTCTCTTCTACTAAACATGTTGCAGGTATTGGTGGATCTTTTCATAATAGCAATGGTGACTGGATCTTAGGTTACCAAAAAATGACTCATGCAGCCTCTCACTTACATGCAGAACTCTTAGCCCTCCTGGAAGGACTAAAAATTGCACTAGACTTTAGAGATACAAACATGGAAATTGAGACGGATAGCACAGATGTTGTCAAACTACTATACGAAGAAGGCACTAACTTTCAAAATGTCATTCTTGAATGCAGATGGTTAATGCACCGGCTGAAGCTCCCAGTACTGAAGCACAACTTTAGGGAAGGAAATGAAGTGGCTCACAGACTGGCTAAGGAAGCTTTGAAGAAACCTCCCAGTGACAAATATTTTTGCCTTGCTCGTCCACCTCTGTTTGTGCAAAAAGAACTACAAAAGGACAAGCAAGACTCTTGTAATATTTTAAGAACTATCTCTACTAGTGTTTGTAATTTCCTTGCAACTTTGGGCAACAGTAATGCCCTCAAATCTATGTCTAACTCGTGTAACTCTTTTGTTTAGTAATATAATTATCGTGCTTTTATGTTCAAAAAAGATCATTTAGTTAGCCACCAATTCTAATTTTATGCCTAGGTAGCAATAAGTGACTACTTAGTCACTTCTTATCTTAGTGGCTTCTTGCCACGTGGTTGGGGGATAACTATTAAGTTTTTATCCACTTATTAGTTAATCGGGTAATGTCCCGTCACCCGATAATTAACCAATTACCCGCATAATTTAAAAATTGCCCCAAATTACTTAAAATTCAACTTATTTTTAATATACTTTATATATACTTTATACCTTATACTACCGTGGTCATATAGTATCTTGCATGGTACTAGTTCATAATTATCGGGTATTATCGCCCGACCCGTATTTTATTCCAAATTGGCCACTTTCAACGAAACTCGTTTTTTCTTTAATCCGTGTACCCCTTTATCCTCTATAACACTTATTTATAGCGTAAGTACGTTAACGTCAAGATGATCTCATCCACGAGTCTACGTCGGTTAATTGAAAACAAAATTTTAACGTACGAAAAATGCGAGATGTAACATCCTTCCCCCCTTAGAAACATTCATCCTCGAATGTCTATTCTAATACTTTGGGAAATTTTTTTGCCGGAGCTTCTTTCGTACATTAGACTAAAACCAATATTTACACAGCCAGAAAACTTACTATACATGCCACGCATGGCTACTGTTTATAAATTGCAACACTTGGCTCCACACAACTGTCCATTATAAATTCTGAGAGTTAAAAAAATGAGGGCTTACTTGATGACCTACTGGCTTGAGAGTTTATACCCTCGAGTCATATCTTCAGTTTAAAATAGGTGGGGGTATTTAGACATTGTTTCTTCCTCTGCTTCCCACGTCATCTCTTCCACCTTCTTCTTCTCCATAAAACCTTCACGGATGCTATCTCCTTATTTCGTAGCTTGCGGATTTGTCGGTCTAGGATGGCAACCGGAATTTCCTCGTATGACAAGTCCTCTGTAGTCTGTACATCATCTGTGGGCACCACATGGGTAGGATAGCCAATGCAATTTCGTAACATAGATACGTGAAAGACCGGATGAATAGACTCCAATTCCGAGGGCAATTCTAACTCATAAGCTACTTGGTCCACTCTCCGAATGATCCTATAAGGCCCAATATATCGTGGGCTAAGCTTGCCTTTCTTGCCAAATCTCATTACACATTTCATAGGTGACACCTTTAAGAATACCCAGTCATTAACCTCGAACTCTAAATCTCGTCGCCGCACGTCAGAATATGACTTCTGACGACTCTGAGCTGTCAACAGTCGCTCCCGGATAAACTTTACTTTTTCTATGGCTTGTTGAACCAGGTCTGGCCCATATAACCAAGATTCTCAAACATCAAACCACCCTATGGGAGATCTGCACCTACGCCCATACAAAGCCTCGTACGAAGCCATCTGAATACTGGAGTGGTAACTGTTATTATATGAAAACTCGATAAGAGGTAGATGTTCATCCAACTTCTGCTAAAATCCAGCACACATGCTCGCAACATATCCTCGAGCGTTTGAATCGTGCGCTCGGCTTGTCCATCCGTTTGTGAATGAAAAGCTGTGTTGAGATTCACCTGAGTTCCTAGACCTTTCTGAAATGACCTCCAAAAATGTGCTGTAAATTGGGCCCCACGGTCAGATATAATAGATACGGGTACTCCGTGTAGTCGCATTATCTCCTTAATATATATTTTGCATAATCCTCTGTTGTATATGTAGATCTGACCGGTAGGAAATGAGCTGATTTTGTGAGCCTATCGACTATCACCTATATGGAATCAAACTTACGATGGGAACGAAGTAAACCCGTGATAAAGTCCATGTTTATTGCCCATTTCCATGTCGGGATCTCTATAGTCTGCATTAGCCCTCCGGGCTTCTGGTGATCTATTTTCACCTGCTGGTAACCTTTTTTTCAAATCAATATTCAAATGAAGGCCCAAATGTCATTCTTTATCTGTCACAATTATACCCTCATTTTACTACCAGGTCAATATTTTATTCCTTCTAAATACTATTAATGTTAGACTCCTTTGAGTTTATTCAGGCTATACTGAACTTTCAATAACTTAGAGAAACCATTATCTCTCATGTTTCCATGGACTTAATCCCGAGGACTTATCCATTCTCGTCACCTTTTCACTTGGCTTTCCTCATCCTTACTCATGTTTCGTTAAAACTTTGTTGCTCTACCATACTTTAGTTTGCGACCTATACATTTCCTTTTATACTACTGCAACTTTCCTTTAACTTGCTTGCACTATATATTTCCTTATGTTATTCTGGAACGTCAAGCGAGACATCACATTGTTTCCAACTTTTCTCTACTCTCTTAATTAGATCTCTCAGTACTTAGAAACTATAGGCCGAAAGACATGCCGCCGACGATGCCGCTATCATTCCTGGTTATTGGACTTCCGTGTTTATAGCCTTCTATCCAAAATATGGACTATTCACAACTTCTTACATTTGAGTATCTCGTACGTTGTTCACTTTTACCTTACTTACTTAAAATCTCGTATCATATTGTTTATCTCCTTCATAACCTCCCTTCCACCTAGGTGTAATTCACGTCCATAACTTGAAGCTCTATTATATTACTCGCACCTCTGGTACATACACAATTCGGTGGGAGCTTCGTACTGACTTCTTATGAGGCTGTACTTCTTCTAACTTCTTCCTTGTAGAGTCATTATGGATTATGGTTGTTGTGTTATTTCTCTTGAACATCTGATATTAAGAGTGATTCTGTCATGTTCTCCAGCACAACTTCTATAATTTTTCCAGGTCCAATAATCAGACTCCTGACTTACTTAGGTGATGTAATTCTTTAGTTTCCTCTTTCTTCTGATCTGCCTTTTTGTAGGCTTAAGCTATCTTCCGATCTATGGCTCATGGTATCGGTTATTACCTTAGCCTTTCATGGGCATTATGGAATTTCCATGATACAATACTCTAATAATTCAATCCTTATTCTATGCCCTGGTCTCAATTCTTTCTCTTAACGTATACCAGAATCTTCTACGGCTGTATATACTGGATGTATAAAACTCCGAACCCTTAAGTACGTTCATAACGTAACCAACTCTGGATCATTGATCGAATAATTCCTTTCGTTCCATCTCAGCTTTCTTTAAACGTAAGGTATTACTTTTACTGATCTTTTTCCCCCTTGTTGCATCCGTACTTAGCTTATCTTAGTGCCCACATATTTGAAATTCCATACAACTCATATGATCCTGAATATCACTTATGATTTTACTTCCCGTTCATTAGCCATTGTAGGTGCCACTTTCTTAGGGAGTGCATACAATGTTCTTTTAAGACTATTGTCATGCGACCATTTTCTCTTTAGGTCATTGTGCCGAGGTTGAATCCTTCTTCCTTGTTTCCTCAGCTAGTCTTTTGTTGTAGTACTTAGGGAGAACCCTTGACTCTTGTAAAGGTGTGAGCTTATTACGGACCTTTTTGATGTCTTTACTTGCCTATACTTATCCGTAGTTACTTATCTCCACGCCCTTGTTCTCGTAGGGTTGCTTCTGAACTGATATTTTGACTGCCTTTACAGTGGCACTTTCTTTTATCTCCGTAACACTTGTGTGGTACCTTTAACTATCTCGACTCTTGTTTGAATATATTTCAAGTATTATAATGATATTCTCCGAGGCTGAATTCTCCATGTTAGATTCTACTATATTTATTCTTAGACGATCTGATGACTTGTCTGTAACCTTCTGTTTAGCCAAAACTGAGATCTTCCTGACCAATTACTAACTACTCGTTGGCCCATTCTCATATCAATATTTCTTGTAATCTTTCTTAGGTTATTTACCTTGTTTTAACTTACGTCTCATACTAGCTCTTTATTTATTAATAACAGCTCGAGCAGGAACCTTTACTTCCTCTCCTTGACATCGTGCTTGCACAATATTCTTGAACCGTAGCGTATCTGTAGGATTTGGATAAGTGCCATCTCATTCCTCTTTCATTTATCACGTTCTTCCTTTACCATTTCATAGATACTAGAATCACTTAATTTTGACTTAATGCCACATCATTCCATATTCCCCCCTTTAGGGGTGTACTAAGAGTTGTAGCCACGAAGATCCACCTATAGATGTTTTGACATCTTCATCTTTGGCGTCGTTCCTCAACATCAATGATCCTTACACGCCTTGCGGCAATCCTTCTGTACCAAGGATGATAGATTCCCTTACTCGCGAGGGTGACACTTAGCGTAACTGGCACATACAGTCTCTTAATCTTAACTTTGCTCACATTGCTTGCTCTAGGGAAGCGTCTCCCTAAATGACTATTCTCTGAATTCATCGTGGATCTCATTCTGTTGTCCATTCTATTACTGCCGGAACGAAATCTGAAATTCCCATGATGCCGAGTACTTTCCAATCATTCAGTCCCTAATTCATATTTAGATTATCTTGTTCACCAATCCATACTGATTCTATTACTCTGGGGTCTAACTTTTCCTCTTGATAATCACGCTAGAGTTGCGAATTTATTTCCTAAAATAAGGACATAACCTTATGGCCTATACTCTTTCATTGTCTTAAGGCCCATCACCTTTCGTCTCTTCCTTNGTAGGAGCAATAGGAGGTGGATATAGGGCCTCCATAAACTTGGAAGTCATGGATTCCGGTGGCTTTCAGGGCGGAGATGGTGGCTAGGGTTTGAGAAGATTCGAGAGAGTTTGAGAGACTGGAGGGTTCAGAGGCGGCTGGTAGGTGAAAGTGATTAGGGTTTTGGGGGTAAGGGTAAAAAAAGGAATGATTAAAACGGGGCCGTCGATCATTTTGATCAACGGCCTGGATTAAACGGGGGATCCAAGCGGGTTATGTAGAAGGGTCGTGGGTCGGGTAATTTTAGGAGTTGGGCTGGGTAATTGAAATTAAAATTGGGTTGGATTAGGGTGCAAAATCTGGCCAAACTTGAAATAAAAACGGGCTAGCATTTAAATAGCCATTTTCTCTTATTTATTTTATAAAAAATAGTAAAATATTTTCTAGAAACAAATTAAAGATACTAAATTAATTAATAATATATAAATATTAGATTAAAAATACGGGACTCAATTTTGTACGTATAAAATGCAATTAAATCTTAAAATAGGCTAATATTGCAATTATATGCAATTTAGCTTTAAAAAAACCAAATAAATTTATAAAATATACAAAAATTATGTTAGCTACATTTTAGCATAAATATAAAATTCTAATAAATAAACTACCAATAATAATTATGGAAATAATCATTGGGTTTTTATAGATGAAAAAGCGAAATAAATCATTTTAAAAACCTTAAAATTATGGGAAAAATAGTAAAAATGCTTGGATATACTTATATATGCGTATATATGCTATTTTAAAGATATTTCGCATATAAAAAATATACAGGGAAAAATTGGGTATCAACAGCTGTCCCTCTTTATCCGGGAAGGATGAAAGAGTTGTCGGGTAAAGACATGATGACCAATTTTGACCGAACGAAATATTTTGAAGAAAATCTGGCCGTGCTCCGGCTTCTGAGCTGCCTACATATCCCTGGTTTTACAGGAATCAGGCCGTATGTAGTTCAAGATCCGTTGGCAGAGTATGCCGATGGAGACTCCTCAAGAACGGACGCAATATTCAGGCTGGGATGAATGGTTAAGGTTTAGTAAGGCCGCGGGAACTGGGGCGGAATCGTTCCTGCTGAGACGGCCGGTTTACCTGCAAATAAACAATACAAACTCATATCGTACATAAATTTAAACGTGATGCATGTTCCCGTTGGACCATGAATTATGTTGTTGGACGGTTAGGATGACGTCTTTAGACCATGATGTCCTGGGCCATGAAGCGTATAATAAAGGATTCGCAGGCTATGAAATGATGCTCTCGGGCTATGAGAATGATGCCTCCGAACCATGATGCCTTTGAATAATGATATGCAAAAGATTAAAGGGATCTTCAGGCCATGGCATGGTGTTCTCGGGCTTTGAAAATGGTGCCTCTGAACAATGACGCCTTTGGACAATTTGGCGATCTTTCAGCTCATGAAATGCAATAGGTGGCGATCTTTCAACCATGCAGATGTAAGTAAAACGGCACTCTTTCAGCCATGCAAACGTAAATAAAGTGGCGATCTTTCAGCGATGCAGATGTAAATAAAGTGGCGATCTTTCAGCCATGCAGATGTAAATAAAGTGGCGATCTTTCAGCCATGCAAATGTAAATGAAGTGGCGATCTTTTAGCCGTGCAGATGTAAATAAAGTGGCGATCTTTCAGCCATGCAGATGTAAATAAAGTGGCGATCTTTCAGCCATGCAAATGTGAATGAAGTGGCGATCTTTCAGCCGTGCAAGCGTAAATAAAAACGGCGATCTTTCAGCCATGCAGATNCGAGGGTGACACTTAGCGTAACTGGCACATACAGTCTCTTAATTTTAACTTTGCTTACATTGATTGCTCTAGGAAGCGTCTCCCTAAATGACTATTCTTTAAATTCATCATGGATCTCGTTCTGTTGTCCATTCTGTTACTGCCGGAACGAAATCTGAAATTCCCATGATGCCGAGTACTTTCCAATCATTCAGTCCCTAATTCATATTTAGTTTATCTTGTTTACCAATCCATACTGATTCTATTACTCTGGGGTCTAACTTTTCCTCTTGATAATCACGCTAGAGTTGCGAATTTATTTCCTGAAATAAGGACATAACCTTATGGCCTATACTCTTTCGTTGTCTTAAGGCTCATCACCTTTCGTCTCTTCCTTCATTTGACTATAGGTTCTGTAACACTCTACCGTTTTCATCCATGTATCACACCTTATTCATAATGCTTTCTTATCCCTCTTCTCAGTATTCTGCTAATATTTCTGCATATCCCTTTTCTTGTGAAAACTTCAATACGATATTCTTTTGCTTTTAGCTTCCCTTTGCTCCATCCAATGGCTCTTTGGGTTGCTCAACATCCTCGCTCTACTAGGGATGAGAGCCATACTTAAGGTAATATTTATACCATCCAGGCTTTCAATGCCTATCTTCTGAATGCTAGTATTCACATCTAATCACAATATTCTAGGGTGCACGATCTGGGTGTCTCACAAGAAGATCTATTGGCACATTTGTAATACCCTTCGGAAATGCCAACAAATGAAAGTAATCCATTTACCAATTTGGGTTACTCTAACCCCAGCCGGATCTTGATATCCCATCCTTCTCTTAACTATACCTGTTAGCCTCCACAGGGCATAACTGAAATGGGCGTGACCAATTGTACATACCTCTGTTACTGTTGAATATGACTCAAAAAGCTTATTCCTCTGCCTCATTAGAAATGCTTTTAACCTTCATTAACTGGGCGCCTCGTACCCTTCTTCATCTTACCTCTTTTACTTCTCAAAAGCATTGTCTTTTACCATAAAGGTGGATAAATATTCTTGCCTTAAGGTCCCTTATCAAGAGGCTTACACCTTTCAGTACGCACATGATCTGCTGAAGATCTCATATTTACTTACCATAAGCATGATATAAAGTCAAGTTCCTCTAATTCGACACTTCCACAACTATATCTTTTGTCGATCATCTTTCTGAACATATGCATCGTCTTATTGCGAATATAAATAGAATTTTGGAAGTTGAATTTTTATAAGTGAGCTCTACCACACGATCTAGAGTAAGAAGAAAGAGTGACAATCATAAATGCCTTGTAGCCTCCTACTTATAAGTGTGGTGCACGACACACCCATAAACAAGACTCTACTAGACACAGCTTGTAGACTCCCTAGGACAGAACTGCTCTGATACCACTTCTGTCACGACCCAAACCGATGGGCCGCAACGGGCACCCGGTACCTTACTCGACCGAGTACCAACGTAACGTATCTCTCTTATTACATCAACATATACACGTGACATACTGGCCTAATAGGCCAACATGATCCTTTATAAATTCAAAACGTAGGCCGGCAAGGCCGTACAATCTTTCATATACACGACATATGTCTACAAGCCTCTAAGAGTACATAAATGTCATAAAGGGCGGGATAGAGTCCCGCCATACCAAACAATACACGTCTAGTTCATACTAATCAAACAAGCAACTCCGAAGCAAATGGAGCGCACCAACATCTTCCGCTGAGCTGATAGCCTACGTGGAGGGCTCTCGACCTGTCTATCGAGACCTGCGGGCATGAAACGCAGTGTCCCCAGGCAAAAGGGACGTCAATATGAATAACGTACCGAGTATGTAAGGCACATAAGTAAGTACATAAGAGACATGGAAGAAATATAGAGTACATGACTCAACCTGCAAGTCTGAATAACTTTGTAAATCATAAATTACTTTTAGCGTCATGCATATGCGTATGAATGTCATGTCGTGCATAGGTACATGTTTCATAACGTCATCAGCCTCTGAGGACATCCCATCATATCATACCGGCCACTGTGGGCAAAATCATCATCGTATACCAGCTGATCAGGTGGTGGTGCGTATATAACGCCATAACCTTTCCCATATCCCATATACATATATATATATATATATATATATATATATATATATATATATATATATATATATATATATACGCGTACATACCGTCATTTGAATGCATACATACATACATATATATATATATANGTAGCTTTGGATTTCAGGCATCTGGTGTTCCCAAGAAACTAGCACCAACCATTGGCATTGTCATGGGTCAATGCACATGTATGAAATGCATGAAAAATACGTAATAATCCCAATATTCCTTCCGGATGAACTTTTCCAGCTGAGTATTATTCTGAGACCCATAAACAGAAGATAATAATAATTCTCATGGGGAATCAAGAATATAGACACCCCTACTATTTCTATGAATAGAGTAATTTATAGAAACTGTGTATTTGCTCGTTTCTTCAGTATAATTTGGACTATGCCAAAAGAAAGAAAGGATAGCCTTAACATACCTAGAGTAGGAAAAACTTTGTATAATATCCCGTTGGAGAACCTTTATTGAAATTTTGGACGAAACTGCTTCTGCTCTTTTGAACCTAATGAACGAAATATGCTCCCTCTAGTTGACGAATTGAAATTGGACGAAATTTTGCTAAACAAGGCGTCTGTCTTCTACCTTTCCTTGATACAAATTAGTTTTTGAATTGCAATCTTAAGGAGGGAATCTTTCTTGCACTCTTTTGGAAGGGTGTAACGTTACTTTCTGGATATGCATGACTTTTTCTTAAACAAAATTTTCCACTGCTTCGTTGGAATTCTGGAATGAAATTTTAAGCCTCTACCTTTGAATTATTTAAACAAAGAAAGATGGATAACGTTCTTAGTTTCCTTGAAATCTTGAGAGGAAAATGTTTACTGGTTCTTTGAAGTTTTTTGAGAGAATAACATTTCTTAGATTCCTTTAATTCATTTTCGATCTTAGCAGATCATTTAGTTAGCCGGTTGAAATATTAGTATTGACGCTCAAGAGAGAGAATCTCCACCTTCTCACTACAACTTTGTAATGAACAATTCCAAAAATCCCAATTTTATTCCCCCTAAGCCACCTGACTTAGACTCATCACAATGTCCTTCTACCCTGATGCCTCCACGCCATAGTTTCAAAGATAAATTAGTTGATGGGATTGAGGAATTGGAAATCCATATGGCCATTGATGACCAAACCCCCCCACCATCTTCCTATGAAACAGCTAATTACATGCCGTGCTCCAAAGATGACCATCTAATTCCAGACCTCGAGGCCTAACATAGCTTAGCCTGTGACAATGCTTCGGCTCAAGCGAACGCGATTGCGAAGCTCGAATCTGAGCTTTTGAAGGTAAGGGCAGAGATCGTTGATGCCCGAGTTGAAGCTGTAATGAGCCGAACTAAGGCTGACCAGGAGATGGCGGTCCACTTAAAAAATGCTACTGATGCTCAAGCTGAGTTGAGAAGGATCCTCGATCGTGAATAGAGGATTAATGAATATGCTCGTCGCAAGTCTCGAAGGAAGACTCTTGAGGAGATCTGTGCTAGGGGATTTGTTCTCTCGAAAGAGTTAGCGCGAGCGAGGGCGGACGAGCGTGATTCTCGGTTACTTCTGTCTGACGTTGGAGAAAGCGAAGATGAGGCCGGCAGGCCGTAGCTCCCGGCGAGAGCGTAGATTTTTGCCATCTGTATGTAGTATTTTCAAAGCATGTTTGTAGATGGAGATTGCGTTTTTCGTATATGTGTATAAGGAAACCCCTGCGACTTTATTTCTTTCGTATCTCTTTCTGTCTTGAATTTGGCCAGGCGAACTGGACTTTGATCTGGTAGGAAACCTTAGATTCGCGATACGGCCTGGGGCTCATTAGGCTGGCGATAATGGCTCTTATGCCACGGGTCGAAGTGACCTTTCAGTGTAAGATGGCGTTTGAGCTCTTATACTTTTTTCCCTGGGGCATTTTCAGGTAACTATTTTGGGTTCAGTCTCCGAATCGGGTTGCGACTCGAGCTCATTCGACCCTCAAGTTTTCAAATTTGCATGGGCTGGCGACAATGGCTCTTAAGCCTTGGGTCGAAGCGACCTTTTGTGTGGGCTTTATTTTTCCCTCGTTAAGGACTTTTTACGATAATTTTTGCCTGACTCTTCGACGGTTCGAGAAGAACCTCGATTATGAGCCATTTTGTGGCAATGATCGAGCACCTCGGGAGGTTTAGCTTAGTGGCTGAGTATCTCGAAGCCTGTGATTTGGAGCTGACATAGTCGAAGCTCTTTTGCCTATGTCGAGGGTAGCCTATTTAAACCGGTTCTTTTCGAAGTAGATTCAAAGTAATTGAAGGCCTGTGATTGTGTTGCGACGGTCGGGCGTCCCCTAGTCGCGTTAGTTTGGCTGGTACAGCCTTGTGACCGTAGTCATTTGTGTTTGGCTAGAGCCATTTTTGATCACGAGTGAAGTAGTTTCGGCGTTTATATCGAGGGTATGCCTTTTAGGGGTCTTACAAGTTCGATATATAGCCAAAACTTTGAGATCGGGTTTATGCCTTTAGTAAAGTCTTACAAGTTTTTCATGCCTTTGAGGTCTTACAGTTTTGGATAGTTGGTACAACTATTGTTCATGCCTTGCTTGAGGTCTTACAGTCTTGGATACTTGGTACAAGTATTGTTCATGCCTTGCTTGAGGTCTTACAGTCTTGGATACTTGGTACAAGTATTGTTCATGCCTTTCTTGAGGTCTTACAGATATTGTTGTTGCCTTATGTAGGTCTTACGAGACCGAGTGCCCGCTTGGGGTCTTATGGCCTCGGGTTTTTTGATAAGTGGTGATTGGCGATGGCGATTGACGGCAGTCCCCTAGCTATCGAGGATTTCTCAGCTCGGGAGCCATTACGATGGAGATGGCAATTGATGGCAGTCCCCGAGCTATCGAGGATTTCTCAGCTCGGGAGCTATTACGATGGAGATGGCGATTGACGGCAGTCCCCGAGCTATCGAGGATTTCTCGGCTCGGGAGCCATTATGATGGAGATGGCGATTGATGGCAGTCCCTGAGCTATCGAGGATTTCTCAGCTCGGGAGCCATTTCGTGATTTTGATGTTGCCTCGTTGAGGGCTCATGAATTTGGAGCTCCGACCCGGGGGTCGCATTGTTTTGAGTTGTCGATGCCAGTCCCCAAGTGTTTGGGACGTTTTTGACAGAGGAGCCATTTTTGCAAAAATACCGAGTCTCTTTTGAAGCGTGATATGCTTTGATGAAAAGTATTCTTCAATCACTTGGTACAAGTATACATGTCTTTGCTGTTAGGAGCTTGGTTATTCTATGCAGGCACGGTCCGTTCGACCGTTTGGCCCGGTACATTGTTTTTCCTATCGAGACCCCATTCGGCGTATCTTGGGTTCTCCGAGTAGGTGACCTTCTGGGGGGATGCCCCCCAGTATTCGAGGTTGATTGCAAAAGAAGCCTTGAATACTTGTTGAGTCCTCCTTAGGTAGCATGTAGATGTAACCTTGCCGGTAAAACCCTTTTTGGGATAAAAACCCCGGTCGAAGGAAAAGAGTGCAACGCATGCTTTTGAAACCTAAGGCCTTCGAGTTGGAGAGTGCTTTGGCCGTTTCGACCAGATACCTGCACTCAGGTCAGTGTAGAATGTAATTGAGAGAGAAAGGAGGCGGTCATACCTTGGCGTGGAATGTGGCGGCGATGTTTCGATCCCTGATGTGTTTCAGTCGCTCGTGATGAAGACGCGGTACAGTCCCCTACTTTGTTTAGTCGGGAAAAGCCGAGAGTATAGCTTGTTATCGCTATTTTATCGTTTGATAATCCTTTGGCACCTTCGAGGGTGGAGATACTGGTGTTTCGGGCCACGCCGGTCATATTGACTGGTATGGCGGTTTCCACTTTCGTTGTTTTTGTTCGCCCAGTTGGGTCCGCTCAGGACTTCGAAAGGCGGGCATAATTTGGTTAAGCGGTCCGAGCTGCTCTATCACCCTCGACCTGATAATGTTGGTCGAGCTACCTGGATCCACAAGTACACGTTTGATTTGAAATGAATTTACAAGGAAGGAGATTACCAGTGTGTCCTTGTGAGGTTGAGACAAGGTCTCGATGTCCTCGTCGCTGAATGTGAGGGCATCCTCGGGTATGTAGCCCCGAGTTCGCTTTTCTCTCGTGATGGATATTTTTTTTCTTCTCATCATGGGCTTCTGTGGGGCATCGATGCCTCCCAAGATCATGTGGATGACATGCTGTGGCTCATTTGTCCCATTCTTCTTTGTCGTCTCTCTTTCCCAGAACTGGTTTTTGGACCGGTCGCTTAAGAATTCTCGGAGGTGACCTTTATTGAGTAGTCTGGCTACTTCTTCTCGGAGCTGGTGGCAATCCTTGGTCCTCTGGCCGTGCGTGTTGTGAAATTCACACACTAAGTTATGATTCCTTTTGCGAAGGATCTGATTGTACAGGCCTGGGCCACCTGGCGTCTCTGATTTTACTGATGGCGAACACGATGTCTGATACATCGACGTTGAAGTTGTATTCTGACAGGCGAGGTGCCTCCGCTGGCCCCGTGTGCCTATCAAACCCGGCTCTATTGGCGATTCCCCGAGGATTATGTCCTCGTTCCATCCTTCGATCGTTGCGGGGTACGTTGCGCCTCGGGGCGTTCCTCCTATCTTCGATGTATGGCTGGTACCTTTCTTTGTTTGGTTTTGGCTCTTTTGCCAAGAGCCTGCTTAGATACACCGAGACCGAGGGGGCTCCCAGCTGATCGTCCTCGACCCTGATTTTCGATTGGTATGGTTATGAACATCCGACCAAGTCACGGCGGGGTACTCGACCAGATTCTCTTTCAGCTGCTTCGAAGCTACCGAGCTTTGCTCATTCAGACCTTAAGTGAAGGCCTGGACCGCCCAGTCGTCGGAGATCGGCGGTAGTTCCATTCTTTCCACTTGAAAGAGAGATACAAATTCTCGCAGCATCTCGTTATCCCTTTGTTTGATTTTGAAGACGTCGGATTTCCTGGTGGCCACCTTAATGGCCCCGGCATGAGCCTTTATGAAGGAATCTGCCAACATGGCAAATGAGTCTATAGAGTTTGGGGCCAAGTTATGATACCACATCATCGCCCCTTTAGAGAGTGTTTCTCCAAATTTTTTCAACAGGACGGACTCGATCTCATCGTCCCTCATGTCGTTGCCCTTTACTGCACAGGTGTAAGCGGTAACGTATTCATTAGGGTCCGAGGTACCGTTGTATTTCGGAAGCTCCGGCATTCTGAACTTCTTTGGAATGGGTTTCGGGGCCGCTTCCTGTGGGAACGGCTTCTGCACGAACTTCTTTGAGTCTACGCCCTTCAAGATCGGGGGCGCTCCTGGAATTTGGTCGGCCCTAGAGTTGCAAGTCTCGACCTTCTTATCATTGGCTTCTGTCATTTTCTCGCCCGATTCGATCCTTCTGGTGAGGTCCTCGAGCATTTTTACGATGACGGGATCGGCTATCGACCCATTATTGCTTGATCTCTCCGGTACCTGTTCGGCCGGGGGAGCTGTCCCCGGTGCTACTGTGCTAAGAGTTTTCTGGTGACTTTGCAGCTGAGCAATAGGCAGCTGTTGTGCCTGAAACATTTCAAAAATAACATGAAGGCTAACTTCTCGTTCTTCCCGAGCTAGGGTTTTTTGGGTTTCCTGTTGGTCGCCTTGGTGTATGCTCCTGTTAGTGTGGGGAGCTTATTTCGACGTGTCGAGCGTCGCATGAGACTTTGTCCACCAGAATTGGTCCTGGTGCGTTCTCAAGATTTGGTGGTGGCTCACCAACACCTGGAACAGCCACACCATTCTCTTCGTGGTTCTCAAGGTTATTGTTTATTGAGTCAGACATTCCGACCTGAAATCAAAGATCTTTGGACAAGAAAAAGCGTGAAAGATAACTTGCATTGTGTAATAGAACCAGCAAGAAAATAATCACTATTATTTTTAGCCCCACGTGGGTGCCAAACTGTTTACCGTAAAAATAGTAATAACAATTAAATTTGAGTATGGGACTCTAAAAATACGTGATCTATTTTTATGCTAGTTGTTAAGCAGTTGGTGCTATGCGTGAGACTTAGAAACGAGATAAGAGTTAGGAATAAGGCGATAACCAAACCGATAGGTTAACAATCGGGGCCTCGAGGTCGATTCCGATGCTCGGCTGGGAGCTATCGAAGGCAATCGATGAGCGAATAACAGTTAGGATAAGATCAATGGAGGCTCGTTATGGCCAATGATAAGCAATAAATGATTTGAACAATGAATAGAACACGATAAATATTAGCAATAAATGAGATAACGAGACCAAGAGAAAGTGTTAGAGAGCAGAGAGAATGTTCTAGTATATTTAGTATGGAGTCCAGTGGTGTATAAAATGATAGGGATCTCCTTTATATAGTAGGAGAAATTTCAACGTAGTACAAATATATTAATTACAAAGATATAGAGATGGGACAGCTAGATACTGCCATGATGCGGGCTCAGACTAGCCTGACGGACTTTGTCGGCTCTAGCAGCACGCCTTGGGAACTCCCCATCTCTACCATAGCCGGGGTCAACATTGTCCCAAGATCGAGCGTCGACGAACCTCGAGGGAGGAAACTCGACCTAGCCTTGTAGCGTCGAGCCTTCGAGATGGTCCTCTAAGATGCCTCGATGATGAGGAATTGGACCCTCCGATTTCACGGTATACAACTAGAGCAACATATACTTGATATTGTGTTCATGAATAATTGATCTTTCACATCTTATAGTGCGTTGTACTCCAAAAGTTTTCAGTTTTGGGTCAATTGCACTTTTTTCTTCAAATTACAGCTTGATATGATTTTGTTTTTTTTTTGTTTTTGGTTCTTCATGTTACTATGCTGAATATATTAAACTCTTAATTCAACTACAACAACTTCCACGATCGAAGGCACAGTAGCAAACCAGATAATTAGCATTATTACTATAACATATGCTAAATTCTTCCTCCATATTCTTGCTCGAGCCCTTTCTTCTTCAAAAGTTTTGACCTTATCTAATAAACCCCAAATAACCCTATTCGCTTGGCCAGAAAACTCATCATTAACCCATCTAAAATACTTACATCCACTTTTGTCCTTAAAAAAAATGGTTCAAACTAAAATCGGGAACAACATAGTAAAAATAATTAATTTTAGTTAATTAACACTTACATGTTCAATTTTGCATCCATAGAACCTCCTTTCAGGATTAAATGGAGACCATGAAGTTTTTAATTCACATTCATGACCACACCGGCATGAATCGATTCTTGGTGTGAGGGACATTAACCACAAAATTGAGAGTTTAAGACAAAATTCGAACACTCAATCGAGATTACTTTCAATTTGGAGAGAAGAGTAGAATTTTTAAACCATAAAATCAAGAAAATGGTGAAGTAATAGGGATGGTTTTAAGAGACAAAGTAAAAGGTTTATATAATAGGGAAGGGTATATTTATACCGTTTGTATTTTAACGTTGAAATAGTTTTTGTCAGTATATCTTTAATGTTCACGTGCTCAACAGCAGTGATGCTCACGTTATTTGCCATGTCAGTCAGACGTGTTAAAATGGTACAGTAAAGATAGAGTTAAAGTGTTCCGGTGGTAAATGACTTAGCTGAGGTGTTCAAGTGGAATTTCTGGAATAGTTAAAGTGTCTGTCTATATATAATGCCAATATATTTTAGTATATGCCTTTTAAAATAAATAAAAACATCAAATTCTATTTATTTTTTTAAAAGCCAAAGATAATGTCATACGTAAAAATAACATATTTTTGGAAGCTTTAACATTGGGTTTTTTTTTAAAAGAAAAAAGATTACTCATGATAAATGAATACATAGGGTGTGTTTGGTACGAAGGAAAATGTTTTCCATGGAAAATGTTTTCCTAGAAAATGTTTTCATGGAAAATGAGTGGTTTTATCACTTATTTTCTCTTGTTTGGTTGGTAAGTGGAAAACATTTTTCGGAAAATATTTTCTATTGTTTGGTTAGAGAGTAGAAAATAGTTTTTTTTAGGAAAATATTTTTTATGCAACTCTCCTCACCCCTCCCACCTCCCCCCACCCCTCCCCCTCCCCCACCCCTTCCCGAAGTCTCTAAAAAGTGACACAATCTAAAGGAACTAATGTGATGCTTTACTTTTTAACGCAAAAATCGCGTATTTTCGAACCCGTAAACTTTATAATTTTTAAACCCGTAAACTTCCAAACACATAAACCTCTGAACTCATAATTTTGGAACTTGTAAAATTTTGAGCCTTTAAATCGATAAATAATAAAATTAAAAACTAAAAAATATATTTNTAAAACGAAAAAAAAACAAAAATTTTAATTACAAAAAGAAAAGTAAAAAAAAAATTGTGCGGGGGGAGGGGGGTGTGGGGGGGTGGGGGGTGGGTGGTGCAGAAAAATGAAAAAACAGAAATTTGAAATTGCAAAAAAAAAAATTTAAGGTAAAAAAAATATTTTTTTAGCGGGGGGAGGGGGTGGAGGGGTAGTAGGGTGGATGGTAACGGAAAAACTGAAATTTAAAAAAAAAAAATCTTTTTTTGGAAAGGAGTGGGGTGGGTTGGTGAGGGTGAGAAAGGTTGAGAAAGAGCTTTGGAAAATGTTTTCCCTTCTTTTGATAAGGAAAACATTTTGAATTGATAAGGAAAATATTTTTCAAAACATTTAAGCCAACCAAACATGGGAAAATTGGAAAATATTTTCCTTCGTACCAAACACACCCATAGAGTACATCATTTCTATTATTTAATTCCTAAGTTTCCACATTCAGACAAATTATTGGGGATTGTCTGTGTTTGAAGAATTAATTCAATGATTTGTCCTTCCTGGACTAGGCGGCACGCTAATAAAGCGGCTCTCTCTCTTGCTCGTATAGCTTTATCGTACGCAGCTCGTGTAACTTGGCATTTCTATCCTTCATGTTTAGCTTTTATTTTTTGTTTGGCGTAATGGCTTCCTGGTCATTTAAACTTGTAAGGCTTTTGAAAGCCGATACACAAACTTTGGACTTTCCCATTTGAACATTCAAACTCGTGAAACCCTTAACTAATAAACTCATTTGACCCTTGACCCTACGCGCGTGTATTACACATTCACAGACGTGTCCATCCAGTCAGCAAATGACCAATGGGATTGTTACACGTCAAGGGCGCGAAAACAAACCCCATAGCTGTGCTGGAATAAATTTATTAATTTCTAATTTTTCTTCTATTTCCCTTATTTTCTTCTTCACCATAGCTGTGCAACTTTTACCTAACTCAAGGTACCAAAATGACCCAGCAAACCAAATTAACTACGAAGAGGGCCACAAATCGAACACAAAGGAACAACAATGGATACTTAGAACTGTTCAAGTGAATTAGAGAAAACGAGTAAAAACATGGATAATATATGATCAACAGAAATCTTGAAATTGTACCACGAACCGGAAAAAAAATAACTCGTCGGCGATCTCAAACGATCCTCAACACTCAAACCGAACAACCACAAAAATATCTTTGTCCCTTTGTTTTTTCGCTCACTTCCCCATCTCCTTTTCTCTCATTCTCACTCTCCCAGATCTGTTTCTCTGTCCCTTGCGTGTATGTGNATCCGAAGAGGGGGGGGGGGGGGGGGAAGGCATTGTTAGGCGTAGATGGGGAGGAGGAACTGGTTGGGTTCGTTTGGTCGTTGTTGTGGGTTATGGGTGAAGCCTTGTTTCTGGTCGTTGGGGATGGTGCGAAGATACAGGGGTGGTGTGTAGAAGACAAGATCCAGAGGGGGGGGGGGGGGGGTTGATGGGATTCTTCTTCTTTTTTGGTTTTCCTTATATTTTCTGTTTATTTTTTTGATTTTACAATCTTTTTAATGAATAGTAAGAGATACACGCGTCATTTGAACGTGACTTGTACGCACTATGTCCACGTAAGATAAGTTATCGCCACATAAGCATAGTCAATGGTCAAAGGTGTTTATTAGTTATAGGTTTCACGAGTTTGAGTGTTTAAATAGGAAAGACTAAAGTTTGTGTATCGGCTTTCAAAAGCCCTACAAGTTTAAGTGGCCAAGAAGCCATTTCGCCTTTTTGTTTTGATGCTTCTCATTTAGAGATCAACAGGAAATTTCCCTAACGTAACTCTGTTTTGGCTTAGTTATTTATAAATATTTGTTGCCTTAAGAAAAAATCCAGTACTAAGTTTCCACATATTAACTACTTTTTTTTATTTACTACGAACAATTTTTACATATTAACAATTCTGTTACCATTTAAAATGCAATATTTTACATTACATTCTATTTAAAAAAAAAAAAAAAACTCAAGAATACACAAAAATAACATATATTTCACGGTAAGATTGAAAAAATATATCTTGTTTGTTTAAAGATTAGTACAAGATAAATGAGTAAATAGAGTAGAATGTTTTTATTATTTAACTCCTATGTTTCCATATATTAAATTTCGACGGTTAGAAGAAAGTTTCCTAAATTGTTACAAGTTTGGTTTCTTACAAAGGCAGGGATTTCAGGTAAAATTTGTTGAATATACTTGGGCTTCACGTACTTCCCTAAAATCGAACCTATTACCGTTGATCATAATCAACTCTCTGTTCTATAAATTCAATGCATATTTACTCATAAGTCATAAAGCCCTATTTTATCAGCACTCAAAACTCTCTAGTCTTGGCCGCTGGTATATCATACACTTCTCTTTAATTCGTTTTTTTTTCATCTTCATATACAAGAAACAATGAATATGATGAAGTTAGATGATCTTAGAGAAGGGTATCGATTCCGTCCGACGGATTCAGAGTTAGTGAAATTTCTTTTAAGGTTTGTTGCTAAACAAGAATTGCATGACAATGGTTTTATTGCAATGCATGATGTTTATAAGCAAGAACCTTGGGTAACTTACAGCCATGGCCATTCTACTGGAGGAGTAGAAGATAATTGGGACACAAGTATTTACCGTTATTTTATTACACCAAGAAAGAAGAACAAAGGAAGGTTTCGTAGGACTGTTGGAAAAAGAGGCGGGACTTGGAAACAACAAGATAAGGGAAGAGCTGTTACTATAAAGAGTTGTGATCAGAGGAAAAGAGATTTGATTATTGGACGAATGAAGAGTATGTGTTATACTGAGAAGAATAATACTAAGTGTATTAATTCTGATGATTATAATGATGGTAAGTGGCTAATGAAGGAATATGTGTTGTCTGATCCTATTCTTAATAAGTTCAGTAATTCGGAGCGTAAAGATTATGTTATGTGTGCCATAAAAAAGTTGCCTAAAAGAAGTACTAGTTGTAATTTTAGTCAGAATAGCAATGTTACAACTACTATGGAGTCATGTTCTGAACAAGAGAAGGTGGATACTGAGGTGACTTCTGATATGAATAATTATGTTGTTGATCAGCCATTGATGGTTCAGGACTATTTTGTTGATCAAGCAATCGTAGAATCTGTTGAACCGTTAATGGTGGAAACTGTTGGGATAAATTCGGTTAAGAATCAGGAATATAATGAGGTGATCACTCCTATCTATTATGTTGAAGAACCAATGGAGGAATCTAAGGTGCAAAGTCAAGAGGCTACTGGTGTAGAGAATGGTTCGTCGTTGTTGGGGCTATCTACTTTTTCTCAAATTCAAGAATTTATGACCGCTGACTTTGAGAACGCGATGCAAGAATTTAATGTGCCTGAAATAAAGGATAGACTGGCTGAAAATATGGGTTGTGACACACTATTGGAGAAGAACCAGACACAAGATCAAGAAGAAGAAGGTTGTACTTTTGCTGTTAATGAGGAGCATAATATTACATATGTGGAATCTGAAGCCAAGGCTACAAGTTTTCTTGAACTACTAACTGGTTGCAGGGGTTATGCTATGGGAAACAATCTGGTGCAGTTGGTACCTGATCAATCGACTACAATAACAACAACTATGCTGCCTCAATTCCGAGCTGGAAGTTGGAATCGACTGTATGAACCTTTACTGTCCAAGTCGTTGGTACCTGAATCGACTACTATGCTAAATTCTAATGAAATTGCAACAGGTGAATGTGATACAACACCTTGTTCTATTCAACCAGCAACTGATGTTACCTTGGATTTTGAGGGCCCAACAACCACTGTTGAAGTACCTGAGGTATATTTAGAATCTGAATTGAATACTATTCTGCAATTGGAGGGACCAGACTCTGTTGAACCTGAGGTGCACACACAAGAGGGGGGTGAGTTAGTACTACTCGATGAGGGTACGGGTAACGAGGAGGATGTTTTGACGGGGGAAACAATTACTGAAACAGAATCCAGCTTTTTTTCTGATCTAATGGACGCCATGTTAGATAATGCGCCTATGACGGACAGATTGGCTGCGATGAGGATGGATCAGACAGTAATGTTGGACCAACAATGTTGGGAGTCTAAGATGCATTTACAAGAGATGCTGCTATAAAATATTGGAACTATCTACCTGAAAAGTTTCAGCTAACTTAGTGGACAGTATTAGCTAGGTTCAATTCTTGACTTTGAAAGTGTATATAATGTTTTTCATGGATATGTCTATAACAAATTGTAATAATCTTTCCAGCAATTCATTTGAGGTTTAAACAATAACTGTACATACTGCACTTTTGAAGTAATATCAGTAGTTTCAAGTTGTTTTCTAATTAGTCCTTTGGTTTGCTGCTTTAATTTTGAGATGCTATGTAATGCTATTAGTCCGAATTTAGTGTTCAAACTTTTTATTTAGACAAAGAATCTTCTGTAAAACGAATAAGCTTGATCATGTGTTACAAACTAATTCTACTACTGAAAGAGATGAGCAGATACTTAGCTCTACCATGTTTTAGGTCTCTTCCCCTTTCTTCTTTTACACATTTCATCATATGAGAATTTTCTCCTTTTGCCACTCACATCTAAATTACAGGGTGTGTGCATTCGGTACAAGTTATTTGTCTTAAGAAATTTATTGAATACATACAAATTATTAATCTAGAACCAAATAATTTAAAACAAATTAGAATCCCGAACCCATAATTTTTAGATCCTAACATAACACCACCTCTGCTAAATGGTAGGATCTTTGAATACATAGCTTGTTTTGAAAAATCAAATCACTAACAGAAGTCCTCACAGTAATAATGATTGTTGATTCCTTTCTTTTTTATCTTCATTTTTTGTGGGGTTTCGAGAAAAAAAAGAAATTCAAGATTGGAATTTGTCAGCTGAAAGTTACAACAGAGAAGAATGTTAACATTCTAAATGCTCGTAATCTAATTCAAGTTGCTGCAGAACAAGGTGCAAGTCTTATACTTTTGCCTATGAGTAGCCTTCCCTTCAGTACATCCTTTTAATTTTTAGCTTTAAATATCAATGCTTATTATTGCTATGCTGAGCCTTACCTTACTTTATTACTCCTCCTGTTCAGTTTTATAAAACACTCTTTCCTTTTTAATCTGTTTACAAAGATTGAGACATTTCTATATTCGGAAAACTCTTAAGTGATATATGCCTATGACATGTTTAAGACGACAAGCTCAAAGGGTACTTTTAAGCTATGCACATAGCTCAATAACAATGTTGGACGCGATGATTCAATGTATGTCAACCATTAGTTGTAGGAAATGTGGAATTGCCCTTATTCAACTGACATGTTTGGAAAGTTTGCTGAGGACTTCAATGATTTAGACAGCGCCTCGTCATTTCTTATGTTATCTGAAGTGGCTTCTGCCTTAGGAGTCACCATTATAGGTGGATCGATTCCGGAAAAGGATGCTGGTCAGATGTACAATACTTGCACTGTGTTTGGACCTAATGGAGAGTTAAAGGCTAAGCACAGAAAAGTAAGCTTCTTTTGATAGTTCTCCAAAAGCTTTTGCAAAAGTCAAAGAATGTATATAATGGTAAACTTTGGTTGCACCAAGAAAAAGTTAAAGAGGTGATTGGAAGAAAAGAATTGCAAAACTAGCTAGAAATGTAATTGTGCAATGCCTTTCTGCAGATATATTTGTTTGACATAGGTAAGCCACTTCCAGGAGAAGTTCAATTTAAGGAATCAGACAGCATTTCAGCAGGAGATAAGCCTACAGTTGTTGATACAGGTAGGCAACTGTTCCAAAATATTAGCAGAAAATGTGCAGATAGCTTTCTACTTGAAACTGTACTTTTACAAGTCTTATAACTGAAAATTTTCAGAATTTCTGCAGATTTTGGTTGCATTGGAATAGGAATTTGTCATGATATTCGATTTCCTGAACTAGCAATGGCATGTAGTGCGAGAGGTATGGTGGTTTACATGTTTTATTGTTCTCCTTAATTGCACCGTGATGTCTATAAATATCGATCTTCTTCATATGAGAATCAGGTGCTCATCTAATATGTTACCCTGGAGCATTCAACATGAGTACTGGGGCGGCCCTGTGGGAGCTGGAGCAAAGATCAAGACAAGATGATTCTGCCTCGTCTAGTTGTGAATATCGTTGACCTATAAAGATATCTTGTAGAAATCATAAAGAAACTCTACGAAAGGCCCCCTCCCTGCCCCAATTAACCAGTACTTACTGCTCATTCAACTTTGATTTTGCAGGGCAGTAGATAACCAGGTAATACCATGTTACTTTATAATGATAGACTTCTTTGTCTAGTAATCAAACTGAAAAGACATGTTACTGCATTTGTCATAGCTTTATGTGGCATCTTGCTCCCCATCTCGAGATTCAGCCAGTAGCTACATAATATGGGGTCACTCTACTGTGGTTGGACCGGTATGTTCAGAAACTGTAATGTAAATCTGCAAATAGCTACTTTGGATTGCATATTTCTGTATAATGCAATCAAAGAGATCTATCTTTGTTTTTCTGGTGAGCAGATGGGTGAAATAATTGCAACCACAGGGCATGAGGAAGACGTTATAATTGCTGATATTGATTATGCTGCAATTCAACGGGCAAGGGGATGCATCATTTGTTGTAAAAATTGTCTTTAGAAGATCTTTTATCTTTACTTTTCTTCACTTTGTTTAAAGCGCGTGCAGGGAAAGCCTCCCTTTAAAGAGCCAGAGGCGCGACGATATCTATCAATTTGTAGACTTGCTTGGATAGAAGTGGTAAGAGGTTTTAAGAGTAGGGCATTTTGATCAGATTGCATATCATGGCTAAATGAAGTTCTGAAATGAGATTCTGCAGGAGTTCATCACCTTGCTGGCAACCAGTGCTTGTATCTTCTTTTTATGTTTATTCCAAGAGGCATTTGTTAAGAAGTTTGATAATATTTGTCATTTCATCAAAGATTACTAAAGATTACCAGGGTTTGGGATAGGTGAATCTTATGTCTATGCACAGTATATTCAATATCTCAATAAAATAGTGGCTTGTCATATTGATGGAATACAACATTGCTCTTACAAATTTGAGTCATTGCATGAAGAGAAAATTCCCGGCTATATAATTTCGGATGGTAAAATTGCTCCAAATCGATAGCAGAGGAGTAAAACTGCTCAAATCAAATAGTAGAGGGGTAAATTTGACCCAAATTACTGAAGATAATTGATAAGGGAGGATAAATTTAAACCTTCTGGAATAATAGCGGGCAAATTTGACACTTTTCCCTTATCTACAGTTTGCTAGAACTAAATTTGTAAACCTTGAAGTCCATGCCTCATCAAAGCTAATTTATTGTAATATTGATATCAGACAGTATGATACAAAATGGAGTTGTTGATCTTCATGAAATTGGTGAAACATTATAATTTGATTGTTCAAAAACCCCAAGTCAGTAATACACACGAATAATAATAGCAATCGTTCCTACCCCAGGTTAAAAGGATAAATATAAAACCACCATCTTGTAAATATAGAAACCAAAAACCAAGACTAGCCACTTCTAAGAGCTTCTCATGCTAGATGCATATCAAGCATTTGACATTAACCCTCAGGAGGCTCGGTCACTAGACATCATAATCTGGCAAGGGGCAGTATACGCTGTGCCAAATGAGGACTATCGCCTTTATGAGACAGAAACCCTGGAGCTTCTTTCCTTGATGGAAATCTAAAGTTTAAAGAGTTCTGGAAGATGAGCATTTGTAAGCTTAGTTCTTTTGCTGATCTCGTGCTTCTTCTTCTTGGTTTTGGGCTTCTGGACAATCCCGTGAACTTGGGCCATTGCCCTTCTCTTTGCAGTGTTTGTAGCTGGCTTCATCCCGTTCTTCTGGAGATCCTTTTCAATATCAAGCATGTCACGTGGTAATTCAATACCTCTGAATAGCTGCTTCAAATCATCATCGACCTTAATAGGTACTCGTGGATCATTTGGGAAGGCAATGTCTTCCTGGGAGTCAAAATTTGACAATAGCCAAATTTGACCAGCACTTTTGAGAGCCTGCAGGAAAAAAACTAATATCAGTACATTGAAAGCAAATACTCAAAAGTAGTTTTTTTTTTAAAAATACTCAAAAGTAGGTTGGTATGACAAATGTACCTGAAGGTCCTCCATGACAGTTGGGTATGCATCCTTGAGGTCGATGACAGCAATACCCTCAGGGAATTTTCGTATCAAGATAAGTAGTTGGTCTTTATTCTTCAAGGCATGTTTCGACTGTTGACAAATTATAAGTGAATTAATGTTATTCAAAAAGAACAAGAGATTCAGAGTTGGTTGCAAATCACTTAAAGACGAGTAACCTTAAAAGAGTCTCCTAGAAGACCTAGCTTTACCTTATAAGAGAACCGATTGCCATCATAATATACTTTGAGATTGTTCCTCAAACTGTCAAACACAGCTTTATTGCCATTTATATCAACATGACATGCTTCATTAATCTGTTCTGGTGTGAAAGCTTGCCTTGTCTGCATATATGAAAATTAATCAATTATCAAAGTCTAACTATTACTACTAAACAGAAGACACAGATTTCCCAATAAGATAAGAAGGCAAGCCACTATACTACTCAGGGCAGAGAATCCAGCAAAAATGGAGAATTACGCAACATTCTTGCGGGAATCACCTTCTCAAATTTGAGAGTTTTAAGTACCACAGAAGAACTCCTACCCTCGAATGGACCAAAGAGAAGTTCATTTCCGTTTTATATCTTTTTTCCACGGTTTGGTCTGTGTTATTTTGACAGTAATTCTAGGAAGTTACTTCCAGTAGCATCAGGCAAGGAAAAACGAAACAATAGTGTGTAAACTTAAGCTACCAACTTGAAGCTATAAGAAGAAACACTGCAGGATATGACGTGTTATGCGGTTGTGCAGTAACACCTGCTAGGAAATACGACATCCTAAAATCGGCTCACATGATATTTTGTTAATTACTCAGTCCTTTTAAAAGAAGAACGTCATCACCAAATAAATGTAGTTGAAAGGTATTTCAGAAACTCATTTGAGGCATGTATGTTTATGGTTATTCAACAAACATGCAAAAGACTTGCTTGAAGAAGGAACAGATATTTCAACTAACAATGCGACCATCCACATGTAGCTTAAGTAGGTCTTGCAACCAGTAATCAATGGTTGACACTCTAGAAACACTCTAGACATCCCACAAAAATAATTCCTCAAAAAGAAAAGTCCTCCACTGTAGTTGCATTGTTTTTTTCTTTTTTCCTTTTTAGACTTTCTGTTAATTTTCTCCTTTGATGTGCCCCAATAAAAGCACATTGGGCCAAATAAGTTGCACAATCCAACATTGCACGAATCCTCAGTGGTAGACCTAGTCATAAATCTAAAGACACTAGCCCCAAGGCTAACAGTTCTAAATCTCAACCACTAAATTAGTCTTGACTATCAGCTAGTAATCTCAGTTATGTTGCTCCTTACTTTTAATTCTGTAGGGGCACTTAATCCTAAGCTATTTCCTGTGGGAACGAATTTAGAGGTTCAGCAGTTCTTATGCTTGCTTCTTGGTGCTAAATATTAAGTTAAATCAAGTCCATCATAGCTCTTAATTTAGAAGTTAAAAAATAGCTGGATGGGGTTAAGGAGAAATTGAAAAACAATGAGAAGCAAGTGGAGGAAATATACCTCGAGCAGCAAGTCTATGACACGTTTTATCTGAGCCCCCACGGGAGCTTTCCTTATACTATTTATATGCTGAAGCCTTTCCGTGTCATTTGAAAACTTGACTGCAGGTGCAGGAGATTTTGCATTTGCTACCATTGGTCTTGGAGGAGCTGCCTTAGAAGGCCCTGCTCTGGAAGCTATACTACTAAGGGTAGATTGACACTTCTCTTGTTGCTTCTTGAACCTTTGCAAACTTTCTTGAAGTGAAGCCATCTGGTAAACAATAGAACCCAACAACTATTAGAAATTGCTTGCGAGGCAAACACTCGAGAAACCACTGCATAGCTGAGTGAATGGAAGCATTCTAATAAATACAATTTTTTCTAGAAGTAAAAGTTAAGCTCTCCCTCATAACTTGAGGTTTTTTCCGCAACTCGACACAGCTTTATAGAAGTGAATTTCTTAGTCAGAAAGTGGTCAGCTTCTAAAATTCCTCTTCCAAGGACCTTCCCTACTTTTCTTTTTGGGTCATCCAAAGATGCATCAACTTATAATTAAGGAACAAATAATCCAATCATTCTTTGCCTTCTCAACATCAAATTAGGAAAAAGATAACTTAAGACCCAAAATACAGTGCAACAGAGAAGTAGCTTTATCTGCCCCCAAGGCTTAGTTCAAGTGGCAAAGGCTGTGGGACTTGTGACTTAGGGTCACAGGTTAGAGCCATGCGACATCAAAACTAAGTCTGGTATTTAAGTGGAGACGGGTAGAGGGGTGGACCCTTCATCCCAAAGTTTCAAAGGTTGCGGTTGGTCCTAAAGGCTGGCCCCAGATGAATTTCTCGGTCATAAAAAAAAATTAAAAAAAATAAAAAACTTTATCACTATTTCGCATTCGAGTCTGTCGAAAACACAATGAGAATTCAATTATTCATCAACATAATGAGCAGGCACCTTAATTAGAGACAGGGATTTCTAAGTTCTCGCAAGATAAATTTCTTTTATAACCAAGTCTGATTCGATCACTCTTTCTCATAGAAAACTTTAAACCCTGTTAGCTAATGAAAATTCCATTATTTTGTATTTGCACTATAAGCCTTACAAGTTAGTATAGCAGCAGGACCATGTATTATTCCTTCAATTTCAACTCTAAAGAGACATGAATAAGCAAGAATACTATATGGGTCTTGGAGTTAACTGTAACTTATCACCCTTTAAATCATATATAGTATTTTCTTTACATAAAATCAAAACTTTGAAGCAGTAAAGTCCTCGACTTATTCTTTTTCTTTGAAGGCCCAAACACAATAATGAATCGATCGATCAATCAACCACATCTTAATCTCAAACTAATTGGGGTTTCTTATATCAATCCTCTGCATCCGTTACGCTCTATATTAAGGCCCAATCACAATAATAAGCACAAAAATTAAGCTTCCAAAAAAGATAATAAGCACAAAAAGAATTTTGGGCTTAACCTTGTACACGATAGAGAGGAGGAATTCGCCGGATAAAACGTCCGGGAACGCCGGCGGGAATCAACAACGGCGGCGATTAAGAGAGAGCAAGGATTTGGTGATGGGGCTTTGAACAGAAAATCTATTGAATGGGAATCGGGTTGGCTTCGGAGATGATTTAAAGTTGACACGAAAGTATAGAATATCAGTTTGATCCCTTAAAAATTGGAAAATTGATACCTAAACCCCTTATGTTTAGGAAAGAGTTATTTCCACCGTCTAAAAAATAACGGGTGAAAAATAGCACGGTCTAGCTAGTTTTCGGACTGGTCATTCGAAAATAGCCAGCGTTTACCAAGTCAATGAAAAATAGCCACTATTTTGCTACAACAGAGACCGGTCCAACATAACATACTGGAGTTCAGTGCACCTGTGTATGAACTTCCAGCATAATATGCTGGAACTCCAACACACGGAAAGTTCCAGCATAATATACTGGATATTCGAGCACTTGTGTATGAACTTCCAGCATATTATACTGGACCGGTATACTTTGCTGGAACTCCAGTATATTATGCTGGAGTTCTAGTGTACTTATGCTGGAACTCCATCATATTATGCTGGAGTTCCAGCATACTTATCTGGAACTCCATCATATTATGCTGGAGTTCCAGCATACTTATCTTGGAACTCCAGTATAATATGCTGGATTTCAAGTATATTTATGCTGGAACTCCAGCATAATATGCTGGCGTATTTTCCGGGTTTTGAACAGTATTTTCGCTCAGATTTATCTTTACATGGTGGCTAAATATCGATTACTTTTAAAACTGGATTATTTTTGAACGACCAGTTGTAAATCTGGCTATTTTTGAATTTCACCCTAAAATTTATTGGAAAATAAAATTTAAGTAAACAGAACTACCTAAATGGTACTTTTGAAGTTTGAATCATATGCATTATTTGTACTCAAGTATTTAGCTCCCGTAAACTTTTTTTTGATAATATTCTTTGTTCATAGATTATGATCAGTTTTTGATTTCAAGTTTCCAAAATCTAGTTTAGGGGAGTTTTGGGGTGAAATTTTTTCTTCCATTCACCAAACTTAAAAACAAAAATCAAATAAAATACATGTCCAAATACAATTTCAACTTTCAAAAATTATTTTTCAAAAACTATTTTTTCAAGTTTCAATCAAATTTATGTTTAAACGCTATCTTAAAATATGTTAAAACTTAGAACACACAAATTGGGACAAAAGGAATAGCCTCTTCATTTTGGTCGAAGAATATTCAAACATACATTTTCCCAGGAATAACTCGTTGGCCAATAGAAGATTGAATTATGGAAAAAATATTTTTGTACTTCGCTATTCACACTAGATCAATAAATATAAGACTTATGTTTTGTATGTAAATTTTTTATCACTTAATTATAATTAAGTAACAAATATTTTCACTTTAATTTATAATATTTAATAAAATTAAATTATTTCATTTTATGTAAATATGATTTAACCGCTGAGAAGTATGAATTATAAAATATTTTAATTGTTCAAATTTAGGATATGCAACCGATATCTTCCAAGAGATAGTCCCATGGCAAAATGAATTCGATGGTAGTATCACAAATTCAAATTATAATGTGTACATTATTTAGTTACGTACTGTGGATCTTTACTCCTATGTTACTAATGTGAAAAACCGAGATGATTGAGACGGTCTTGAAAAGCCTAATTTTAATTATATAAAATAAACTAATGAAAAAATTTATGTGGTACAAATTTTATACGATAACAGCGGAACCGAACCATTGACATCCCTACTTAAGTATTATCGTGATTATCACTTCCCGCTAAGATTTTGGCATAGGATGGTAAAACATACGGAGAAGGGAAGTTCAATGATAATACAAAGATCCTACCATTTAGCAGAGGTGGTGTTATGTTAGGATCTAAAAATTATGGGTTCGGGATTCTAATTTGTTTTAAATTATTTGGTTCTAGATTAATAATTTGTATGTATTCAATAAATTTCTTGTTTT
>NC_031995.1:69446782-69483751 GCF_001879085.1 Nicotiana attenuata | reverse complement strand
AAAATAGCCAGCGTTTACCAAGTCAATGAAAAATAGCCACTATTTTGCTACAACAGAGACCGGTCCAACATAACATACTGGAGTTCAGTGCACCTGTGTATGAACTTCCAGCATAATATGCTGGAACTCCAACACACGGAAAGTTCCAGCATAATATACTGGATATTCGAGCACTTGTGTATGAACTTCCAGCATATTATACTGGACCGGTATACTTTGCTGGAACTCCAGTATATTATGCTGGAGTTCTAGTGTACTTATGCTGGAACTCTATCATATTATGCTGGAGTTCGAACATACTTATCCTGGAACTCCAGTATAATATGCTGGAGTTCAAGTATACTTATGCTGGATCTCCAGCATAATATACTGGCGTATTTTCCGGGTTTTGAACAGTGTTTTTCCTCAGATTTATCTTTACATAAAAAGTGGCTAAATTTCAATTACTTTTGAAACTAGGCTATTTTTGAACGACCACTTGTAAATCTGGCTATTTTTAAATTTCTCCCAGTAAATTTGGACATAGATTCCTTAAAATTTGGTTAAAATAGCACGGTATAGCCAGTTTTCGGACTGGTCATTCAAAAATAGCCAGCGTTTACCAAGTCAATGAAAAATAGTCACTATTTTGCTGCAGCAGAGACCGGTCCAGCATAATATACTGGAGTTCGGTGCACCTGTGTATGAACTCCAGCATATTATGCTAGACAAGTATACTTTGCTGGCTCCAGTATAATATACTGGAGACTGGAGCACCGGTGCTCCAAACTCCAGTATATTATGTTGGACGGTATACTTGCTGGAACTCCAGTATATTATGCTGGAGTTCTAGTGTACTTATGCTGGAACTCCATCATATTATGCTGGAGTTCCAGCATACTTATCTTGGAACTCCAGTATAATATGCTGGATTTCAAGTATATTTATGCTGGAACTCCTAGCATATATGCTGGCGTATNAATACAATTTCAACTTTCAAAAATTATTTTTCAAAAACTATTTTTTCAAGTTTCAATCAAATTTATGTTTAAACGCTATCTTAAAATATGTTAAAACTTAGAACACACAAATTGGGACAAAAGGAATAGCCTCTTCATTTTGGTCGAAGAATATTCAAACATACATTTTCCCAGGAATAACTCGTTGGCCAATAGAAGATTGAATTATGGAAAAAATATTTTTGTACTTCGCTATTCACACTAGATCAATAAATATAAGACTTATGTTTTGTATGTAAATTTTTTATCACTTAATTATAATTAAGTAACAAATATTTTCACTTTAATTTATAATATTTAATAAAATTAAATTATTTCATTTTATGTAAATATGATTTAACCGCTGAGAAGTATGAATTATAAAATATTTTAATTGTTCAAATTTAGGATATGCAACCGATATCTTCCAAGAGATAGTCCCATGGCAAAATGAATTCGATGGTAGTATCACAAATTCAAATTATAATGTGTACATTATTTAGTTACGTACTGTGGATCTTTACTCCTATGTTACTAATGTGAAAAACCGAGATGATTGAGACGGTCTTGAAAAGCCTAATTTTAATTATATAAAATAAACTAATGAAAAAATTTATGTGGTACAAATTTTATACGATAACAGCGGAACCGAACCATTGACATCCCTACTTAAGTATTATCGTGATTATCACTTCCCGCTAAGATTTTGGCATAGGATGGTAAAACATACGGAGAAGGGAAGTTCAATGATAATACAAAGATCCTACCATTTAGCAGAGGTGGTGTTATGTTAGGATCTAAAAATTATGGGTTCGGGATTCTAATTTGTTTTAAATTATTTGGTTCTAGATTAATAATTTGTATGTATTCAATAAATTTCTTAAGACAAATAACTTGTACCGAATGCACACACCCTGTAATTTAGATGTGAGTGGCAAAAGGAGAAAATTCTCATATGATGAAATGTGTAAAAGAAGAAAGGGGAAGAGACCTAAAACATGGTAGAGCTAAGTATCTGCTCATCTCTTTCAGTAGTAGAATTAGTTTGTAACACATGATCAAGCTTATTCGTTTTACAGAAGATTCTTTGTCTAAATAAAAAGTTTGAACACTAAATTCGGACTAATAGCATTACATAGCATCTCAAAATTAAAGCAGCAAACCAAAGGACTAATTAGAAAACAACTTGAAACTACTGATATTACTTCAAAAGTGCAGTATGTACAGTTATTGTTTAAACCTCAAATGAATTGCTGGAAAGATTATTACAATTTGTTATAGACATATCCATGAAAAACATTATATACACTTTCAAAGTCAAGAATTGAACCTAGCTAATACTGTCCACTAAGTTAGCTGAAACTTTTCAGGTAGATAGTTCCAATATTTTATAGCAGCATCTCTTGTAAATGCATCTTAGACTCCCAACATTGTTGGTCCAACATTACTGTCTGATCCATCCTCATCGCAGCCAATCTGTCCGTCATAGGCGCATTATCTAACATGGCGTCCATTAGATCAGAAAAAAAGCTGGATTCTGTTTCAGTAATTGTTTCCCCCGTCAAAACATCCTCCTCGTTACCCGTACCCTCATCGAGTAGTACTAACTCACCCCCCTCTTGTGTGTGCACCTCAGGTTCAACAGAGTCTGGTCCCTCCAATTGCAGAATAGTATTCAATTCAGATTCTAAATATACCTCAGGTACTTCAACAGTGGTTGTTGGGCCCTCAAAATCCAAGGTAACATCAGTTGCTGGTTGAATAGAACAAGGTGTTGTATCACATTCACCTGTTGCAATTTCATTAGAATTTAGCATAGTAGTCGATTCAGGTACCAACGACTTGGACAGTAAAGGTTCATACAGTCGATTCCAACTTCCAGCTCGGAATTGAGGCAGCATAGTTGTTGTTATTGTAGTCGATTGATCAGGTACCAACTGCACCAGATTGTTTCCCATAGCATAACCCCTGCAACCAGTTAGTAGTTCAAGAAAACTTGTAGCCTTGGCTTCAGATTCCACATATGTAATATTATGCTCCTCATTAACAGCAAAAGTACAACCTTCTTCTTCTTGATCTTGTGTCTGGTTCTTCTCCAATAGTGTGTCACAACCCATATTTTCAGCCAGTCTATCCTTTATTTCAGGCACATTAAATTCTTGCATCGCGTTCTCAAAGTCAGCGGTCATAAATTCTTGAATTTGAGAAAAAGTAGATAGCCCCAACAACGACGAACCATTCTCTACACCAGTAGCCTCTTGACTTTGCACCTTAGATTCCTCCATTGGTTCTTCAACATAATAGATAGGAGTGATCACCTCATTATATTCCTGATTCTTAACCGAATTTATCCCAACAGTTTCCACCATTAACGGTTCAACAGATTCTACGATTGCTTGATCAACAAAATAGTCCTGAACCATCAATGGCTGATCAACAACATAATTATTCATATCAGAAGTCACCTCAGTATCCACCTTCTCTTGTTCAGAACATGACTCCATAGTAGTTGTAACATTGCTATTCTGACTAAAATTACAACTAGTACTTCTTTTAGGCAACTTTTTTATGGCACACATAACATAATCTTTACGCTCCGAATTACTGAACTTATTAAGAATAGGATCAGACAACACATATTCCTTCATTAGCCACTTACCATCATTATAATCATCAGAATTAATACACTTAGTATTATTCTTCTCAGTATAACACATACTCTTCATTCGTCCAATAATCAAATCTCTTTTCCTCTGATCACAACTCTTTATAGTAACAGCTCTTCCCTTATCTTGTTGTTTCCAAGTCCCGCCTCTTTTTCCAACAGTCCTACGAAACCTTCCTTTGTTCTTCTTTCTTGGTGTAATAAAATAACGGTAAATACTTGTGTCCCAATT
Source organism: Nicotiana attenuata (assembly GCF_001879085.1). Lineage (NCBI taxonomy): Eukaryota > Viridiplantae > Streptophyta > Magnoliopsida > Solanales > Solanaceae > Nicotiana > Nicotiana attenuata. The sequence continues at coordinate 69,479,877 of NC_031995.1, read as the reverse complement.
ATCTTCTACTCCTCCAGTAGAATGGCCATGGCTGTAAGTTACCCAAGGTTCTTGCTTATAAACATCATGCATTGCAATAAAACCATTGTCATGCAATTCTTGTTTAGCAACAAACCTTAAAAGAAATTTCACTAACTCTGAATCCGTCGGACGGAATCGATACCCTTCTCTAAGATCATCTAACTTCATCATATTCATTGTTTCTTGTATATGAAGATGAAAAAAAAACGAATTAAAGAGAAGTGTATGATATACCAGCGGCCAAGACTAGAGAGTTTTGAGTGCTGATAAAATAGGGCTTTATGACTTATGAGTAAATATGCATTGAATTTATAGAACAGAGAGTTGATTATGATCAACGGTAATAGGTTCGATTTTAGGGAAGTACGTGAAGCCCAAGTATATTCAACAAATTTTACCTGAAATCCCTGCCTTTGTAAGAAACCAAACTTGTAACAATTTAGGAAACTTTCTTCTAACCGTCGAAATTTAATATATGGAAACATAGGAGTTAAATAATAAAAACATTCTACTCTATTTACTCATTTATCTTGTACTAATCTTTAAACAAACAAGATATATTTTTTCAATCTTACCGTGAAATATATGTTATTTTTGTGTATTCTTGAGTTTTTTTTTTTTTTTTTAATAGAATGTAATGTAAAATATTGCATTTTAAATGGTAACAGAATTGTTAATATGTAAAAATTGTTCGTAGTAAATAAAAAAAAAGTGTTAATATGTGGAAACTTAGTACTGGATTTTTTCTTAAGGCAACAAATATTTATAAATAACTAAGCCAAAACAGAGTTACGTTAGGGAAATTTCCTGTTGATCTCTAAATGAGAAGCATCAAAACAAAAATAAAAGCTAAACATGAAGGATAGAAATCCCAAGCTACACACGATAAAGCTATACGAGCAAGAGAGAGAGCCACTTTATTAGCGTCCCGCCTAGTCCAAGAAGGACAAATCATTGACTCAATTCTTCAAACACAGACAATCCCCAATAATAGTACCAATAATTTGTGTGAAAGTGGAAACTTAGGAGTTAAATAATAAAAACGATCTACTCTATTACTCCCTCCAGTTCAAAATAAGTGATTTTCTGGCATTTTTTTCTGGTCCAAAATAAGTGATTTTTACAGATTTCAAGAGAGCATTAAATTTTTTTTTCCTATATTGCCCCTGGAGTAAACATTGTTGGAATATGTATTATTAGAGTGTTTATTTCCAATGCAATTGAATTCTTCCATATGATCAGATTCACGTTTCCACTTCTCTAGTTCTGTTACTCTTCAACTATGGAATACTTGTTAGGAGTAGTATAAAACTTGATTATCAAGCGTTGAAATGTTGGTGGGAAATGTATAAAACTCTTAAACCTTCTTTTATAAGAGAATTCTTGGTGGGAAATGTTGAAATTTTTGGCTCCATTTTATATTTTGTTGATATTTTAAAATTAAAATTCTAGACAAATTGAGATTCTTGCTGAAAATTTGAAATCATTTTTCAAGCGTTGCTTCGTCTGACAAATTGAGATCATTGCTAATCATGAATGTTCTGCCGTTGCGTCTTCCATTTGCTTCATTCAATGTTTAGTGAGAGTTGAGAATAATCACATCCCAAATCCCAAAATGGATAGCAAAGGATAGTATGGTCATTTTTATTGATAATAAATGCTAAAAGGTCATTTTTTTAATATGTGTGAAAATACCCAGAAAATCACTTATTTTGGACCGGAGGGAGTATTCATTTATCATGAGTAATCTTTTTTCTTTAACCAAAAAAAAAAAAAAAAAAACGAATTTTAAAGCTTCCAAATACATGTTATTTATGACATTATCTTTCGCTATTTTGTAAAATAGAATTTGATGTTTTTATTTAATTTTAAAGGCATACACTAAAATAATATTCATTCTTAATATAGCAAATGTTAAAATTTTATGGAATATAAAGATTTAAAAGACTTCGTTGTTTATATTAAATACATATATAATTCTGAGTATATTTTCACTTTTTTATTATTGAAAGTTCCCTGTCATTAAAAACAAGAAGATTGAACGATCATAACAAAATTCATTGCTTCTTTTACTTTTTGCTAAGTCTGTTAGCACCACACTGACGAGGCATAGACGGGGTTGGAGAGAAAATGATCACAAAAGTCATATCTGGAAACACCAATTATATATAGCTTCATTTCTATTTACTTTCGCCCATCAAACACCTCTCAATCCTAGAAGTTAAAATCTTTCATGGTACATTATATGACATTTAGGAAAATCAACTTTCCAATCCCTATACATGTATAAATGCAAGCTGACAGTTTCTTGAAGAAGTGTGTGCTAATAAGCTACAAAGCTCTCATATTTTTTAGCAACTCTTGATACCATGAACCATGAACACTGGCTGACACAGTCGCCACAACCAACAGATTTTCCATGGCATCAACCAGCTTTCCTGTGAGTAGAGTGGCACCTACACGTTTCAGGGTGTTCTCCGCCAATCGCCTACCCTCAGCTCCAGTTCCTCCAAGTATACTTGCTCTAGCTGCCAAGAAAACAGTGCGGGAAACTCGAATGAAAATGGCATCCCCTGCTCGCAAGCTCTTAGCTAACACGTTCACCATGATCTCCTTCCTTGCTTGGCGCTTCTCTGGCTCATCACCTTCTAGGCAAAGGTCCATTGTCTCAACAACTTCAGTTATACCAGCATCCTCCACATTATCGAGAAGTTCAAACAGCCATTTAACAGATTTAGCTACTATATCTTCCATGTCTGAGGGGCTGGTAACCAGAGATTCAGCAAGAAGAGTCTGCCGCAAAACCAACATGCTGCAAAAGCGAAAAAACCAATCAGCAGAGGATATAATAAGCAAAGAGGCCCCCCTCCACCATATCCCCTGTCCTTTTTCCTATGTTGGGAGATACCCAAAGGGCAACATCACAAGGCAAAACCTTAAAAGGGTTTCAACAAACTGAACCTTCCAGTTGAAAGCAAAGAGTCATGGATAGCAAGTGAATTGACACTAGTAACAAGTTTAATGATGGAAAGTTGCAATTCACCACTTTCTAACTCTAAAGCAGATATACTACTCACAATGGACCTCATGAGGAATTGAAGATTGACCAGCATATTCTATTAAGACTTCCCTCATCATATGTTAAAGTCTACATCTCACCCAGTTGAAAGTATCCACAACTTTGTGACAATATATATACTAGCCTAACGCACAGCTGCAACACATATAAGAATAATGCATACTGCTTTAGATTTGTAGCTACCTACAAATTGCTACGTCTCACCTCCGAAGTACAATTTATGGAAGTCGCTAGGGGAAATCCATCCTTTTCCCTAAGATGTCCAAAATTAGAATTAAATTTTACATTTATAGCTAATAGGAAACCCTTGTGAATTACCAAAGACAGTTTCCTTTGACCAAAAATAGGATCTAAACCAAGAAAATATTGAAGAGAGCACTTTTGCTTTAGGATGAGACCAACCGGCAACAGCCCTTCTGAAATGCAACTTACGAGTCATTAACATAACCCAACAATGAGGAGAATGAAGAAATTAAATTTCTGATCAGAAAAGAGGAGCATCATAAATATTGAAATGTGTATTGTACATAATCAAAATATGCAGGAGAAAGGAGCTAGAAGGAAAGAAAAGTAAGAGCACCTAGTACAGATTACAATGATTTTCTGGAGGAAAGCTTGGACAGCTCTCAATCTGGAGAAATTCAATTTCAAAGTCTCTGGTAGTGTTTCCACAGTCAACCCCTCAATTTCACAGACTAGTTGCAACAAACCAAGCCTTAAGAACAGATCAACCTTCTCTCCCTTGCATTCTGGTTGTTCGAATGCTGAAACACAATGTTTCGGCATGTGATAAAAAACTGAGTAATGCTTATGTTGTGTTTAGGTACTTTCACATAAACACAGATAGAGATCGAGAAAATGAAAAAGTATCAAAGTTACTAACCATTGGTCTTCAGGTTTGGAGGATCTTCTGATATCCTAAGAGAGCTACCTCCAGCTCGAAGTGTGATTGGAGCTTTCTCCGAAGAATGTGCCCCGCTGCTCAACCTCAGAGCTGACAATGAATTCAGGTGGTCATCCCACTCTTGCTCAGCCACTAACATAACAGCAGAGAGCCATTGCTTCACCAACGGTAGAGAGATAGGAGCCTCAACAGGAGGACCATAACGGTTGGAGAAAGCACTTCTAAGATATTCAATACCAGTGGGTCCCTTGATGAAAGGTTCTAACATTTTGATGCGTGCTTTGCTTATTTCACCTTTGAGTTTCTGAAGGAATATGTTAGGAATCATCAAATGAAAATACTCACATAAGGACAAGTTACAGCACAGAGAAGGCCAATATAATGATTTCTCTTCTTCTTATTTCCTGGTTGAAAGTCAAATATCAGGATTCATTTAAGAAAATTAAGCTCAATTTTGGACTTGCATTTACTCAAGGAGGCTCAGTCAAAACAAGTTATGCCACATTTTTTCTGAGAAGGAAAAAAAGAATGTGGCATAACTTGTCTTGACTGAGTCACATTAAGAGCACTTAATAATGTGTTACAAGAGGCAAAATGTGTCGAGAGCTGGCATAAAATTGGTGTTAAGCAATAGATAGGAATTAATTAGTTTTCCATCTGACCTATTTGGTTTAGCCTTGAAATTCAAAACTTTCAACAAGTAATGATATGTGGAGGGCTTAAGAATCGAAAGATGTTTACATTCTTTTGTTCCTTCTCTTTCTGTATACTAATAAAGTTTCTCTCTCTAAACTACATCTAACACTCTCTTCCTTTACTTTTTCTTTTCCATCCAAAAAGAATTCAGACCAGAGAAAATAGTAATTATTTAATACTCACCTTAATCTGCCTTAGAACAAATTGCAAACCCTTGATAACCAAAGCAGCAAACAAAGAAGTGGTGTTTTCTCCACCCTGATTACTTTCACCTAGCTCTTTCAGGAATTTATGGTGATTACTCTTCAATTCATCTTCATACGATGGTGCTGAGAGTTTCCGCAAAGTAACCAATGCAAATTCCAAAATCCTTCCAAAATAATCCATGTCCAATGTGCCTGAGTTTAGAACCTGATAATATGAGAAAATAAGAAACAAATGCAAGTCAGACAGTAAGCAACATTAACAAACCGCTATCGTGGCAGCTATCTAATTGTACCAGCAAATTTAGTACCTGTGATAGGATATCAATATCAATGGTTTCGACTATTTCCTGTCTCCAACTCGGAGGAGACATCTCACATAGTTCATCTTGTATTTCCTTAATAAGCTTGAGAACCCAACTGTAATCAGGGTTATCCTGATTCAAGGATTGCATAACACCATCCCAGAAAGCCTTTTCCATTGTCTCTTTCACTATAGCCTATAAACGCAGAGCAAGATAATGTAGGTAATTTTTCTCTGTTTATATCGAAAAGCTTAACAAGCCTAGGTAACTACATAATAGAGATGAAACAACTATCCATTAAGTAAAGGCAAGTTATTTACCTTAACACTCTCTTGGTCTTCACTAATGATCTCCAAGCCACAACCCTTGTGGACAATTTCATTCACAAGCACTTCATTCTCTGTCGCAAGTAATGAACCAGTAGATATGCTTTTATGAAGGGTTCCAGAACCATGTTTGTCGCACAAATATGAATCATCTTCCACAGACACGGGGCAAGAAATGCCCTGTGTAAAATTACACCTTTCATTTACATCGAACTCCCCTGAATTCTTGATATCAGAGTTGTCGAATGAACCAGCTAAACTAGGAGAAGCAGTCTCCACGGAGTCAATAAACCTAGACCGCAGCTCAGAAAGAGCATGTTCCAGACGTTCAACCCCAGTATTACCACCCAGCAGCTGAACCTTTGCCGAAATAAGTTTCTGATTCTCAATCACCTGTAACAGTAAGTTAGCTTCACAGAATTGAGCCAATCAACATGTAGTATCCATTCCCAATTCAGTGTTCCATTTTCACCAGAAAATCAATAAAACGAAATTTTGAAAATATAAACAATTTGATATAGAGAATGCTAATAATCAAGATAATAATTTAATATAGACAAGTGGGAAGAATGAGAGGCCAGAACTTGAAATTTATTTTTCCTGAGACTGAAAACCTAAAAGGCAGCTGTGAAGTAACTTGAAACAAGACTGTTTGCGTTATATAACAAACAGAATGTCACAAACTGCCAATACGAAATAGAAATCTCAACTTTTAGGAAAGTGGACATTATTGGGACGACAAAAATGAAAAGATGGACATTCAGTATTGGAACAAGGGAATAAGAGTCATCAAAGGTGAATTTCCAGAACAAATCATGTTTGCAACGCTCACCTGCCTCTGGAAAGAACTGAATTCAACTGTGAGATCATTGTAATCTCCCATAACCTGCTTGCAAGTCTGCATCAAGGAGAGCTCCAGTTGGCAAGCAGTTTTTGTCAAATCCTCCTCTAATAACTTGACATCCTTAACTTTCCACATCACAAAGTGAAACAGATAAGAGCACCATGCTTTATCAAAAGCTTTTAGCTGAGAATTAAAAGCCAGCCTCACTGGCCTTTCTTCTCCTGTAGATTCAATGGGACCTCCTATAATAATTTTAAGCAGCAATTCAAACTCTTTAACAAAGATTCCAGCAGATTCAGCAAGAGCAATTTCAGACTGCCCCTTCTCAGTGAAAACTAAATCTGGATGTCCCAAAATCATATATGCACAGAGAACTACTCTGGCTGGGTACCTTGATAACTTGTCTGGAGCAGCCACTTTCCCTTTAGATGGGCCTGAGGAAGCGACACGCTTAAGAAGATGATCAATATTTTCAAAAAAAAGTACATCTCTGGAACCGAGAAGCTCATGTTTGATACTAATGCGGCACTCCAGTCGATCGAGTAACCCTTTTGCCTTTTGGATGGTCACATTTGACCCCATTTTCACTGCTAGTTGCTCAAAAGGCATTCCTTCAACAGATTTTCTGTTAACTTTTAGGGTCATATATGCTTTAGCCAATGAAAAAGTTGTTCGTCTTAGTTGGATAAACCGCCTCCAGCACCTGGAAATCATAATAATTATTGAGGTACTGCATATAAGGCTACAATGAGGAATGCAAGAGGACAACCACAATGCATGACCCATGCTATTGAGGAAGCCAATAAATAACAAGTTATATGTACATTATAAGATAGACTATTGAGTTCCTCTTTACATACAAGAATGCCCAAGTATGAAAAGCGGAAAAGATGACACCACCTCACAGTGGTAGTTAGCACATCAGAACAGAGGGAACAAACACAAAGATTGCATGTATTCCTTTTGTCTTTTCTTTTTTAAATTAAGATTGTGACGTATATTTCTTTTCTTAAAAATAAAAAGAATATGTATTTCTCAAAGAAAAAGAGCAGCAATGATTGCTTTGTATTTTAACCATCACGCAATATTCTCAACTCCTAGGATATGCTTCAAAGTTTACTGTTTCTTGGAAGAGGATCTAATTAAGGGCAAGCTGTTCTTGCCATTTGCTTTATCCTTAATGCATGGTACAGAATTCAGTACAAGAACAGGTTGATTACGCCATCCCTCCCATAATTTGTAGAACCAACTACATATGTGAGTAAACTGTAAGATATCTTTAAGATGCAAACTGACCTCAAAGCCACAGCCTAACTCCTCAGAACCACAAGAAAGAGATAGAGTGCTAATAAAAGAATGGACGTAGCGAAATTTGACAATATATGCTCTGCAAGAATTATGACTATCCCTTCTTTTTTACACGGTAGTACCCGGGCCAGCTTTCCCGCACCTCGACTATTAACTATTCCACGGGATCCCTGCTATCTTCCACCAGCACGTATACAAAGTAAATCTGCCCATCAAAACTTAAACATAAGGGAAAAAATCACCTAGAGTTTTTTGTCTCTATTGAGATTTAAACCCTGGTCACCCATGGTTCTCACCAACTTCATTGACTGCTAGGTCACACACTCGTGTGCACGAATTATGAACTTTCTCAAGAGCTTATTTGAAAGGATATCGAAGTTCAGTACAACATACACTCCCATTTCACATTATGGAAGCCTAATAAACTTAGATACCACTGCTATTGCCTAATTGAACCTAGTATGTTGCAGCAATAAATGTTCTTGAAATGCCCCTTCCAACCTACTTTTAAACATATTTGCTGAAGGAAGGGATGGAATAGTCTGGAACTCGACTTTCCATTCAGTTCACTGATTTCCTTCCTTGATTAATTAAGGGCAAATGACAAATGCCTACTTTTAGTTTACAATTGATATCAGCATTGGTGATCTACAAGAAGAAACATAAAAAACAATGCATGCAAACATAAAGAAAGTAGCTCAGAGCTCCAAATTTACCTTGCTAGCTTAATAGACAAAAACTCCCCCCACGCAATTATGTCTGAACAGGCGCGACGTGAACTTAGTAGACTTCTCCTCTGCTTTAAATATTCTGCTCTAAGCCTCTTAGCCTAGCGATTACAACAATATTAGACATTGGTAAAGCAATGATAGCTTGCACTTTCTTCATGTGAGAAAAAATTTAAAATCCAATAAGAACGGACGCCAAATATATTGGGTTGTGAACATGTTTGTCAGTAACACCAGTCAGACAACACTCAGGCACATGTCTCATGCTAACTCGGTGTTGTCGTACCTTTTTAATGCATTAATTGAACATGGACACATCTGTCACTCTACTAGACCCCAAGAAGACATTACTTTCAAGTATGATGTTTGTGTGAAGAATAGGTTTAGGTATATAGAAGGAACTTTATGAAAGGGTAAAAATTGGTTTAGTAGTAAAGAACTAATGAAAAACAGACTCTATAATTACCATTATCAGACCAAGCCTTAGCTTCGGAAACGAAGATAGGTACATGAATAGATTTAGACAATTGGTGAATTAAATGCTCTCGATTAGCATGTCAAACTCGTCAAATGCTCTTTTTAATTTTTAATCTGATTTCAAAACAACCCTTATACCCAAAACAATGTTCAATGACTTGAGCTCTATTACTTGTGAGGTTAGAACAAATGCAAAAGCAGGAGTGCTTCTCTGAGTTTTTGTATATCTTATGAAAATTCCCTCTGTAAGTTTTTTCCCCTTTATTTGTCCTCCTATTCATGTCGAATCCCTTATATCTTCAAGCTTGCACTCCTGAATCCATGTCTTTGTATGTGCTACAGAGCCTACTACCTAATTAATGTGACAGAACACGTAGTAATCTTGCACAATCCTTTAGATTACTGCATACCTTTTGGAGACGATCCTCCAGCTGATCCTTTAGTCTTATCCTCTCAATCTCCCGTTGACTAAATACAGAGTTTGCTATCTGCTTAACTTGTAATACTCTTGCACGTGCCTTTGATCTCTCTGCTTCCAGCAATCCCAACCGCTTCTTTTCAGCAGCAGCTCGCTTCTGATGAATAGCAGCCCGGACACACTCCCTGTATTTGCTCTCTTGCATTACCCTCCTCATTAACAACTGTGAAATCCTTTCCTTTTTTGCAGCCTTCCGTTGCCAACAAGCTTTAAGAAGAAGACTCCGATTCAATTCTGCCCGCTGAACTCGTGACTCGACCTTATTTCCCAGCTCATCACGTTCTTTCTCAAAACGCATTTCGACAGCATTTTTAGCCGCTTGTCTAAGCTCGTCTAATCTTGCTAGGCGCTTCTGAACTTTTGCAAGGATGCTTAACCTGCTTGAATAACAATTAACAAGTACAAAGCCATTAACATCCATAAGTTTCTCAATATTTGACAGGTGTAGGAAGTTGCATGTACAATTATTAGACTGAGGCAACCAGTAAAACAATAGGTTGGGCTTCAACTTGTCATCGTGGAAGCCCACCCCTTACCCAAAGGTTAATTACGCTTGTTATAGTCCTCACATTCTTCCAAATTCGGCCTTTTAACCTCATCCTTTATTCTCTTCCACACAAAAATCCACTATGTCACGTGATATACATTTAATACAATTAGAGACTGCTAATTTTAACTCCAAATTATCCAACTGTAGTTAAAAGATAACCAATTAATAGATCCGTTCAGAGCACCAGACATTCCTCACCCTTCAACCCAATGATTGAGCCAATAGCCACCATGTTAACTCGCAGTTGCTGCTCCTCCTCTTTTACCCTCCTTGGACCTCTTCTTGATATACCCCAACCTCAGACTTGCATCATGACTATATCCGTAAAACTAGCACACGAAATATTCATTTTTTTCTCAAAGTAAAATATTTTTTGGAACAAGCACCAAAAGGATGGAAACCCCTAAACATTGAAGCATGCGATGACCAAACTCAAACATCAAACACCACATAAGAGAAGTGTAGAGAGAAGTGTAGAGAGCTGTGCAGTTCAACTCGGATGAATGGCATAATCTTGAGTGCTTGAGAAGCTTTGATCATAAGTATCTAGCTGGGAGAAAAGGGAAAAACATATTTCCTTTCGCTCTGCTTTCTATTTCCCCTTTTAATTCAGTTTCAATGTATTTTTATTTTTTTCAAATGTCAATCAATTTCCATATATTTTAGTTTTGAAATTACAAGTTGAATCCAAAAGAACTTTTTGCATTATGTTTTTTAATCAACGGAAAAGTGGAAACTAAGAACGTAAAACAGGAAAAAGCACAATTCTTTTCCCAAAAATGAAAAGATGTCTAAAGTCGAAAGCTCAAGAACGATGAAGTTATAAAGATTAGAAATGAGATAAACTCACAGCACCCCTTCCCAATTGAAAAATCAAAAAGAACCACAGGCCATATGTGCAACATTGAAGGCTTAATTTCTCTGATCATCATAGCTCAACTCTTAACAACATGAAAAAGTAAAAAACTCGTTTATCAATCAAAAAGGAGAATACGAGATGAAGAAAATTGACATAAAGAGCCCGAACAGTTTACCTCTTCTTTTCAGCTGCAAGAAGCTTCGCTTCTAGTTGCTTTCTGAGCTCTCCATCCTGTGAAAATGAGCATGTCGATGACCTCAATTTTGGCCGTGCCTTGCTCGCCAATAACTCATAAAATTGCTGCATTTTATTAAAAATTTGGTCAACGACTCAATATAAACGAACCGCATCAAGCATAATAATATTTTGATAAAGTTCCTAGATTTTTTGTCACTCGGATCCTCCAAAAATGCCGCTGCATTCATGTTAGACCTCCAAGAATGCGTTGCTTTTGAAGGATCTGACACACATGACACACCCGATAACAGTTTTGGAGGATCCGTCAACTTAGCTTAGTTTAGAATTCATTTGTACTCTATACCATCAAAGCAGCTTGACTTGGATGAACTGAGTTAACTCATTTCAAGTTAAAAATTGTCTTAGCATAAAATTCAACAACAAGTTTTGACTAAACTTGATTGCTCAACAAGTTAAAGCGAGTACTTAGCTGAATCAAGTAAGTGAAAAGCACACTATTTCAAATATTACATCAGACTAGACCTTTAAGGCTCAACTTTTTTGTAGCAGTATCATTCTATATCTTGGGCAAGTTAGCAACTTTCTAAAGTTCCGTTTATTCATGCGGATGAACTGGCACTACTCTCCCCTAATAGAATGCCGCCAATCACAAACTTATTAAATTTTTACTTTCCACTACAAAACTTGTGACAATCCTTCCGTTTTTGGAGCATTCCAAATTTTGATACCAATCCATTAATAATATAGTCAAGAATGCAAATTCAATTTTTCAACAATTTCTATAATAATATTCTTTCTGCTACCACTAATATAAACAGAAAATGTTAACATCTAAATTTCCTATCCCAGCAAACAGGATCACATATTTGCAATAATTGTGTAAACGTATAGGAAAATAGAATAGAATTAATTACCTGACGACGTAATTCGGCGTCCTTAAGCTTAGCTTCGATATCTTGGGCGGTAATAATGGAAGGGCTTTTGGTTATCAGAAATCGTCGGCGAAGGCGTCTAGGGAGAAACGACGCCGCATCATTCACCGGAATGTTCAAAGCCATTCCGGCGACACGATCGGAATCTGGAGTCGCTGGCTCTATTCTCATCTCCATGTGCAGCCGATGATTGAACAACGATCGATGAAATCAACCGGCGAAAGTGTCCACGTTGAGGAGATGAGAATGGAATTGGCCCGAACTGCAATTGATTCAATTGTTTCTACAAATATTTTTGAAATATTTTTGGGTACACCCAAAACTTCGAAAACTTTATGCATGTGCTGTCCACGTGAGGTAACAGAATTACTACTATTAAGATCGATTTAGCTTATGGTGCTTGCATGAAATCACGTCCAGTTATCATAATTAAAATGATAAATTATTGAGAAAATATATTTTAGATATTAATTTATCTTATTAAGAGATTAAATTCAAAATTGCATGTCATGTATTGATTGTTTCATTTAGAAAAAAGGAACTTTAGGGGTAGGGAAAGGGAAAGGGAAAATGGCGGAGGAATCAAACCCTCACCAATAAGGTGAAAAATTAAGGTAACTAACTAACCGAGTTACTAATATTTTCATGTTGTTGATTGGTCTAGTCTAAGTAGTAAGTACCATGTGTGTAAAGGTTAAAATTAATACTACTAACATGTAATTCTGAGGATGTTTTTTCATATTGAATAAATAATTTTAATTTAAAAAAAAATCCTTGTCACGTTAAATAGATATAATTAACTTTGCAATTATGATGCGTTTCTTCCCCCGATACAATTCTATATCTATCTATTTATATTTATATCTATATATATACTATATTAAAAGTACGAAATCCCTTAACGAAATATCATTTGCTTATTTTACCTTATAAAAATAGATTTCACAATGGATAAAGCGTAATTTAAATTAACTTCCTAATATTTAGCATTTTCAAATCCAACAACAACCACAACCACAACCACAATTACGAAGTTAGGCATAGGGGTGGACATCAGTCGGCTCGGTTATGAATATTATCGGTTTAGCAAGTCGGTTATCGGTTTATAAATTTGATAAATCGATAATCGAACCGATAAGATATCGTTTATCGGGTATCGGTTAATCGATTATCGATCATTATCGGTTCGGTTATTGGTATACCCAATAAGATAACTCAATCTAGAGTTAAGCAAAAAAAGAAAAGACAATTCACTGGAGTTAAGCAAAAAAGAGAAGAACTGAAACCTATAACAGAACCGAAATAATTTCAGACCCCAAAAAAGAAAGGAAAGTATCATCTCTTGGAATTTATTTTTCTTAGAAGTCAAACCTATCCCTAACCAAAAATCTACTGAACTTAATCAAATCCCATAAGCACGTTAAGTTCTTGAATTTACTTTATTTGCTAGTCAACCCTAAAAGATTTTTAAAACACTGAATTCATCAAATCACATAAGAAAAGCCACAAAGAAACACTAAACAAACAATTGATTTCAACATTATTACCTTCAAGATTACAACTTTTTACAACTAAAAACACAATCAGACACATAAATAGGAAAGAATGAAGTGAAGCCCTAACATATGTATACTTAAGGATAAAGTAGTAATTTTATTAATTCTTATTGGGTTATCGGTTAACCCATTAACAAAATCGACAAACCGAGGCCCAAACCGATAACCCAATAAATAATTAACAGTTCGAGTTATCGATTTTTACCTGATATATGCCCAGCCCTAATTAGACAATTATAACAAATCCTTTAAAGCTTCAAATTTACACGAAGTTAGAAAGCCACAAAACCTTGCCATCATTGTACGAAGTAATACTACGAAAGTGTACTTGTTTTGATAATAATAATAATAATAATAATAATAATAATAATAATAATAATAATTTTATTATTATTATTATTATTATTATTATTATTATTATTATTATTGATGATGATGATGATTTGTTTAGGAGCATACCCCAAAATACTAGACACGAAATAACAATACATGAAGTAATCAGATTGCTCATTCAAAATATAATTGATATGCAGTAATTAAACAATTGATATGTAGCTTTTTATAGTCAATGAGCGTGCTCAAACTACGAAAATAGTAAAAGTATAATTATTTGCCAATTTATCCAAAACAATGAGCCAAGAATATTTAAAGCATGCATGATTGTATAAAGAACAATCAAATTATATTTTTACTGTACGCAAATTAAAACAAAAAATAATATTATTAGAAGTTAGGATATGTTATGAACCAAATATATGAATAAAATATATAACTACATGATTGATTGTGCCAACACGAGAATAAAATTGATATACCTAAAATACATTATGAAGTTGAAAGAAATCGGAATGATCTCAATTCCAATCGACAAAAAAATATTATTTATAATGACAAAAGAAATAAGCTTACTATAACCGAACTAAAAAACTAAAAAAAGAAAAAAGAAAAAAAGAAATTCATTTACACGAAAGGATTGTTTTAACTTCTTATAGAGATTCACACGACGATCATTATCCTCATTTATCTAAGACCGCAAGCTATCAAATTCTTTGGCTTCAAGACTGAATCGAGACAATGAGAACAGAGAGGTAACACAATTTTTTTTTCTTATTTATACAGGATACATGCGGAACACACGTACACTAAAGCTAGTAAACCTAAATATATTAGTATGAAACTTCAAAGTATAAACGTACAAAGCCAAAGCATTCATCTGTAACGACCCTGCCGGTTGTTTTAAGAATTAACGCCCCGATCCCCTATTAACCGCTTTCCCCGTGTTTATTTCTGCTATTCTGAGTTGCCAGAAGGTTTCGTTTTGAGTTTTGGAGTGTTTTGGGACACTTAGTCCCTAAATGAGAGTTTAAGCTTTAGAATTTGGACCATGGTCGAAGCAGTGTGAAGACGGCCTCGGAAATTCCGTTAATTCTGTTAGCTCCGTTGGGTGATTTCGGGCTTAGGGGCGTGTTCGGATTGTGTTTTGGAGGTCCGTAGCTTAATTAGGCTTGAAATGCCGAAAGTTGAATTTTTGAAGTTTCCGGTTCGGTAGTGAGATTTTGATATCGGGGTCGGAATGGAGTTCCGGAAGTCGCAGTAGGTCCGTTGTGTCATTTGGGATGTGTGTGCAAAGTTTCAGGTCATCGGACGAGGTTTGATAGACTTTTTGATCAAAAGTGAAATTCGGAAGTCTTTAGAGTTTTTAGGCTTGAATCCATCGTTAATTCGATGTTTCGATGTTGTTTTAGGTGTTTTGAGGATTGGTACAAGTTTGGAAGGTGGTATATGACTTGCTCGTGCCTTTGGTTGAGGGCCCGGGGGCCTCGGGGTGATTTCGGGTGGTTAACGGGTGATTTTAAGTTGAGTTTGGCAGCTGAAGGAGTTCTGTTGTTGTCATAACCGCACCTGCGGCTAGGGGACCGCAGGTGCGGGCACGCAGGAGCGGATAGGAAGCCGCAGATGCGGCCAAGAGAGAGGCGGGCTGGGATCGCAGAAGCGAGGTCCTGGTCGCACCTGCGATTGCGCAGATGCGGGATTTCCTGCGCAGGTGCGGCCCTGGTGTTTTAAGTGAAGTTCGCAGGTGCGGGTCCGCATGTGCGGTTTTGCTGGGGCAGAAACTATAAATTCCACCCTTCGCGATTTTTTACCATTTCTCTTAATTTTTCCTTCGGGGTGAAGCTTTGGAGGGCATTTTCAAGGGATATTTTCAGAGGGATTCATTGAGGTAAGGTCTTTGGTCCTTAAGCTCGTTATTATGGTGATTTTTATCGTTGTAAGCATGAAATTTGAAGGAAAATCAGTGGTAAATTGGGGGTTAGGGCTTGGTTAATTGGACAGCTTTGAGTGGCGATTTGAGGGACCATTTGAGGTCCGATTTTGGTACTCTTGGTATGACTGAACTCGTGAGAGTGTGAGGATTCTGAATTTGTAAATTTTACCCGATTCCGAGACGTGGGCCTGGGGGCTTTTTGGTCATTTTTCCTAATTTCGCGTATTAGCTTAGAATTAATTAGTTGAATTAGTTACTTGAAGTGTTATTTATATTATGCAATTACTTTGAATAGATTTGGGCTATTTGGAATCGGATACTCGTGGCAAAAATATGGTATAGATTTGATTGAGCTGGTTCGAGGTAAGTGGCTTGTCTAACCTTGTATGGGGGAACTCCCCTTAGGATTGGTACTGTGATATATGAAATGCCTTGTACGTGAGGTGAAGAGTGCGTACTTGTGCTGATTGTTGCAAATCCGGTTTTTCATTAAGTATCTAAAATTTCGTATTTCTTCACTGTTTACATTACTTGAAATTTGAGCTTATTGTTAGCTTAGGGAAGCATGCCTAAATGACTAAATTGCTTATTTGCTCAAACTGCCTTATCTGTGCAGCATGCTAGGTTAGAATTACCTGTTTACCTTGATATGAAATTGGATTGAGTTGGTTATTCTTGTGTTGTTGTTGGCCGGTTTCCCGGTAGATCCTCCTTGTCTGTTTATTTGGGTCTACGGATGTGGTATTTCGGTAGATCCCCTGCACAGATATGGACTACGAGACATCACCCGAGAGATCCACTGATTATTTACTTTTGGGGCTACATGACGGGATCCTGGTAGACCCCCGGTTGTTATCTCTGCGTTGGTTGTATACCTTCTGTGATTATTTGCCTTGGTTGTAGTTGTTGTTTCTCTTATTATCTGTATTTCTTTACTACTGCTCATCTTCCTTATATATTATTGTATATGACCGGTAGGGCCCTGACCTTCCTCGTCACTACTCGATCGAGGTTAGGCTTGGCACTTACTGGGTACCGCTGTGGTGTACTCATGCCCTTTCCTGCACATGTTTTTGCGTGTGCAGATCCAGGTACTTCCACAAGTCTTATCACCCTTGAGGCGAGACGCTTCTGTAGAGACTTCGAGGTATATCTGCCGCGTCTGCAGACCGAGGAGTCCCTTTCTATTGTCTGTATTAGTATAGCCTTCTGTATCTTCTTTGTTGATAGACATTTCTGGAGTTAGAGCCTTTTATGTACTCTTAGCTTGTGATTCATGGGATTCCGGATTTTGGGAGTGTTAGGTTGAGATTCTGTACTGTTATATGTCGGGCGACATCTTAAACACTATTTCATTTTGTTATCTCGGTTTTTAATCGTTTTCTTTCCGCAATTATTTCTTTTTTCGCATTTGTTAGGCTTACCTAGTCGTAGGGACTAGGTGCCGTCACGACTGTTCACGGAGGGCGAACTTGGATCGTGACATCGTCGCTTTTTTAAAACATGAATTGTTTGCTTTATTCTTATTTTATAACTCAAATATATTTTCGATAATGGTTATGTAATTCTTATCCCCCCATCTCAAGTACATTGAGATTACTCAAGCTCTCTCCTCCTTTAAACCTTTTAAATCCCCAGGACCGGATAGCTTATACCCCTATTTTTTCAAGATTATTGGTCGAAAGTGGGTTCTAATGTTACCGTTTTTGTCACAAAGTCTTTGCTGATAACACCATCCCTCATGAAATAAATCAAACTTATTTGTGCCTCGTACCCAAGATAGAAAATTATTGTTTCAATTGCTCAATTTTGACTAATCAGCCTTTGCAACACTGTCTACAAGTTAATTACAAAAATTTTAGTCAATCGGCTCAAGCCTCTGTTACATAAAATTATAGGACCCGCTCAGTCCAGTTTTCAATAAGGAAGCGCGCCTCGGACAACACAATTATTGTCCAAGAAATTCTCACCCACTTCCGCAAAATACGGGGTAAACAAAGCCACATGCTCCTAAAACTAGATCTAGAAAAAAACTTTGACAGGTTAGAGTGGTCCTTCGTTCGTCGTATGCTCCACTTTTTTAATATCCCACCCTCCATAATTACTCTATTCATGTCTTGCATCACGATCACCTTAACTTCAATACTGATTAATGGCATAAGGACAAATTTTTTCCAACCGTCTCGAGGTATTCACCGAGGAGATCCCCTCTCCCCTTACGTTTTTATTATGTGTATGGAAATGCTCCCGCGTAGCATTTCCAAGTCGGTAGACTATCTTCTCTGGAAGCCTATTAAAATTTCACGAAGTGGATCTGAACTCCCACATCTTTTCTTTGCTGACAACATCGTTCTCCTCTCTAAAGCAACTAACAAAAGTTGTCATGCCATAATTGACACGCTTACTTACTTTAACACACTCTTTTCCAAAAATCATAGATTTTCTTCTCAAAGAATTGCAAAGACGGTGATAAGACCTGTGTTCTCTCATGCTTTAGCATGTCTGAAGGGATCAGCTTAAGCAAATACTTAGGATTTTTCATGTTCGTTAAGCGACCACAAAAATCCGACTTTCAATTTCTCCTTGAAAATTTCAAAGCTTGCCTTGTAGGCTGAGGACTAAGTTTCTATCAATAGAAGGGAGAACAACTCTAATGAAATCCACGCTTAATAGACTTCCTAGTCACGTAATGCAATACATTTTTATTCCTAAATTCATATTAAATAAAATGGAGCAATATCAACGAAACTTTCTTTTGGACACTACCTCCGCAAAAAAAGAAACTCTATCTAATCTAATAGAAAAAAATAACCACCCCATGAGTTTGGAGGATTAGGCATACAAAGAATGTCTCTTTAAAATGATGCTTTACTTGCTAGTCTCTCCTGGCGGCTATTTCAAACACCATCCACACTTTGGGCAACAACACTACTTTACAAATACCTTTCTATACATTCGTCTGCTATAACTTTCTACCACGTCTGGAAGAACATTCTCCAGGGCTGGTCGCACTGCCAGTTAGGCATACAATGGCGCATAGGTAATAGTCAACATATCACAATAGCGTATAAGCAATGGTCAACATATTAAATTCCGGACTGATGCTTGGGTTGGAACTACAACCATCATGCGCTCAACCATATCTGGACCTCTGCCAGAAGAAGACCTCAACCTCCCAATTTCATCATACCACTCAGGTTGGGATTGACAAAAATTTCCTTTTGAAATACCTCAATGTATCAAGGCCCTTAAGCAAAATCCCCATTTCCCAATACACACAAGGAATATTGATAGTACATTATGGGTTTTGACCAACAATGGTTTGTTCTCAATGCAATCCATGTACATTTTTATCCTTAATCACGCGCTGTCAATTAATGCGCACCAATCTCAATACAAATGGATTTGGAAGCTCCTCGTAACCTCAAAAATTAGGTCATTCCTTTGGTTACTTACACATAACCGTCTACCTTCTCGCCACTATCTCCACCACATAGATTTACTATCGGAGGTGAATTGTTTATACTGTCGAGACCCTAATGAAACACTCAATCACATCTTTCTGACTTGTCCAAACGTACAAACTTATTGGAAAACTCTAGGTGTACAATATATCCCTAGTACGCTGAATCGATTTCCCATTCCATCTTAATTGCTTACTTTTCAAGGGAAGAGAAAAGCATATGTCCCACATCGTCCACCCATACAAATTCCTTTCTTTTAGTTTATGGAACATCTAGGTTACACGGAATACAAACTCTTTTGAACATAGAAAAAATAATGTTGCTATATAATATATAATCAATCAAGTAATAGAATTTACTTATTGTGCTACAAAGTCTCTTGCTAAAACTCCTACAATATAATTGCTGAAATGAATTTCTCCAAAACCAAATTATTATAAATTAAATACTGATGGAGCAGTCTTCTGTCAAAGTGGGAATTCTGGCATCGTGGGGCTCATTCGTGGATTACAATTAGCAATTCATTTAAACTTGATTCCACTTGAAGTAAACATTGACGCCTCAGAGGTAATCACAACGGACTTCGGAGAGGATTTTTTTAATCAGAATCGATTTAGCAGTTCATACCAGATAGATTTTCAATTCGACTAGAGCGTTAGATTTTTTTTTTATTTTGACTTCTTTCAAAGGACAATGAATGGGAGGGAAGAGGTTCACTGTAGTTTGTCCCTTAAAAATGGTTTTATTTATTTATTCTCCACTAGCTCCTTGATCTAAATCTATGATAGTAAATAGGTTAGCCGAGCAAGCTTGTATGATGGAGTACTCAGCAACACAAACTAGTTTTGGAATAACCACCCACTTTTGTTATTAACCAACTACGAGCAGATCAATCAGGCGCTACACCTCTTCGAAAAGTACCACCAACTCGAGCATGGCAATCTGCCAGGCTTGCCACTCAGACACCACCCTTTTGCTTCACATCCGGCGGACTTGTTAGCAGCTGACACTCATCCTCTGTAACATGAAGCTGCAAATGGAGTTACTATAGTAGAAAACTTCCCTTTTTGTACTCATCCTTTGGATCAACACTCTAGAATAGATGTTAGTAACAATTTTACTAGTAGTATTTGTAGTATCAATCTTTGGTGCCTACCCAGTAACATCCTCTTTGTACGAATGCATCTTTATAATTAATACAATACTTTCTTTCCTATAAAAAAAAAAAGAAGTGAATTTATTGGAGTGCTCTTGTGCTGATTGAAGCTTTTGGAAAAGACTTGGAGCTAAATTGAAGAGCAAAAATTGAGAATGAAAAGAATTGTATATTTAAAAGCGATAGAACCAAATAGGGATGGAACTAATGTAATGTATAATGTAGTTAGATGCTCCCTATATGTTACTCTTTTACTGTTTAATGCAATGTTTGTCTTTCATGGCCAAAAAAAGAAGATATATTTCATTTAGAATACTTTATGAGAAAATTTGGAAAAAATAAGCAAAGAGGCAAACAACACGAGAATGTCTTAAAACTGATGAGTATGATCAAACAATTAGACAATTAAATTGTCGAAGATAAATGCAAGGACATAATAGTTTAAAGAAATTTTGAAATTTAAAATAAAAGCTTCTGGTGAATTTATTGAAAAAACTTATGGTCAAATTTAGTGAAAGCTAATTGTTTCATTATTTGAAAATGCAAAGTTACGCAAAACGGAAAAAACCTAAATAATCTTTTTGTTATTTGATATTAGTGAAATTGATTTGGCCTCAATACTTATGATATTGATGAATTAATAAGAAACGTATAAGAGCATTTCAAGTGAGATAATAATTTTTATGTATAAAAATAAACTTCAGCTTTATCTTTTAACTTCAAATACTTTTGTCTTCACAAAATGTCCAAATCTATACTATATTAAAAGCACGAAGTCCTTTAGTGAAATATCGTTCGCCTTTTTTATCCTTTAAAAATTGATTTCTGTTACGACCCGGATTTTCCACCCTCGGGAGTCGTGATGGCGCCTACTAGTGAAAGCTAGGCAAGCCAACCAATTGAATTATTTACCTTGTTTCCATCTTTATTCCGTTAACAATTACGAACCAACATTTAATAAACTACAGAATTTAAATAGCGGAAGACTGAATTGCAATGTTTTAATAATACTACCAATACCAATCCATAACAATCTACCCAAGACTGGTGTCACAACTTCACAGACAGTCTAGGAGTACTACAAATAAATGTGTGAAGAAAAGTAATATAACACTGTCTCTAGAAATACATGAAAGAAACAGAATAAAAAAAAAGATAGAAGGAGACGCCAAGGTCTGCGGACGCCTGCAGGACTACCTCGGGTCGCCTGATGAACAAGAAGCAGCAATCTCACTGCGGTCCAAAAGCTATAGCACCGGGATCTGCACAAAAGAGTGCAGAGTGTAGTATCAGCACAACCGACCCCATGTGCTGGTAAGTGCCTAGCCTAACCTCGGCGAAGTAGTGACGAGGCTAGGACCAGACTACCAAATAAACCTGTGCAGTTAAATCATGTACAGCGAAAAAACAAAAGCAGGAATGTACAGTCAAGGATGGGAGGGGAAACATGCTGCGGGGCAAACATCAAATGATAACAGGAGAACAGTAGGTAAGTATAAAGAACACCAAAACTCAATTTTTCAACAAATATCAGAAATCAAACAAATGCATGGCATCACCCTTCGTGCTTTTACTCTCGTCCTCACCATAAATATCAATATAATCTGCACGGCATCACCCTTCGTGCTTTTACACTCTTTCTCACAAAATCATACACGGCATCACCCTTCGTGCTTTAACACTCTCTCACCAAAATAATGCACGACATCACCCTTCGTGCTTTAACACTCTTCCTCACCCAAACAACAATCATAAACAATAAGGGCAAGGAAAATAAATGAAATCACAAATAAAATCACAATGAAAATCCCGGCAAGGGAACAATGTCAAAAGTAACAACATCCCGGCAAGGGAGCATTATGAAAAGCAACAACATTCCGGCAAGGGAACAATACTAAAAGCAACAACATCCCGACAAGGGAGCAATTATCGTAAACCTCTTTCCTTTTTCACATTTACTTCACAACTCTATTCACAATTTGAGCCAATGCTCTGTAAGGTTCAATTACTAATTATACTTCCACAATTCACTTTACAACTTGAGCTAACGCTCCTTAATGTTCAAATACCAATATTCTTTCCACAAGTCTTGCTCAATAATAGCAATCATCACATTAAGCATGAACAATACAAATGGTGTCACATAAATCATAACATAAGACTCGCGGGCATGCTTGACACCAACGTATAGAGACTCGTCACCATGTCTATACGTCGTACTCAACAAATAACACATAGCAAATAGGACACAACTCCTAATCCCTCAAGCTAAGGTTAGACCAAACACTTACCTCGATGCCACGAATACAATTCAAGCCTCAACTATCGCTTTACCTCTTGATTCCACCACCAATTCGCTGGTATCTAGTCACAAGTTACTTAACTATATCAATAAATACTAAATGAATCATTCCTAATGCATGAAAATAGATTTTCTAAAGTTTTTCCCAAAAAGTCAAAAATCGACCCCGGACCCACATGGTCAAAACCCGAGGTTCGAACCAAAACTCGATCACCCATTCACTCACGAACTCAAATATATAATTTATTTTGAAATCGGACCTCAAATCGAGGTCCAAATCCCCAAAATTTGGAAAACCTAAGTTCTACCCAAAACACCCAATTTCCCCCATGAAAACCTTTGATTATGAGTTGAAATCATGAGAAAAGATATTAAAGATTAATAAAAATGAGTTAGAAATGACTTACAATCGATTTGGAAGAGTACTTGTCTTTGAAAGATCGCCTAAAGGTGTTTAGGTTTTGAAAGGGTTTGAAAAATGGTTGAAATCCCGTCTGAAATTCATTTTAGCAGGTCTCTGATGTCGCAATTGCGTCCAGGTTTCGCAAATTGCGAACCCTTAAGAGACCTGCTTTCTTCGCATTTGCGACAATGGGTTCGCCATTGCGAACCCTGAAGGTTCCTGCTTCCTTCGTATTTGCGAAGTTATTGTCGCATTTGCGACTCCTGAAGTATTCTGAGCACTTCGCAATTGCGAGCAAGGCCGGCCAGGGCCTACTTCGCAATTGCGAAGGGCCCCTCGCAATTACCAAAATATCAGACATCGCATTTGCGATCCCTGATCTCGCAATTGCGAGATCAGAGGCCAGCACCAGACCTGCAACCTGCAGCATTTTTCCTAAGTCCAAATTTTACTCCGTGGCCTATCCAAAACTCACCCGAGCCCTCGGGGCCCCAAACCAAACATCCACACTAACCCAAAAATATCATACGGACTTGTTTGTACAATCAAATCACCAAAATAACATCAACAACTATGAATTTAGCATCAAAATCAAGAAAATCTCAAGAACTTTCAAAGTTTCAAATTTTACAACTAAGGGTCCGAATCACGTCATATGACCTCCGTTTCTTACCAAATTTTACAGGCTCAACTTAAATCACATATAAGACCTGTACCGGGCTCTGGAACCAAAATACGGGCGCGATACCATCAAATTTCAAACACATTTCATTTTCAGAAACTCATAAATATTCCAGAAAATAATTTTCTTTAAAAATTCATTTCTCGGGCTTGGTACCTCGAAATTCGATTCCGGGCATACGCCCAAGTCCCATATTTTCCTACGGATCCTCCGGGACCGTCAAATCACGGGTCCGGGTCCGTTTACCCAAAATGTTGACCGAAGTCAACTTAAATTTATTTTAAAAGCAAAATTTATTATTTTTCACAGATTTTCACATAATGACTTTTCGGATACGCGCCCGGACTGCGCACGCAAATCGATGTGAGACAAAAAGGAGGTTTCAAGGCCTCGGAACACAGAATTTACTTTCAAAACGAGTGATGACCTTTTGGGTCATCACAATTTCGCATTGGGCAAAATAGTCATTTAATTATTTCTCTAATATTTAGGGCAATAGTTATATAATTATTTACCAAATATTTAGGACTTTTAGTTATTTTCTAATATTTAGGACTTCTAAATCAACTAAATTTTCTATATTAAAATTTTCCTTATTTGAACTATCTGATATACCATATTTGTTTTTTTAAAAAAATTAATAACACATCATAATACGGTTTTTAGGTTTAAAAGCTTAAGGGAAAACATTGCACGTTCACATTAATAAGACTTCTAAGCCACATAGGCTAAAAGAAAACGTATATTCAAAAGAAGAAAATAGAAAAAAATAAAAAAATTAAAGACTGAAACATTGCAAATTCCCATTTGGAAAGTTTCGAAAGCACTTCTTTAGATTTAGAGTCCCTTTTTTTTTACATAAAAAAATGTGATTAATGAAACTATTTAATTACAAAAAAAAAGTCCCTTTTCAGGTTAATAAAATTTTTGCAAATATAATTTTCAAGGAACAGTTCACAACTACATGTCGATGCCCCCTTTTTCAAGGATGCACATCAATGGGTGAAGGGCTATGATGAAAGTCAACAAACTGGGAACATTTTCCGTCTCCATGAGATGCCCATGAACCCAATTCAAGAGGTTGAAGTGTTCGATGTATGGGGGATAGACTTCATGGGCCCCTTCGTTAGCTCTTTTGGCAATAAGTACATACTTGTTGCTGTAGATTACGTGTCCAAATGGGTGGAAGCTGCAGCATTTTCCACCAATGATGCAAGAATGGTGGTGGGTTTTTTGAAGAAGAATATATTCACCCGTTTCGGGACCCCGATAGCTATTATCAGTGACGGAGGCACTCACTTCTCCAATCGAGCCTTCGAGAAATTGCTAGCAAAGTACGATGTGCGCCACAAGGTGGCAACCCCATATCATCCTCAGACTAGTGGACAGGTCGAAGTGTCAAATAGACAGATAAAGAGTGTACTGACCAAGACTATGAACGCCACAAGAACTGATTGGGCAAAAAAGCTAGATGATGCACTCTGGGCCTACAGAACTGCTTTTAAAACACCAATTGGTATGTCGCCATATAAGTTGGTGTACGGGAAGGCCTGCCACTTGCCTGTGGAACTAGAACATAGAGCTTGGTGGGCAATGAAACAGCTGAATCTGGACATTGAGGCTGCGGGAACCACTAGAGTCACAGAATTGCATGAGCTAGACGAGTTCCGATATCTTGCTTTCGAGAGCACGAGGTTATATAAGGAGAGAATGAAGAGGTTGCACGACAAGAAAATTATAGAGAGAAATTTCAAGCCCGGAGACATGGTATTGCTTTATAACTCAAGATTAAGGCTATTTCTGGGTAAACTCAAGTCACGATGGTCTAGACCATTTCGAGTGGTCGAAGTATTCCCTTCAGGCGCCGTAGAAATTGCCTCAGAGAAAGACTCTCATACATTTAGAGTCAATGGGCAGAGATTGAAA
Organism: Nicotiana attenuata; assembly: GCF_001879085.1. Classification (NCBI taxonomy): domain Eukaryota; kingdom Viridiplantae; phylum Streptophyta; class Magnoliopsida; order Solanales; family Solanaceae; genus Nicotiana; species Nicotiana attenuata. Next base: position 69,454,214 of record NC_031995.1, on the reverse strand, counting down.
CTATATGTGGTCATGGATGAACCAAAGGAAGTGTCAGTGATCCAACTGACTGAACCTCAGAGGTCGAGCGAGCCTTAAATGCACTTATCTGCGTCGTGCCGCGACGTTAAATCAGGCGCTGCATGGGAGGCAACCCATTGATTTGTTGTAACTGTCATGCCACGACATTAACTAAGGCGCTGGTTGGGAGGCAACCCAATGATAGTTAGTAGTTGTTAATTTTGATTTTGGTAAGTACTAACCAATGCAGGTGAGCTTAGGCAGGTGATAAGTCCAGCGGACGCGAAAAGAACAGCTGAAAAAAAGGGAAATTTTCGTGCCAGGAGCGCGCCCGCGCTACCCACCGGGCTACAGGCCGCGCATATGGGCAAACATTCTGCCTCGACCGCGCTAGTGGCCAAGTACATTGTCTGCACTAGCGCGGCCGCGCTCGTACCGCGCTACGACCGCGCTAGTAACGCCCACCTGACGCTTTATTTAACTTAGTAATTTTTTTTATTTTTTTTTACTTTGTATGTTAGTTGTTTAGTGTTTATTTCACACACCCCCTCCCCCACCCTAACTATTCCCTTCTCTCTTCTTCATTCCTAATTTCCCAATTCCCCAACGCAAACCCCCAGCCCTAAGTCCCTTCCTTTTCAAAATCCCCTTCTTCTCCAAATTTCCCCCTCCCCCATTCCATCTTCTCCATTCCCAAATTCCCCAAGGCTCAAGCCCAACCCCCCACTACTCTTCTTCACTTCTCCCCATATTCTCTCACTACAGGTATGGTTTCTTTTCGCCATTTTTCCTTTTTTTGTACAGATTTTTGTTTTATTTTTTTTAATTATGTAGTAGCTTTTTCTTTTCTTTTCTTAGTAGAAATTTGTAGTGTTTGTGTAGTGTTTGTAGGTGGTGATGTTGGTGGCATTGTCTCTTAACTTAGTAGGTGATTTTGGGGAAATTATGGTGGTATTGGGTTACAACATGTTTGAATTGGGGTGTGGGTATATAATGCCCACAACGTGTTTGTTTAAATGCCACAAGTGAGTGTAAATGAGTAATTGTGACCAATTGTGCGCGTGAAGTCTGAGTAACCGCATTGAGTCGCATTTTTTTTGGGCTCTGCTAATGTTATTCCTTTTCCAGGTACTATGGCTCCAACTAGGAAACGCCGCACCACAGGCGCTTCATCCAGCGGTCAAGTTGGATCGTCCAGGGCGCGCGGGTCAGCTCCTGCTCGTCCCTTTGATAGTAGCAAGTTCGTCTCTGCCAAGGCTCAGGACCGCTTTGCGGAGAAGGCCCCTAAGAAACCCATTCCGTAGAGGGTCATAGATATAGGGTCGTTCCAGCTGGGCTACCCTAACTTGTATCATGAGCTGGTCAGGCGGGGGTTGCAAATTTTCTTTGAAGAGCCGGACGAGGGTAATTTGATGGTTGTCCGTGAATTCTACGCCAACGTAAAAGAACATGTGAATGGCGTAGTGACTGTGAGCAGAAAGCCTGTGGATGCCTCTGTGGAGACTATTCGGAGGATATACCAGCTGCCCGCGCCGGTGGATGAGTATGAAGACTATTATGAAATGTATGGAAGGAAATACACCCAGTGGGAGATGTTCTTCGAAACCATTTGTGTACCCGGTAAGGAAATTGTATGGATGAAGTATGGGAAGAAGTTTCATTCCTCGGCGCTTACTTTTGAGGGGAAATGTTGGTTGTATGTCATTAACAACCGTCTGATCCCGTCTTCCAACACCACGGAGGTGAATGCTCCTCGAGCTGCTCTTATTTAGTGCTTTGTAAATGGTCACAACTTTGACGTGGCCAAGCTGATTCATGAGGAGATGTTCACCCGTTGTCCGGTGAAAAGGTACGGGTTCTTCTTTCCTTCCTTAGTTACTAGACTGTGTCGGGCTGCTCGGGTGCCGGAAAATCTGAATGTGGATGGGATAGTGCCAAAAGACTCCAAGTTTCGAGCTGATAAGGTAACCACTGGAAAGGAGCCGGTGGCAGCGGGTGGTGATGATAGTGGTGAATCTGATGACTCTGAGGAAGCGGAGGCTGAGTAGGAGGATGTGAGGGCCGAGTCACCGGCCCATGAGCAAATTGCAGAGGCTGTCGCATCATCTAGGGCTGCTCGGGTTACCCGATTCACAGCTTTGGAGCGGGAGGTGGCCGGATTGCGTACCTCGGTCACTGACTTAGGTACATGTGTTGACGCAGTGGCTGCCCAGCAGGTGAAATCGGAGAAGAAAGTCTTGGGTTGGCTGAGATCTCTGGGTCGTGCTTGCAATCTGAACCCAGACACGGTCTTCGATCAAGAGTGATCATTCAGGGAAGTTCCTTTACCTCACTGTTCTTTATTATGTATGCCATGAGGACATGTCTTCCTTTTAAGTGTGGGGTGGGGGATACTTCAATGTATGTGTGTATATGTAACAACTTGACTGTTTGATGTTTTCTTTGTTTTTCTTGATTGTTTTTGGTGGTTTTGAGTAATAGTCAAATTAGGTAAGTTCAAAGTAGGTAAGTTGACTTGTCCCGACGAAGGACTTCGACGGGGTTCTTGAGGGTCTAAGTCGACGTGAAAATCTGAAGAAAAAAAAAACAGAAATATGTTGGACTCTTCCTGATGACGGATCTTCTGGACAGTTTTCTTGAGGGAAGTAAGTCTAAAGAAAATACCAAAAAGATTTTTTTTTTGGTTTTGTTTTAGGTAGTGTCTCCCCCTTAGTTTTTCTTTGGGCCACGGTTCTTTTCCAAGGGTATTGCTTGAACCGGGTGTAGTTAGTTTTTGTTTATTTTGTTTCTAGTTTTTAGTTAGTACTGATGGGCTATGAGCTGAAATAGAAAGCGAAACCCTTAGCGTTGATACAGATAAACACAGTAAACACTAGAGTGTAACGCTTAGTCTCAGTGGTTGATTCTTGCTAGAGTGTCTTAAATTGTATGTTTGTAACTGACTTGAGTACTCAAGCGAGAGTGTCTTGATAAGCCAATCTGGAGTGAGTCATGTGCCATGTGTGTGTGAGTTGTTTTGTATTCTATGCTCTGCATTTGATGCCTAGAACTTGCCCCATGTGTTTGCAAAGCGAAATAGTAGCTTTATTCAGTCTTAGAAGTGATATAGGCATTTCTTTGTTAAGCCAGATATATAAAGTAGACCCACCTAAATGTGATGAATCGTAGTTAACCCCGTTGAGACTATAAGCCTGTTAATTGACAACCACATTACAAACCTTACCCAATTGTTTGAACGGCCCATGTGTTTGAACCCCTTTACCTCCCATGAGCACTTGAATGGTTATGAAATATGCAAAAGTTAAAGTGTGGGGTGGTGGTTTGATTTTTTTGAGTGGAACCAATGAAATAGAGAAAATGTGCAGTATTTTGAAACATAAAAGAATAAGCGCCACTGAAAAAGAAAAAAAAGAAAAAAAGAAAAAAAAAGAGAATAAGTAAGTGTAGTACTTGATAAGTGGTGGCTTGATACAATTGCACCTAATGAAGTTTGGGGTATTATAAATAGAAGTGTGGTGGAATGGCTGGTTTGACATAAGTATGGTTTCGGAATGCGAATGGTATTGTATTAAAAGTGCTTAGGGAGGTTAGTTACTATATCCAAATATATCCTACCCGTTCATTAGCCTACATTACAACCAAATGAAGACCTACTTGATCTTAGACTGAATGGGCTCGATTAGTAGAGTAGTACACTACGGGCAAGCCTATGGTGCATCTGTGTGGCATGTGAATGTTCTTTTTGAGGGTGAGCGAATTTTATCTATCTAAGTTCCTAATTGTTCTTAATATTATTATTTGTGGTACTACTCTCTTGTGTGATGTGAGGGCATGTGATTCACGAAGGAAAGGTAAGTCTTGACCTCTGTATAGAGTACTTGAGTAAATACGAATATTGCACGGCACGTGAGAGTCGACTTTTGAGGCAAAGATGGTACACTACTAGACGTAACTTTGGTGAATTGTTCTTGATGTGATACGTTAAGGGAAAAGCTTAGTGAAGGAACCTTTATAGAGTAGAGCGGATTGCTCGAGGACTAGCAATGATTTAAGTGTGGGGTGTTGATAATAGGCTAGATTCATGTAGTTTGGCGACTATTTATGCCCCAACTTGACTGTGCTTCACTATTTTAGGATGGTTAAATGACGATTAATTGGCTCTAATTGTGAATTTCATGTTTTGCAGGAGCGAGTGGCGCTTATGAGGACTTAGGACAATGTTTGAAGCTAAATTGAAGCAAGGGAAGCCCCTCGGAGCTGAGTACTGTGAAAGAAGAGAGCAAATAAGAGCTAAAATGATGACCCAGCTCAGCGCGCCCACTAGCGTGACCGCGCTAGCCCAGGAACTCGAGACAAAATACTATGCTATATGCACGGCCATTAGCGGGGGCACGAGCGCGGTCGCGCTAGTCCAGTTCGGATTACATAATTTCAGGGGTAAACTTGGAAGTTCGGGGGTAATTCCACTTAACCTATAAGAGGTCCAGCTCGCCCAAAGGGACATTATCAAGGTTTTTACAATTGAGTTAAAGGCAAGAAGAGGCAAGAGGCAAGGAGGATAATTCGACATCGAGTTCTACCTTTCTTCCTTTTGTATTTATCATTTATGATGAATTTTGATGCTATGATAAACACGTTTATGAGTAGCTAATTATTTAGTCTAGGGTTTTGATGGAACCTGTTGAAGGATGAACTTCGTGTTATGCTAATATAGTTTGCCCGGTTTAATCTCTATTTGTTCAACTACGTTCTTGTTGTAGTTAATTGATAGGATCCTCAATCAGCTGTGCCTATTTAGTATGTATTACTCGGGAGAGAGTGAATATTTAAGTAATTGTTGAACAACACCACTCCCAAAGTATATGAGGGATCAATAACCGAGGGTTTAAAGGCGGGATTAAGGATAACGAAGCCTTGGGTGTGATCTAAAGTGAGCTGTAATAAAAGCCAGCTAGCGTAACTCGGGAGAGCGCGTCTAGTAAATTGTCGTAATTACTCGGGAGAGATTTATGGTAGTAAGAGTGCTCATGATCGATAGAGACGATTATGCAAATCTATATGAAACATAACAGGAAGGGATTCCATCAATAGGGGAAATCACAACCTTAGATCCTTCTCTTATTTGCTTACAACTCAATCATAGTTAGTTGTTAGTTTACTTAACGTTCTTCAGTTATAGTTAGTTAAAACGTCACCAATTGTTATTCAAAATATTTGGGAAGTTGACTACGAAGAATTTAGTGAGTCTAACAAAAGCAATTGGTAGGTTAATTCCCTGAGGATTCGACTCTGGGCTAAATACTCAGATTATATTTGCAACGACCGCGTGTCCTTTTTATAAGGCATAGTTGGACGTGAGCAGCATATAACAATAAATTGTATTATGTAGCGTTGACACCCAATTTTTCCCTATGTATTTTTTTTATACTCAAAATACCTCCAAAATAGCATATGTATGCGTATATAAGCATACCCAAGAGTCTTGGTATTTTTCCCTAATTTTTAAGATTTTAAAATCAATTTATTGTCTATTTCTAGCAGTACAAATCCAATAATTATTCCCAAATTATCATTTTGGTGAATAATTTATTTCTACTCTCATATTTACACCAAAATATAATTAAAGTGATTTTTGTATATTTTTACAAATTTATTTGGTATTTTTAAATCTAAATTGCATATAATCGCAATTATAGCCTATTTTACGATTAATAGCATTTTATAATTCTAAAATTATTTCCAGTATTTTTGGATTAATAATTTATATATTATTAATTAGTTCAGTGCTTTTAATTTATTTTAAAATTATAATTACTATTCTATAAAAATAAAAAGGGAAAAATTGTCTATTTAACATCTAGCTCGTTTCTATTTCAATTATAGCCTCATTTCTTTTCAATTTTAACCTCAATTTAACCCCCAATTCCGCCCCAAATTGAAACCTACCCAATTCCTAAATTACCCGACCCCTGACACGATCTTAAAACCCACCCGGCTCCCCTTTAATCCTGGCCGTTGATCATTTTGATCAACGACCGTAATTCTTCCTTTTCATTTTTAATTCCCATAACCCCCTTACCCTAATTCATTCTATATGAGGCGCCGCCTTGAAATTCTCTTCGTCTCCCAAACTCTCTCTAGCCTTTCCGAAACCCTAATCATCTCCCACCTGTTTCTACCATGTTTCCACCGGAATCCATGGCATTCCAAGCCATGGGTGACCTGTGCTCACTCTTTCTCACCGTTAAACCTAAGCTACTCGAAGTTTGGGGGCCCGACTTCAATGGATCTCTTTAGATCTTCTCAGATCTGTTGATCTATGGCCTTTCCGGCCATTATTCCGGCGTGTTCAAGCAATATGAGTCTTTTCGACTCAGGATCCGACTTTCCTCAAGACCTTTCTCATTCTAGGGTTTTCTCTACAACTCTAAGCCGTCTGAGGTTCTGTACTTGCTTATTTCTCTTAGATCTGTGACATGCTTGAGCGTTATTTGACGTTTTAAAGGTTTTTCCCAAATTTCCTCTTTAAAATCGTTCAATCTTAATTTTAGGGTTTCTGAAAAGGGTTTCTTCAAATAATTTTCTGATCTTTCCTGTTCTTTCTTTATGTGTGTTTATGCTCGTATGTTTTCTTCTTATTATGCATGAGTTTGCTCTCTTGTTTCTTCCTTTTTATTATTATGCAAGACTTCTATTTTTTCTGCTGTTTTCCTTATGCTCGCATGTTAATTTGTGTTGTTTTCCTCACTCTTTGCTATATGTGTTTATGTTTGAATCCTGGATTTTGGTCGCTTTACTGAGTTTTGTTTGTATATTTTTCCCTATCGTTGTTTAAAAACTCGCATCATCTCTTTTTTCTGAGCTTGTTTGTGTATGTTTGCCTCTCATAAGTCTTTGAAAGAGATTTCTAAGCCTCTTTCAAAGACATTGTTTTCTCACCTCTGATTCTATTCGAAACCCTAGGTTTTGGGGTTTCTTTGACAAGTGGTACTAGGGTTCCGCTTTGGGACCCTAGGCTTTCAGACTCACTGTGAGTCTGTAATTAAGCTTGAATCTCTTTGCTTGTGACTCTGAGACCTTCGGTGTTAAACTCTTTTTCTAAATAACCTAACGAATCTTTTCGTTTGATCTGTGTGCTTATATATATGAGAAATTTCTCTTTCAAAGGGTTTTTTTTAATCAACTAAGTGATTGATTCTGAAATCCCTTTAATAAGGCTAATGATTTGCCACTGATTTTCCTTCGATTGAACCTCCTTTACCTTTCTTGACTTGGTTCATTCAATTGAACTTGCAATTTTTGGTTTCATGGCTGTTTAATTGATTCCCTTGCCATATTTGGCACAAACCGTGTACCATTGACTGTTTCCTTAAATAACTTCTATGTATTTACCCCTTTTGTGCTACTTTGAAAGGTTTTAGTACAAATTTCT
>NC_031995.1:69439600-69444940 GCF_001879085.1 Nicotiana attenuata | reverse complement strand
CCTTAATTGCTATCGTGTTCTTCCCCTAACTGCTTATATGTTTTTGCTTGTCGCCTTAGACTTTTTATCCTTTTAAACTCTGAAAAGCCCAATTCCCTTCCCTTTTAGGATTAGTAGTCTCAATGTCTCCGAGACTGATAGGATCGGGACGGGTAATAGCATGCAATAAGTAACGAGACCATTCCGCGCTTTAATACCTTAAACGGGGTGGAAAAGGGTAGACGTAGAGATGATGATCACGCAATAACACCATGCGTATAATCGGTTACCGGGTGTTGTGTGGATGATCCATGTTATTTATAAACCTAGGATCCCCCTCCCTCCATATGTGCTTACGTCAGTTTTTCAGTTCTTTAAACTTTGTATTTCACTTTAATTCAAACCTCTTTGGAATTTCCAGCACTGTTTTCATTTTTTAAACTTCCGTCCATTTTACTTCTTTGTCTGATCATTTGCATTCGTTACTTGACCCTCATTTTTCTGCATTTATACATTCTCTTAAACGAGCATGAAACCATCTACTCCCTAACTTCAGCATGCTTATTTGACCTTTACAAAAAAAAATCCTACTTGTAATCGTTATGTGAAGTTGTATTGTATGTTTATTCGCTTTAAAGTCATAAATTATAGCATAGCCGGGAACCACACTAGTGGATCTTGGGGGGTGCCTAACACCTTCCCCCTGGGATAATTTCAAGCCCTTACCCGTTCTCTGGTTCTTTTCTTTTTTTTATTCCTTGGTGTCCTAATGCACTCAATCATTAGGTGGCGACTCTTCTAAATCTCAAAAACCCAAATTCCCAAAAAGAATAGAGTTGTCCGCCCAAATGTCGTAAACCCGATTTCGCTAGTAGAAACCGGCTTCTAGCACTTTTGCTGCCGTCCCGACTCCTCCAAAATGCCCGCCATATGCCGATGTGTGACATGCCTGCAAAACAGAAGATTGTTCTATCTCGGGGACACACCTACGGATCATATTATCAACACATATTCTAAACAGATAAGGTTCATCCCAGTAATACATGCGGCAGTCACGATAAAACTTTTTCTTTTGCACAGAGGAAAGGTCATAGGGAACTATACCACTTGCCAGGTAATTTGCAAAGTCTTCATACTATGGCACTTCCTCAAGGCTTGTGGCAAATAGCTGCTCGTCTGGAAAGATTTCCAGAATATCCTCTACCTCAACTGAGTTTTCAGCTCCTTCAAGTCATGATATATGATCAGCGACTTGGTTTTCTGTGCCTTTACGGTCACGAATCTCCAGGTCAAACTCTTGCAGTAACAACACTCAACGAATCAGGCGCGGTTTGGACTCCTTCTTCTCAATCAAGTACCTGAGAGCTGCATGATCAGTATATACAATTACCTTAGAGCCAATCAGGTATGATCTGAACTTGTCGAATGCAAACACCACAACCAGCATCTCCTTTTCAGTCACGGTGTAGTTCAGCTGAGCTCCACTCAACGTTCTACTGTCATAGTAGATTGGGTGCATTAGCTTGTCTTTCCGCTGTCCTAGAACTGCCCCCGCTGCATAGTCACTGGCGTCGCACATGAGTTCGAATGGTTGCTCCTAGTCGGGGGCAACAATGATGGGTGTTGTGACTAGCCTCTTTTTCAACTCCTCGAATGCTACCCTGCAATCATCAGAAAAAAAAGGGTGATCTTTTTCTAACAACTTACAGAGAGGGTTGGCATTTTTTGAGAAGTCTTTTATGAATCTCCGGTAGAAACCGGCATGCCCGAGGAAGCTCTTGATTGCCTTGACTGAAGTGGGGGGTGGCAGCTTTGCTATCACGTCAACTTTAGCACGATCCACCTCGATTCCCTTGCTTGATACCCGGTGTCCCAAGACTATGCCCTCTTGTACCATGAAATGGCACTTCTACCAATTAAGTACCAGGTTAGTCTCAATACATCTTTTCAACACTCGGGTCAGATTTATAAGGCACTCATCGAATGAGTTTTCCACCACTGAGAAATCATCCATGAACACCTCCATTACGTCTTCGACAATGTCAGTGAATATGGCCGTCATGCACCTTTAGAATGTGGCAGGTGCATTGCATAGGCCAAAGGGCATCCTCCGAAAAGCATAAATGCCATATGGGCATGTGAAGGAGGTTTTCTCTCTGTCCTCTGGTGCAATGGAGATTTGATTGTACCCTGAGTACCCATCCAGAAAACAGAAGTGGGACCTCCCTGCCAATCTGTCAAGCATCTGATCAATGAAGGGAAGTGGGAAGTGGTCTTTCCGTGTGGCCAGATTTAATTTCCTGTAGTCCATACAAATTCTCCAGCCTGTGATGGTCCTTGTAGATATCAGCTCATTGTTATCATTTTTGGCCACCGTTATGCCACCCTTCTTAGGAACACATTGCACCGGGCTAACCCAGTTGCTGTCAGAGATGGGGAAAATGATTCCCGCATCCAACCACTTAATCACCTCTTTCTTCACCACTTCCTTCATGTTGGGGTTCAGCCTTCTTTGGTGCTCCTTGGAAGGTTTGTGCCCCTTTTCCAGCAGAATTTTATGCATGCAATATGCCGGGCTGATCCCCTTCATGTCTGCCATGGTCCACCCAATGGCAGTCTTGCACTCCTTGAGCACCTGCAAAAGCTGTTTTGCCTGCACATCTAACAAACTAGATGAGATAATAATAGGTAATGTGGAGTTAGGTCCAAAGAACTCATACCTGAGATGGGCGGGCAGTGGCTTCAACTCCAGCTTTGGTGGTTCTTCTATGGATGGCTTGGCTGGAGGAGTTTCTCTATTTTCTAAGTGCAGGGGCTTGAATTCAAGTGTTCTATCCCAAAACCCTCTGCCCTCTAAAGCCAGCACCCATTCTGCCAATTCTTCCCCATTCACCTCATCTAAATTTACCGGACATGCAGTAAGAGGGTCCTCAATAGTCAACGTCTCATCATCTGCTTCTACGATTACATCCACGACATCAATAAGAGAACAATTGGCGAATTCACTTGGTCGCCTCATAGATTTTTGCACATTGAATGTTATCTCCTCATCGTTCAACCTCATCTTGAGCTCCCTAGTTTCACAATCAATGAGAGCTCTCCCTGTGGCCAAGAACGGCCTTCCCAAAATTATGGGAATTTCTTCATCCACCTTGCAATCTAGAATCAAAAAATCTGCAGGGAACACAAATTTCCCTACCTGAATCAACACATCATCCAAGATACCAGAGGGTCTTTTCACTGTTTTGTCATCCAGCTGCAATAACATAGACGTGGGTCTAGCTCTTCCAATCCCCAACCTCTTATAGATCGCCAGGGGCATAAGATTTATGCTAGCCCCCAAATCACAAAGTTCCTTGGCAAAAGCAAAGTTACCAATGGTGCAGGGAATTGTGAAACTCCCTGGGTCAGACTACTTGTCAGCAACTGGTCTAGTCACCACAGCACTGCAGGTCTGAGTTAGAGTCACAGTGGCCAAGTCTTGGAAATCAAATTTTCGGGACACCAAGTCCTTCATCATTTTTGCATAACCAGGCATCTCCTTCAAAGCATCAATCAATGGAATATTTACCTGGATTTGTTTCAGCATCTCCAAAAATTTCTTATATTGTTCCTCTTTCTGGTATTTGGCCAGCCTTTGTGGGAATGGTGCTGGAGGTCTCTTCTTCCCAATGAATTGGGTTTTCTCTTTGTCATACACCACCTCAACTACCGGTTCCTGGGCTGCATCAACTTCTTTCTCAGCCTCAATCTGTGTGTTGGGTTCTTCCTGGGCGGGCTGTACTGTCACCTCTGTCAGTTTTGTTGAATCATCTAGCTCAATGGGCACTAGTACAAGTGTCTCAGCCTGTCTGCTTTCTCGAGCCCTCTCTTGCTCCAAGTCTAAGTCTCTGCCATTTCGTAGACTCACTGCCATCAGCTACTTCGGGCCCTGATCTTTTGGATTTACCTGCGTGTCTGCAGGCAATGTCCCATGAGGACGATTATTCAAAGACATCGAAATCTGGCCCATCTGCACTTCAATATTCTTTATAGCTGACTCATGTGCATCTACCATTTCACTCATTTTTGCATTTGACCCAATATCCTGCTGTATCATTGCTTCGAGTCTAGCAAACCCATCTTTCTGTCTCCCACCATGCTGCTGCTGAGGAGGATGATAACCCTGCTGCTGGTTTTGATTGTTGTATCCCTGTGGCCCTTGGTAAGGCGCCATATTATTGTGAGGTCGCATACCTCCCATATTTCCATTGTTGAGTTGTGGCTGGACTGGCCTGTAAGGCTGATTCTGTTGGCCCCAATTCTGACCACCCTGTCTCTGGCCCCCGTAGTTAGACACATAATTCATGTCCTCAGGGTAATGATGATGATCACTTTATGCATTCCATTGGTAGTATCTACAATGTGTACCTGCTGCTTCTGCCCACTCTTCCACCTTTTTGGTGAGTATACTCATCTATGTCATTAATGTTGCCATATTTTCAGCAAGAGTGTTGGATGGATCTAAGGGCACTGAGTGAACTACTAGAGTGATCGGTGCATTTCTGGTTGTCCACCCCGAATTCTGTGCCATCTTGTCAAGCAGGACCTGGCTTTCTCTCCATGTTTTGCTCAAAAATGCTCCACCAGCTGAAGCATCAACATTAGCTTTCACACCATCTGTCAGACCCATGTAAAATCGCTGCCCCAACATCTGCTCTGGATTACCATGATGCGGACATATAACCAACATTCCTTTGAATCGTTCCCATATTTCTTGTAGAGTTTCCATTGGTTCCTATTTGAAGCTCAAAATTTTATCAATTTGCTGAGCAGTCTTGTTGGGTGGATGAAACTTATTCACAAATTGCTTGACTAACTCCTCCCAAGTAGTGATGGAGTTAATGGGGAGTGAGTTTAGCCAAGTTTGGGCAACTCCTGTCACGGAGAATGGAAACAACAACAGCTTTATTCTTCAAGTGTTGTTGAGGATCTTCAATGTATGACCCCGAAAATAGTCCCTTGTTTTGCAAGAAGTGCAGCATGTTGTTTGTGATTTGAAAAGATTCGGCATGTATCTGCGGGACTAATATAGTTGTGGCCAAATTCTCAATTGTGGGTTGCGCCCAGTCATATAGAGGAGACTCTGGCACAAGAGGTGCCTCTACTTGCGCAGCCGGATCTACCACGTTATCCCCCATGTCTGGTTCGAGTTGTTCAGTTGATTGTTGTTGTCTGTTTTTCCAGTTGGCCCGATTCAAGGCCTTGAAAACTTTCTCGGGATCTGATAATGCTTCAAATACTTCACCAGTTCTCGATGAGTTTCTAGGCATGCACCTGTACAACCAAGTCAACAAACGTTAAAATTTCAATGTATAGATT
>NC_031995.1:69407986-69439500 GCF_001879085.1 Nicotiana attenuata | reverse complement strand
AGACCTCTCTCAGTTGTTCATCTCTCAACTCACTTTCGCCTTAAGGTGCCCGTGAGGGTTTTCACCAATAAGACTCTCTCATTTTTCATTTCTCTCAGCTCCCGTCGCCTTACAGTGCCCGTGAGGGTTTTCACCAATAAGACTCTCTCATTATTATTATTTTTCCTGCTTGGACCAGAGTGTTGCCCTTGAAAAGAATCACCTCTACTTGCTTGACTTGGCATCTCTCGAAGACTGATCGGAAGGTCTTTCTTTGGACCGTAACGTGGGCTTTTGGATAGGGTTAGAAAGAAAGGGTATCAAGGCTCAAAACAATTCAAATGGGTTCAAAATTACAACTTTCGGAATCAGATTTCTTACAACAATCACAACTTCTGCCCCAGTTTCTTTGCTTGGGGACTTTTGGATTTTTGTTGATGGGACCAAACCGTGAGGCTGCCTACGTATCCTTAAAAGGAATCAGGTCGAACGTAGTTCATGTCATAGAAATTACTTTGTTGTTATGACTTCTCTTTTCTTTTCTTCCTCTTTCTCTTCTTTTCTTTTATTTCTTCCTTTTCTCTTTTTGTTGTTTTGTTTTTTTTTTCTTTTTCTTTTTCTTCTCTTTTTCTCTTCTTCTTTTTCTTTTCTTCTTCCTTTTTTCTTCTCTCTCTTTTCATTCTTTTCTTTTCTCTCTTTCCTTTACTTATCTTTCACGCTTGTGTTTCTGATCTTTGCTACTGATTCCGAAAGAGGGGTATGAAAGAAAATAAACAAGGACCAAAGGGGGTAACGAAGGATAAAGTATTTAGATAGCAGAACAAAATGCCTTCATCATTCCAATATTCAAAACGTGCCAAGTACAAACAAATACAATTTAAATAGAGAAAATCATACATAATATCTCTTGACCGCATCGGAATTGATGGCTATTTCTACACACTTGCCTTCTATGTTTGATAAGCACCATTTGACAACACTCGAGTTACGATGAACGGCCCCTGCCAATTTGGGGCGAACTTGCCTTTGGCCTCAGCCTGATGTGGAAGGATACGTCTCAACACTTGTTGACCCACTTCAAACTTACGTGGACGCACCTTCTTATTATATGCTCTTGCCATTCTCTGTCGATACAATTGGCCATGACACACTGCTGCCAATCTTTTCTCATCGATCAAACTCAATTGTCAGGCGGGTTCTGACCCACTCATCATCATCAATTTCGGCTTCAGCGACAATCTGAAGGGATGGGATTTCAACTTTTCAGAATTAGCTTGGCTTTTAAAACTGGGCCGAAGATTCCTCATGCATGTCATGTCATTGAAACCAGTATAAAAAGAACTGTGTAAGGAAGAAAAGAAAAACAAAAATAAACTATCAGGAATGAAGAAGAAGAAGGGAAATTGCATTTTCATTGAAATTTAAGATAACAAGGTTTAACACATCCAAACGGACGGAACATAGAATCTGAATTACAACCTTGGAATAATCCTGACAAACTGAAAGAAAATCAAAGCAAACTACCAAAACTCCTTTCGGGTAGGGAGAGGAGCGGCTTCCCAATTTCTAAGCTTCACATTCGGCCTGACAAAATGCACCTCTTCATCACCAGAACCTTCCCTAATTTCTACCGTGTTCACTTCATCAAACAGACTTTCGACCCTCTCAAATCAGCTCCTCATCAAAGACAACCACAGGCTTTGGAACTGCTGACACCGGATGCTTCACTGCCCTTGACTTGACAAAAGTCCTGAAAAGGTGTGGGATAGGACTAGAGAGCGGCCATGCTTTCTTTTCCAACTTTGTAGCCTTCTTCACATCATCCCCTGTAGGCTTGAACCCCAGACGGAATGTACCCAGATTTTTACGTAGAGATACTGGCTGCACAATACCTTGCAAAGATGCGCCCAGACCTTTACCCGGCACAAAACCATACTTCAACATCTCATTAGCTACCATGCAGATCGAAAGTGATAGCCTCGGCCTTGGAATGCATTTTCCTTCAGGAATCTTTTCGACAGACATCATTTCGGAAGTTTAATAAGCTAAAGGTCCTTGATCATCTCCAGCCTTAATAAATGGAACAGATGAATCTTCATGAAAGGATAAGTCCTCTTCCCCACGCACAACTATCTCTTGTTTGTCCCACTCAAATTTCACCATTTGATGTAACGACGATGGCACTGCCTTAGCCGTATGTATCCAAGGCCTACCCAATAACAAATTATACGGGGCAACCACGTCTAGCACTTGAAATTTCACACTGAAACTAACTGGCCCTATCACCAATTCAAGCATTATATCTCCAACAGAACCTTTTCCTTCCTTATCAAAACCTCGAACACCTACATTGTTCATGTGGATTCTTTCGGTGTCGATCTTCAACTTTTGCAAAGTGGACAGAGGGCAAATATTCGCACTGGACCCATTATCAACCAATACCCTGGTGACAAAATAATTTTCGCACTTCACCGTGATACAAAGATCTCGATTGTGTTCCGTACCCTCTATAGGGAGCTCATCGTCTGCAAAAGTGGTCCTATTTGCTTCGAAGATCCTGCTAGCGATCTTTTCTAATTGACTCACTGTGATCTTATCAGGAACATGTGCCTCGTTCAAAATCTTCATCATGGCCCCGCGGTGTTCATCCGAATGTGCCAACAAAGATGACAGGGAAATATTAGCTGGAGTTTTCCTTAATTGTTCAACAATGGAATAGTTTTGCACTTTCATCTTTCTCAAGAACTCTTCGGCCTCCTCCTCGGTCACCGGTTTCTTCACGGGCATTTGGCTACCCTAGAAGAGCTCGGCCTTCCTTAATTCCTTGGAGGTAAGACACCCTCCAAAATGAGTCGGTCCTCCGATCTCAACAAATTCTTCCTCCACTTCTTTTCCCTTGTGCATCATTATTGCTTGTTTGTAGTTCCCCGGGACATCCTTTGTCTCAACCGCTGGCAACTGAGTCACTGTTTTGATAGCAACAGGGGTAATGGGAGACACTTTCACAACTACAACAGGCTTGCTTGGCATCCCTAGTACCACCAACTTTGGCTTTTTTCGACTTGCCCCGACACCATTCGAAAACCCTTTTGCAAACATCACACGTTTTCTAGATACATCATCTTGCTCCAATACCTTAGCAGGTTTTTCAATTTCAATGGGAGGCCCGAAATGAGGAGTGCAACAATATGGATCCGAGGTCTTGAAAGTTGGTTTTGTACCATAGTATTGGGCATCAGGAACCTTGAACAAGGTTTTACTAGAAGATAGAAGGGTGTTGGCATGGGGAGGAGCTGCAAAACGGGAGTAATTAATGACACGCTTGTATTGGGGGTGGAACGTGAAAAGGCCGGGGCAAGGTGTCAGGGTAGTTGTGGCAAGGGGTAAAGCCTGAGGCATGTTGTGAGGAGAGACCAGCGACATTGGGGATCTGGGATTGTGATGGTAGTAGGACGGAAGCAAGATTTTCGATGTAGTTGGTGGGGCATGAGGGTAGAGGGTGCCCACTAATCCAAGCCTGGTACATCTCCGTTATCTGGCGTTTCAACCTTTGGGCCTCTTCTTTCAACTCAAATTCCGATTCGACAATACTTATGTTCGATCCCTTACTAGTCATGGCTGTCTTGTTGTTTGACCTAGCGTGTATGGATGACTCGCCCAAATGCCACAAACTAACCACCTTCCTGTACTGAACTGTCAACAACAAACTTGTTAATGATTAGAGCTTAACAGACAGGCAACCGCTCATTTTGGGGGGTATGAATGCACCTAAGCAGCTAACCGTTTCTATTATGCATTTAATCGATTGCTTGCGTCATCCCGGCTTTCCTTATTTTAAGGCTGTGTTCGCTAACCAGCCAAAAAATTAAAAAATGACCAAAGGTGGCTGTTCTTGGAAAAACAGCCTTCCGGCGCCCTTTTAGGGACATTCGGTTATTTTTGACAAGAATGGCATCACCTTACTTATTTACCATAAAATTTTGTTCTTTTTGGGCTAATTTTGCAAAATGGAAGTTGGACCCGATGAGGGTTGCCTACGTATCCCACGCCCTGTGAGAATCAAACTGGCGTAGTTCGGGCAAACAAAACCAACTATTTTTGAAGACAAAACCTTTTCTTGTTTTTCCTTTTTTTTTTTATTTTTCTCAAAAATTCGGCAGAGTTTCAGTACCATTTGGACATTGGTTTTTTCTTTCAAAACGGGTGATTAACTCACTTAACCCTTACACTTGCTATTTTCTTTTTCAAACTCTCCCCTTTTACTCAAACAGCCGGTCAGCATGCAAATCCGAATCAAATAAATGCACAAGTAGGATGCATCAGGATGGTCTGTTGCTTTGGGTACACCTGTCCTAGACAGACCCAACCCCTGTGTTGAGTCCCTTAAGTCAAATGCACATGATGCTGATAAGCGTTCCTACTAGGGATCCGGCATGAGGCTGAGTTATTCTAGGTTCAAAACCTGGGTATATGTTCTAGACTGTGTACCCGAGCGGACAACTCGAGTCGAGGAGGGGGCTACGTACCGGGAACCAAAAGGCCATCCGGCTTAGTAACTTGTCTGAGCCTCTTTCTTATTTCAAGGTATGACACTAACAGAATAGGGAATCTCGACCAGCGAGCACATCCCCGAAGATGAGAAGAGAAGGGTTTCGTAGCAGTTTATATATACAGTTCAGATAATATCAAAGCGGTAAAAAGCAACATTTGCACATTAGTCCCAAATATGTAATAAAATCAGATAATAGATAAATCCAAATATAACAATTCATCTAAGCTCGAATTCTTGAACCCTGAACCAGAAGTTCTGGGTTCTTCTCCCCAGCAGAGTCGCCAGAGCTGTCACACCTCCTTTTTTTACTACACCCCCGGAAGGGTATAACAAAGGAGTTTTTCCAATTAAAGGACAATCGAAATAGGATTTATTATTAAAAGATTCAAAGTCGCCACTTGGGATAATTTATGGTATCCCAAGTCACCGATTTCAAACCCCGAATCAAGGATAATGTTGACTCTGTATTACAGTCCGCGAACCAGAAATCCGGGTAAGGAATTCTTTTAACCCGGGAGAAGGTGTTAGGCATTTCCGAGTTCCGTAGTTCTAGCACGATCGCTCAACTGTTATAATTGGCCTATTATCTGATTTTAAGATATTTTGAACCTATGTGCAATTTTAACTTTTTAACCGCTTTTATGTAATTAATTAAAGGAAGATTGCAACGTCATTTAAAATATGTTTCGATCCACGTCACATAAATGCACCCGCAGTCCATAACACATTTTATCTAACGTTGAGATTTGGATTTGGGTCACATAAATGTGCACCTGAGTCGGCCTCTACCCTGGCCCCGACCTCTAACGACTATAGTAGGGGGCGCGGGTGTCTGATCCTCTCGGGTAGCGCGTGTCCTCACCATCTGTGAGAGAATAGAAAGACAGAAGTTTAGTTGTGATATCAAGAATCTCGCACGACAAGGAAATCAAAAGAAGTGGAATTTTCCTAACAGTTACATAGCCTCCCGTAGATAAGTACGGACGTCTCCGTACCGATCAGCGAGACTCTAATAAACTGGCCTGTGTTCTGTGACTCCTATGAACCTAGAGCTCTGATACCAACTTGTCACGACCCCAGTTCACCCACCGTGAACATGTCGTGATGGCACCTAGTCTCTACAACTAGGTAAGCCTAACAATGCGGAAACATAACTTACTTGCGGAATAATAGACAAAACTAAATAATTTAAAGGAGAAACAGTATATAAAATGCCGCTCGGCGTATACAACTCCACATCACAGCATCCTACATTACTATCCCAAAACCCGGAAACTCACGGGAACACAAGCTAAATGGAATTCAGTAAAGTTCTCCAATCTCCAGAAACGCCTACATCAATAGTACGATAGAAGGGCTAACACTACAGATAGAGTAAAGAAGGAGACTCTTCGGTCTGTGGACGCGGCAGATGTACCTCGAAGTCTCCGAAATGCTCCTTGCCTCAAGGGTGATACGCCTGGGTGGAAGTACCTAGATCTGCACATGAAAAACATGCGCAGAAAGGGCATGAGTACACCACAGCAGTACTCAGTAAGTGCCAAGCCTAACCTCGGTTGGGTAGTGACGAGGAAGGTCAGGGCCCTACTGAGGTTAAATAAGATACAGGTTTAAGAGTGTGAAATGACAGTGTAATTAAATAACACATGATATAAAGGACAACAACAACAACTATTACAAGGCAAGCAAAACATAGTGAAAGAACATAACTCAGTTCCGAGATAACAGCCGGGGATCTCCCAGGATACCGTCCTGTAGTCCACAAATATAATATCATGTCCAGTGGATCTCCCGGGTGCAGTCCCGCAGTCCAACTCATAAATGTGCAGGGGATCTCCCGGAATGCAATTCCATAGTCCCAAAGTAAACATACAGGGGAGCTCCCGGGATACCGTCCCGTAGTCCCAAAATAAAGTGCAGGGGGATCTCCCGGAATACCGTTCCGTAGTCCCAAAGTAAATACACATCAACAACAAAATTTCATCCAATCAATTTCATATCTAAGCGAACGTGTAATCCTAATCTAGCATGATTCACGTAGTACAATTAAGACAATGAAGACAGATAAAGCAATTTAGTCAAGTAGGCATGCTTCTCTAAGCTACAGCAGGTTTAATATCCAAACAGTGTAAGTAACAAAAGGAGGAACACAATTCAAGACTATTTTTAAAGAAAGACCGGATTTCCAACAACTTGCACAAGTACGCGCTCGTCACCTCATGCACGAGGCATTTCAACTAACACAATATCAATCCTAAGGGAAAAAGTCCCCGACACAAGGTTAGACAAGCCACTTACCTCGAACCGGCTCCAAAATCAACTCGAAACCACACGTTTGCCACGAGTATCCGACTCCAAATGGCCTAAATCTATTCAATTCAAATACATATAGTAAATAACATCTCAAGCAACTGATTCTATTATTTAATACAAAGCTAAGACGCGAAACTAGGTAAAATGACCAAAACGCCCCTCAGGCCAACGTCTCGGAATCGGATGAAATTAACGTTTTCAGAACCCTCGTACTCTCACGAGTCTAACCATATAAAAATCTCTCAAATCAGAGGTCAAACACCCACTCAAAACTCAATAATTCGGTCAATGAAGTTTTATCAATTTTTCATTCAAAATCCGAAATTAAAAGAGGAATTTACGCTTAGATTAGTGGATTATAAGCAAAAAGGAGTTTAGAATCGTTACCCAATCGTTGTCCCTGAAAAACCCTCGAAATCTCTCTCAAATCCGAGCTCTCAAGCTTGAGTTTTGGTAAAAATGGCTAAACCCTCGCTTTGAAATGTTTATATCTGCCCAGGCATTTGGTTCTATGCGATCGCAAGAGGAGGAATGCGATCGCGAAGAGTAAATTTTTAAAGGTTCAGAAAATAGCCTATGCGAATGCAAGGACTGGATTGCGAACGCAAAGAAGGGAGGGGCAGCACTATGCGATCGCGATCCAGGTTATCCAATCGCATAGAAGGAATTGGCCCCCCTCTGGAATTACATTATGCGAACGCGGGGAACGGGCTGTGATCGCGAAGAAGAAAAGGTCTGCAACAGCTGAAGTGAAATTTTTGCAATTTCTAAACAACTCAAAATGCTCCGTTGAGCATCCGAAATACACCCGAGGCCCCCTGGTCCTCAACCAAAACTACGGACATATCCCATAACATCATTCAAACTTGTACCAATCCTTAAACCACCTAAAACAACGTCGGAAACCCGAATTAATCAAGGATTTGAGCCTAAGAACTTCAATTTCCTTCAATATACGCTTTCGATCAGAAACCTAACCAAACCACGTCCGAATAACCTGAAATTTTGCACACACATCCCAAATGACATGACGGAGCTAATGCAACTTCCGGAATTCCATTCTGACCCTCGGATCAAAATCTCACTATCGGACCGGAAAACTTCAAAATTCCAACTTTCGGCATTTCAAGCCTAAATTAGCTACAGACCTCCAAAACACATTCCGAACACACTCCCAACCCCGAAATCACCTAACGAAGCTAACGGAACCATCGGATTTCCATTCCGAGGCCGTCTTTACATTGTTCTGGCTATGGTCAGTTTTCCAACACATAAGCTCTCATTTAGGGACTAAGTGTCCCAAAACTCTCCGAAACACAAGACCGAACATCCCGGCAATTCAAAATAGCATAAATAAACTTGGGGAAAGTAGTTAATAGGGGATCGGGGCATAAATTCCAAAAATGACCGGCCGGGTCGTTACAGGGTGAAAGTAGTAGGTCGGTGGAGAATACAAATCGTGATTCTAGAATTCATGATATGGTTGCGGATGCTTTTGGAATGCACTTAGGGGGTGAGCCCAATGAAAAAGTTGAACAAACTCCAAATGATTACGCAAAATATTTTTATGAACAATTAGAGGAAGCTAGCCGTCCACTACGTAACGGAAGTTCGCACTCTGAGTTGTCTGTTGCAGTTAGATTACTATGTATGATATCTAATTGGAATATTTCTCAAGGAGCCATGGACTCTTTCATTGACCTTATGTGTGAACTAGTTGACCTTGATATCGAATTACCTGGTGATTTCTATAAGGCAAAGAGATTAGTTTCTAAGTTAGGACTTTCGTCAATGAGAATTGATTGTTGTGAAGATGGTTGCATGTTATATTATAAAGATGATGCAGCTTTGGATAGTTGTAAATTTTGCGAAAAGCCTCGTTTCAAGAGGCTTTCCAGCGGGAATATGGTCGCTATCAAGTCGATGCATTATTTACCTCTTATACCTAGGTTAAAGAGGTTATATGCGTCGATGAGTTCTGCTCCTCATATGAGATGGCACTTTGAAAATAGAAGACCACCTGGTGTTATGTGTCATCCTTCAGATGGAGAAGCTTAGAAGCACTTTGATAGGACATATCCAGATTTTGCTAGTGAACTAAGGAACATTCGATTAGGTCTGTGTGCGGATGGCTTCACGCCTTTTTCTGTATCTGCGACACCATATTCATGTTGGCCTGTCTTTCTTACACCTTATAATCTACCACCCGAGTTGTGTATGACTAGTCCACATATATTCTTAAGTTGTATTATCCCCGGTCCACGTAATCCAAAAAATTTGATTGATGTATATTTGCAACCTTTGATTGATGAGCTAAAACAATTGTGGTATGATGGTGTTGAAACATATGACATATCAACCAAGCAGAATTTCAATTTGCGTGCTAATTTAACGTGGACAATTAACGATTTTCCTACGTATGGAATGTTGTCTGGGTGGATGACTGCTGGGAAGCTAGCTTGTCCTTACTGCATGGAAAATAGTAAAGCGTTCACTTTGAAATATGGCCGAAAGCAATCATGGTTTGATTGTCATCGTCAATTCTTGCCTCTTGATCATGAGATTAGAAGGATGAAAAATGCATTCAAAAAGAATAAAATGGAATATGATTTTCCACCTCCGATACTTTCAGGTGAGGAAATTTGGGAGAGGGTCCAGAACTTCAGTAAAGTTACTGAAGCTCCACCATATAGATTCCCCGGATACGGTGTTACTCATAATTGGACGAAACAGAGTATATTTTGGGAGTTGCCTTATTTAAAGGATAATCTTCTCCGTCACAACCTTGATGTCATGCATATTGAGAAGAACTATTTTGAAATTTTTTCAACACTGCGATGGATGTTAAAGGTAAGACAAAGGATAACCCGAAGGCTAGAATGGACTTACAAGAATATTGCAGGCGGCCTGAATTATACTTGCAGACAACAAACAATGGTAAGGTGTTCAATCCCAAAGCAAGTTACACATTCACTTTGGAGGAAAGACGGCAAATTTGTGATTGGGTAACGAAATTTAAGATGCCTGAGGGTTATGCGTCGAATTTTGGGAAAAAATTTGATATGGAGGTAGGGAAGTTGAGCCATTTGAAAAGTCATGACTGTCATGTTTTGTGATGACCCGACCCGTCGTCTCATGTGTTACCGCTCCGTTTCCCCCATTTTATGCTTCTTCATGTTTCGTTATCGGTATGTGGTGTGTTAGAATTGATTTGGATTGGTTCTGATAAGAAATGAGACACTTAGTCTCTTTAAGGAAGGCTTAAGTTGGAAAAGTCAACCGAATGTTAACTATTGAGTTAGAAGGCTCGGATGTGATTCCGGTGATTTGGTTAGCTTCGGGGGATGATTTGTGACTTAGGAGTGTGATCGGAATTGATTTTGGAGGTCCGATGTAGAATTAGGCTTGAATTGGCGAAGTTAGTATTTTGGAGAATTCCGGTTGATGGGTGAGATTTTCATCCGAGGGTCGGCATGGAATTCCGAGAGTTGCTGTAGCTTCGTTATGTGATTTTTGATGTGTGTGCAAAATTTCAGGTCATTCGGTCGTCGTTTGGTCGGGTTTTTGATCGAATGTGCATTTTGGAGTTTTTGAGAAACTTAGGCTTGAATTCGATGAGTTTCGAGTAATTTGATGTTGTGTGAAGTGTTTTGATGATTGGAACAAGTTTGAATGATGTTATGGGATCTGTTGGCTTGTTTGGTTGAGGTCCCGAGGGCCTCGGGTGAGTTTCGGATGGTCAATCGGACCACTTTATGCCTTAAAAGATAGCAGAAAATTTGCAGAGAACTTTTGTTCTATGCGATCGCAGAGGGAGTCATGCGATCGCATAGAAGGATTTGAAAGGGTGTTGAATTTGTTCAATGCGATCGCGTATAGCTGGTTGCGATCGCACAGTGTTGGATGTTGATGCATTGCAATCGCAGAGCATGTGTTGCGATCGCATAGGGTATTTTTGAGGGCTGGAAAATTTGTGCTATGCGATCGCAATAGCAAGGGCTGCGATTGCATAGGGTTAGTCAGTGGCCTGGGCAGAATGTTTTATATCATTTCATCCGCGATTTTGGGGCTCATTTACTCCATTGTTGATCTTTTTGGGAGCTTTTTGAAGGAAATTGAAGAGGGAATCAAGGAGAATCGATTGGAGGTAACATTTTTGAACTTAAAACTCGTTTTTACTGTGAAATCCACCTAGAAATTCATGGAATTAAGCCAAAAGTGGAAGAACTAGGGCTTGAGTTTTGGGATTTTATTTAAATTGGAATTTGAAGGGCCATTTGAGGTCGGATTTGGGAGTTCTTGATATGTATGAACTCGTGGCGAGATGAGGAATCCATTGATGTGAATTTTATAGTTTTTCGAGAAGTGGGCCCGGGGCTCGTGTTTTGATAGTTTCGAGATTTTTGCTATTTTTCGATTGTTTTTTATTGGGTATTGTTCCCTTAGCATACTGTGATGTATTCGCTCTGATTTTGGATAGATTCGACGCGCGTGGAGGCCGATTTGAGGGGCAAAGGCGGCGCGAGCTAGAGATTTCACCGGTTCGAGGTGAGTAATGATTGTAAATGATAGTCTGAGGGTTTGAAACCCCGGATTTTGCACGTCACAGTGCTGTATTGAGGTGACTTGCACGCCGGATAGCGAGCGTGGGGTAGAGCACCGTTGGGGATTGTGACTTGGTCCATCCCGATTGATGAAATTACTACGTATTTGACTGAAACTACTTGTTATCATCATAATTTGGGCTGATTGCCATGTTTGGGCTTCGTGCCAACTATGTGAATCCTTCAGGGATTGATATCACCGTTTTCGCATTACTTTGCAATTATTTGATCTCGGTCCAGGGTTTTAATACTGTTTTGCAAACTCAGCCATTTTTCTAAGATTTGAAAATTTAAACAATATTTTATTGACGTCTTGAGCTGGGAACCATTATTTTGATAATGCGCTTATGTGCATTTTTGGACTGAGCATGGATCGGGCTGCGCGCCGCTGCAGTGTTATAGTGATTTCTGGATATATGGATGGCTCGGGCTGCGCGCCGCAGCGGTATTGTATTGATATTGAGGCCGAGGGTCTGGTTGGTGCCACGAGATGGCTTGATTATTTGCGCTTGGGCTGTAGGAGCCCCTCCGAAGTCTGTACACACCCCAGTGAGCGCCGTCGACGTTAAATATATGGATGGCCCGGGCTGCACGCCGCAGTGGGTACCGGTGAGTACCGTCATATGCATTGCATTGCACTCATGCATTTGTTCCTATTTGAATTATTTGTCATGACATTCCAGCACTCGCATTTCATTGGCTTCTATGCTACTTCTTGCACTGCTTACCTGATACCCTGGTATTATTTGTTATTGGAGTGTTGTGCCCGAGGGGCTGACTTCTGTGCTGACTTGCACTATCTGTTTCGCATTCATTTGTTTAACTGTTGGAAAGAGATATTTTCAAAAGATGTTTAAACTGAGTCCAGATATTTCTAAAGATTTTCACAGTTTCACTATTTTTCTCAAAGGGTTTCACTGTTCTATATAGCATGATGGCTTGCTTTACATGGTTTCTTGCTGCTCAGTTATTATTTACCTTTATTACTCACTGAGTTGGAGTTCTCACTTTACTCCCTGCACCTCACGTGCAGATGCAGGTATTGTTTTGCCCGGTAGCGGGTTTGAGCTGGTTGAGGATTGGCTATCGTAGCTGAGCAAGGTGACCGCCAGCGTTTGCGGCACCGGACTTCTTTCTTTTAATTCCAGATTTTTATTCTATGTATTACAGGCTTTGTATTGTATCAAATATCCTTCTAGATGCTCGTGACTTGTGACGCCCCGATTTCAGGCTGAGTCGGGATGGGATTTCCTGTTTTATCACGTTTATTCCGCAATATGATTTATTTTTATTATCTATGATTCAGACTTATTCATGCTAAGTAACTGTTAAAAGAGGCGTTGTTGTTCTGTTGGCTGGCCTTGTCTTCACGAGAGGCACCACACGACCGGGTATTGGGGAATTGGGTCGTGACAAGTTGGTACAGAGCCTAGGTTACTAGGTGTCACGAGTCATGAGCAGGTTTGGTAGAGTCTCGCGGATCGGTACGGAGACGTCTGTATTTATCCTCGAGAGGCTGCAGAACCTTTAGGAAAACATCACATTCTTGGAATTCTTATCGTGCGTACTTGATTCAACTTGTTATATAACTCTTGAAATTCCTTCCACACGTCTGTACGCGCACGTGAGCGCTCAGTATTATATGTGCCTCGATGGCTTGCGATTCCCCGAT
The DNA here is from genome assembly GCF_001879085.1 of Nicotiana attenuata. Taxonomy (NCBI): domain Eukaryota; kingdom Viridiplantae; phylum Streptophyta; class Magnoliopsida; order Solanales; family Solanaceae; genus Nicotiana; species Nicotiana attenuata. The sequence continues at coordinate 69,426,380 of NC_031995.1, read as the reverse complement.
CAAGGGGCGAGATGTGATCTTCGTGAGTATGTTGGGCCAGTCTGGAGAACTTGAGGTCGGATCTTTACCTATGGATTGAGCACCGAGGTGCTGATTGTGTGAGCGAGTGTTTTAAACTTATATGTTCGGTATTGTCCCTATTAGCCGGAATGGCGGTTGAATATCCATGTGATGAGTATGCTAGTACTGCGAGATGTATCTATATGACTTGATAGTGACGAAGAAGTCTGTTGGATAATAGATGAACGGATAAGTCTTCGATTCCTATTGTGATTTGTGTGTAGCCCAAATTATGGGCGTGTGAAGAATATTTTCTTGTCTCCTAGTTGGAAAGTAAAGTGCAATACATGTGGCGGTATGAGTTCAGACTCAGAAGACTAATGACTGTGTAACGTATATGATAGTGGAGGGTATGCTGAAGTACTAAATTGAGGCGAAGCAGGTGGGTTATCTCCTGCGGAGTGTTCTTAAGTGGTATGATCCATATGTGTATGTTAGAAGATCTCATGTGTAATTGAAGGGTACGTGTTGAAATTCAACAATTCGGGTCGCTTAAGAGAGTGGGCTCAACTGATGTGGGGGTTAATGCTAGGTTTGTAGAGGATTACAGTACCAGATGATCTGTGTTTTCACAAACTAGTAGATGATTTGAGTTTAATCTCACTATGATATGGTGGCATCATTAGAGTAGAAGCATTATGAGTTATTGAGTGTGTCCTGATATATGGCTTTGAGCCAAGTTGGGGAGGTTGCTGTTGATTAGCTGATCGCACGGTTATGTGCTATGTTGGTTCCGTTTTGAGGTATGCTGGCGTATCAGTCCTGGTTGCAGAAATTGAGCCGAGGACGGCACGAGTGAAGCAAAATTTTGACAAAGGTTATATGGTGCTTCGTAGATGTGAGAAAATAATAGGATGTCTTGAGCTGTTGTTGATAAAGAGTGCTCAGTGAATAGAGAAGGAAGATGTTCGTTTGTATTGGAATGAGATCATATCTTGCGGTGTCGGAGTGCTAATAAGGCACGAGTGGTTCTGTTCGTTAAGTCAGGTAATTTGCAATTGAATAAGAGTGAATGACTCTCGAGAATGGTTTTATTGTGTCCAAGATTCTATATGTAACAATCAGGTGTCTCAAGGTTGTGTAGGTGGTCAGAGACTGTGTTTTCATCGGAAAGGTCAAGACTTGTGGTATTTTATGTTAATTATGGGATTCTATGTATCAGTATCTGGAAAGTGATGGTAGCGAATTCAAATTCGCAAGAAGTTCTTCAAAGTAAAGTATTCTGGAATGTGGTATTTCTGGGAACATTTGAGGGAGTATTCGGTAGCCTATGGGTCTTAGACAGTGTGGTCTTATGTTCGAGTCTCGTGTGGTAAACCTGGGTTGAGGTATTGTGGTGCTACAGCAAGGAAGAATATCAAGTTGATGATGAATCAGAGGGGAAATTTGACAAATGGAATAGGTTGATAGTAGAATGAGTCGGTATGGTAAGGGTACGATTAATTCTTCGTATGTGTTCGAGGTAATGAGCCTTACAGGCATTTTGCAGCAATGCTCGTGAGTTTTGGCAGCTTGCTTAGCTTGGTTTGGGTAGAAGGATTCAGTCCTGGCAGTCTAGCTTATGCACATGGAATTGGGAGAGAGAGTCCTTGTTGGGTTTTACCGTGGTTTGGAGATGAATATATTTTCTATGGGCATGCGAAGCATGGAATGTGTAATGATTCTTCTTCTAGATGGGATTGACGGAAGGTCTTGGTTGGATGAGTTACAGTTCAGTTCTGAAAAGAAGTTCATAAAATTCTTAGGCAACGGGTAGCCTCAGGTAATAGAGGAAATGGTACTGCTAAATGGAAGTGATTTGACGAGAGTATATGTCTCGGAAGAAGGGTAATGTGATTAGACTGATGATACTTCGGTAGTATTGCGGCACTTTCTTGCTAGATCGACTGCTGATATCTGAGTTTGTTTGATGGCACAGGGGAATTTTAGAATATCTTTCGTGGAATGATTGGGTACTCGAGGTGTAATATGTATTCATACGGCAGAATTTGGGATCAGGTACAGTGATTCGTGTGCTATATGGAGTTGGAGACTGGGAGTTCTCAGGTACAGACTATGTAGTGGTTGTGGATCGTGTGTATTGGTACAGTTAGTGGCTATTGGGATTTGGAGGCTCGAGTGGATCTTTCTTTGCTTGGTATATTAGATTTTGGATATGATATTGGGGTGTAGACTGGCTGTCTCAGTGTTGGGTTGTTCTAGACTATTGTGCTATGGGCTATGCCGGAAAATGCCACAGGTTGCGTGGCGAGGTGCATCAGATTACGTTCTAGCAGAGTGGTTTGTATTCCAAAGACCAGCGGACGGCTGGGAAGGACTGTTTTTCTTAAGTGGGCCTTCGTGATGGATGTCAGTGCAGAGGTTTCTACCATTGATTCAGTTGCGGTGTTGAGAGACTTTTTGGATGTGTTTCTTGTGGCCGGGCATGTCGCCGGGCGAGGTTGTGGATTTCGGTATTGATTTGGTGCCGGGCACCGTATCGTACGGCTCTGGCAGGAATTGTGGTAGTGGAAGGAGCAGTTTCATGCCTTCTTGGTATTGAGTTCGTTGGCAGACCGATGTGGCTACGTATTTAGCTTGAGTTAGCTTGGTTAGTCCCGAGTTGTATTATTGAGGGATAGGTTGATTTGATCGTTATTGAACTTGTTAGTGATCTAGGTAGATCTATGAGTTGCTTTTCTGGGCTGTGAGACGTTATGATTTGGTGGATATGGGCACATGTGGTGCGGCTCTATTGGGGATTCATAGAGAAAGTCGAGCGGGAAGAGTAATTGGGTGTTGATCGATAAATGGAGTATCGGTTATGACCTATCGGGTTGCGTATCATATGTTATTTGTTTCACCGTGGATGTAATGAATTGCCTTGGTTTCAGACATCAAAATGTGCGTGGTTGTCGATTTTTTATCACAGTGACTTGAGGTGCTTTATGTGTAATAGTGTTTGGATAGGATCGCGCATTGTAGAGAGGCTACGTGGAGTTATGACCTTTCGAGGTAGATTCATGTGTTCTATTTCTATGATGTGAGACGGGGTCTCAGCCTTGTGTGGTGATGGTACTGATGAACTTGAGCTACAGCTCTTTCGTTTGAGTCATTTGTCATGATTTGAGTATGTTCAGACCGTTTCTTATTGGTGCGTGTATTATGCAAGGTGTGGCTTAGGCCTGTATTGAGGTGTCATATCACCAGAGTGGAGTGTTGGATTCGAGGTGGTCGTTGGAGTCATTAATGAATACGAACAGATTTGATCTCAGCTTGTTAGAAGGATAATATCGAGGTTCGGCCCGGAAAATCTGTTGTGGTATTAGTCAAAAGGGAAGTGGCTTCATGAATGGTTGATCTGAGAAATGGTTACGGTTTATCGCGTGTTTCATTTATCGTTGGCAGTATATGAAAGTGTTGGAATAAGACTTTAGCTAATAAGAGGTTTTCTATCGGTATTTGGTTATTGTGGGCAACTGCTGTGAATAGAGGCTATCGTTTCGAGTATTTTGATTATGTGGTATATCGGATGGTCTCACCTGAGGTTGCAGGTATGGGTTATTACAGCTGGTTCGGGTTTATTCTGAATATAGATGTGAGGTTCTGATCTTGTGTATGATTTCGGAAAGTGCAATGTGGTTCTATGGTTTATGGTCTAGTTGGGTGGTGAGATTTCAGCTATGTTGTGTTATCGGACCTACGCGAGATAGGGTGACGTGGGATCACCCCGGGTATATGCTTGGTAAGGTTATTCAGCTACTGGTTGGCTTCTAGGACAACTCTGGGTACGCTCGAGGACAAGCGTTGGTTTAAGTTAGGGAGGATGTGACGACCCGACCCGTCGTCTCATATGTTACCGCTCCGTTTCCCCCATTTTATGCTTCTTCATGTTTCGTTATCGGTATGTGGTGTGTTAGAATTGATTTGGATTGGTTCTGATAAGAAATGAGACACTTAGTCTCTTTAAGGAAGGCTTAAGTTGGAAAAGTAAACCGAATGTTAACTATTGAGTTAGAGGGCTCGGATGTGATTTCTGGTGATTTGGTTAGCTTCGGGGGATGATTTGTGACTTAGGAGTGTGATCGGAATTGATTTTGGAGGTCCGGTGTAGAATTAGGCTTGAATTGGCGAAGTTAGTATTTTGGCGAATTCTGGTTGATGGGTGAGATGTTGATCCGAGGATCGGAATGGAATTCCGAGAGTTGCTGTAGCTTCGTTATGTGATTTGTGATGTTTGTGCAAAATTTCAGGTCATTCGGTCGTCGTTTTGTCGGGTTTTTGATCGAAAGTGCATTTCGGAGGTTTTGAGAAACTTAGGCTTGAACTCGATGAGTTTCGAGTAATTTGATGTTGTTTGAAGTGTTTTGATGATTGGAACAATTTTGAATGATGTTATGGGATATGTTGGCTTGTTTGGTTTAGGTCCCGAGGGCCTCGGGTGAGTTTCGGATGGTCAATCGGACCACTTTATGCCTTAAAAGATAGCAGAAAATTTGCAGAGAACTTTTGTTCTATGCGATCGCAAAGGGAGTCATGCGATCGCATAGAAGGATTTGAAGGGGTGTTGAATTTGTTTAATGCGATCGCGTATAGCTGGTTGCGATCGCACAGTGTTGGATGTTGATGCATTGCGATCGCAGAGCATGTGTTGCGATCGCATATGGTATTTTTGAGGGCTGGAAAATTTGTGTTATGCGATCGCAATAGCAAGGGCTACGATCGCATAGGGTTAGTCGGTGACCTGGGCAGAATGTTTTATATCATTTCATCCGCGATTTTGGGGCTCATTTACTCCCTTGTTGATCTTTTTGGGAGCTTTTTGAAGGAAATTGAAGAGGGAATCAAGGAGAATCGATTGGAGGTAAGATTTTTGAACTTAAAACTCATTCTTATTGTGAAATCCACCTAGAAATTCATGGAATTAAGCCAAAAGTGGAAGAACTAGGGCTTGAGTTTTGGGATTTTTTTTAAATTAGAATTTGAAGGGCCATTTGAGGTCGGATTTGGGAGTTCTTGGTATGTATGAACTCGTGGCGAGATGAAGAATCCATTGATGTGAATTTTATAATTTTTCGAGAAGTGGGCCCGGGGCTCGGGTTTTGCTAGTTTTGAGATTTTTGCTATTTTTGATTGTTTTCGATTGGGTATTGTTCCCTTAGCATACTGTGATGTATTCGCTCTGATGTTGGATAGATTCGACGCGCATGGAGGCCGATTTGAGGGGCAAAGGCGGCGCGAGCTAGAGATTTCACCGGTTCGAGGTGAGTAATGATTGTAAATGATAGTCTGAGGGTTTGAAACCCCGGATTTTGCACGTCACGGTGCTGTATTGAGGTGGCTTGCACGTCGGATAGCGAGCGTGGGGTAGAACACCGTTGGGGATTGTGACTTGGTTCGTCCCGATTGATGAAATTACTACGTATTTGACTGAAACTACTTGTTATCATGATAATTTGGGCTGATTGCCATGTTTGGGCTTCGTGCCAACTATGTGAATCCTTCAGGGATTGATATCACTGTTTTCGCATTACTTTGCATATTATTTGATCTCGGTCCAGGGTTTTAATACCGTTTTGCAAACTCAGCCATTTTTCTAAGATTTGAAAATTTAAACAATATTTTATTGACGTTTTGAGCTGAGAACCATTATTTTGATAATGCGCTTATGTGCATTTCTGGACTGAGCATGGATCGGGCTGCGCGCCGCAGCAGTGTTATAGTGATTTCTGGATATATGGATGGCTCAGGCTGCGCGCCGCAGCGGTATTGTATTGATATTGAGGCCGAGGGCCTGGTTGGTGCCACGAGATGGCTTGATTAGCATGATACCTGGTGTTATGCTACTTCTTGCACTGCTTACCTGATACCCTGGTGTTATTTGTTATTGGACTGTTGTGCCCGAGGGGCTGACTTCTGTGCTGACTTACACTATCTGTTTCGCATTCATTTGCTTAACTGTTGGAAAGAGATATTTTCAAAAGAGGTTTTAAACTGAGTCCAGATATTTCTAAAGATTTTCACGGTTTCACTATTTTTCTCAAAGGGTTTCACTGTTCTATATAGCATGATGGCTTGCTTTACGTGGTTTCTTGCTGCTCAGTTACTATTTACCTTTATTACTCACTGAGTTGGAGTACTCACTTTACTCCCTGCACCTCGCGTGCAGATGCAGGTATTGGTTTACCCGGTAGCGGGTTTGAGCTAGTTGAGGATTGGCTATCGTAGCTGAGCAAGGTGACCGCCAGCGTTCGCGGCACCGTACTTCTTTCTTTTAATTCTTGATTTTTATTCTATGTATTACAGGCTTTGTAGTTGTATCAAAAATCCTTCTAGATGCTCGTGACTTGTGACGCCCCGATTTCGGGCTGAGTCGGGATGGGATTTCCTGTTTTATCACGTTTATTCCGCATTTATTATCTATGATTCAGACTTATTCATGCTAAGTAACTGTTAAAAGAGGCGTTGTTGTTCTGTTGGCTGGCCTTGTCTTCACGAGAGGCGCCATCACGACCGGGTATTGGGGAATTGGGTCGTGACATGTTTTCATGGAGACCTTAGTGCCTATTGCATTTTGTGGTTTGCCTGAACGAATCTGGAAACCCATCACAGAGATTAGTTCGTTTTTCAAAGACTTGTGTTCTTCCACATTAAGGGAATAAAACCTACTTCGGATGGATCAGAACATTCGTGTAACTTCTACTAAGATGGAAAAGATATTTCCATGTGGTTTTTTTGATGTGATGGAACACATTCCAATCCACCTTGTACATGAGGCACGACTTGGAGGGCCTGTTCAATGCAGATGGATGTATCCCTTTGAGAGGTAATATTATAAGTTTGATGTAATATTCTGTTTTATTTTAATGTTCTTGGCTAACCTGAAATTATGTAGGATAATTGGCAAATGCAAACAATTTGTTAAGAAGAGGAATAGGATTGAAGGATCTATATGCGAAGCTTATCTTGCAAAGGAAACTGCTCATTTTTGTTCTTATTATTTTTAGAGTAATGTGCCATGTGCTAGGAATAGGCCCAACAGGCACACAGATGACCTTAGGAATGATCCATTATATCCGCCTATGTCCATATTCAATCAACCAGGCCGATGTTCTAAGGATGTTAGAAAGAGAAGTTTGAGTGATATGGAGTTCAAGTCAGCTACACTTCACGTGTTGCTAAATTGTCCCGAAGTTGTACCATTTCTCAAGTAAGTATTGATTTAGTAGTTATCAAAATATAAAAATTATTGTGATTACATCTCAATGCAACTACTAAAAATATTTGATGTGTCACAGTCACTTTGTGGGTCAATCTGGCCATGATGCTGTATATACGAGATTTGATACGTGGTTCAAACAATTTGTAAGTTTCTCCTTAAAATATTCTAACACTATGTAGGTAAACAATGTTTGGAAGTTATGCTAACTTATGAATTTTTTTAAAAATATGTAGGTAAATGATCCAAATAATAGTGTAAATCAATTTTTGAAAGATATATCTTGGGGACCTGGGATTGAGGTCACAACAATGTCTAAGTACGTTGTGAATGGTTATAAGTTTCATACAAAGGATTGCTCTAAAAATAAAAATAGCGACAACAGTGGGGTGTGGGTTCAAGGTGGTGATGGCAACCAAGATGGAGATATTGATTATTATGGTGTGCTCAAATAAATAATAGAACTAGAATATACAGGTTGGCCATTTAAGAAATTGATACTCTTTGGATGCAAGTGGTTTGACCCACATCCAACAAGAGGTACAAGAGTACACAATCAATACAACATAATTGAGGTTAATCATACGAGGGAGTATGATCGCTATGATCTTTCATAATTGCACATAATGTTAGGCAAGTGTATTATGCTCCTTATCCATTGCGGCGGAATAAGTCCGATTGGTGGGTTGTAATAAAAACTAAGCCTGTGGGTAGGGTGGAAGTCGAGAATGTGTTAGATGTTGCATATCAAAACGATATCTCCAGTGTTCACCAAATAGTGGACAAAGTTTTAGAAAATGATTTGGAACATCCTGAACACATATTGGAAGAAGTTGATATAAATGAAGTAAGAATTATAGAAAACGGGGAAGAAGAATCAACTGATGAAGCTCAAACTAGTGAGGAAGAAGAATTCTCGGACGAGGAACTATACATCGATGAGCTTTAAAAAGTTGGTTTCTTTAATAACTCTCGTTTATAGCTAGTTTCTTTATATGTTTCAATCTAAATATGTATTATATTGCAGATGACATGCAAGGGTCGAGGTAACAATGATCCTACTGGTTCTCGAGGTCGAGGAAAGGCTAGGAAACCAAAGAGGAGGGTAGAAGATAATACTCAATCTTTTCCTGCCTCTTCAGAGATGCCTGTGCCTATGCCTATGTCTTTGCCTCCACCCCAGGGCTATTCTGAGCTGCCACAGTATCACCAGCCCTACACTTTCGTGCAGACACCAAGTCTTTCGTCACAGGGCCATAGGACTGTACGTCCGACATACAGTCCACATGTCTCACGACCAGGTGGATCGCAGCCATCTGCATCGCATGGATCACATCGATCCATGTCACATCCACATGGATCACAGCCATTAGTGTCACAGCCACTCGGGTCACAGCTATCAGTGTCACATCTACTTGCGGCCCATACAGCTATGTCGCAGTCACAGGGCTCGCAACCATCTTCATCTGGGACTCCATCTATTTCAGGCCTTCGCCTGCGAGATACTAGCTCTTACCCCCCTACACCTTCCACACATGCCTCTGATATACATGCTTCGGACGGTGATGCTGATGATGACGAGGAGGTGCATTATGATCAATACGGCAGGATCATCATAGTCCCTGAGGGTGATGGGTAAGAGTTATTTGTTATTTTTACGTTTCTTGTTTTGTACAGTTTTACTAAGATATTAATGTATTTTTTTTATTAAATTGCAGGTTCATCCCTAGTAATATTACTACAAGGATAATCACCAAAGCCACCAGAAAGCTTTATGATGGCCCTTATGCGACTTGGAGTGAATTCCCATTCTCGCTGAAGGAGCAAATTTTCAATCAATTTAAGGTATAAATATTCTTTTAAGCAGTATAATTNCTAATGCACTAATATACTATATACTATATTATAAGCAGTTAATGGACTTAACTTTTGAATAATTATTAGCTAATAAAAGCTAAGTATAATATATCGAATATAGCTTTTATGATATTTCCATCTAAATATGATATTTCCATATAATACTTAACTTTTGAAATACAGAGCAAGTGTGTATGGGAAGACCGCAATAGCGCGGATGTGGCTGCAAATTTTCATCTCAAAGCTCGCAAGAGGTTGTCGTATTGTTTCTCCAAAGCTAGAAAGTTGAACCAGAAACCTGGTTGGTTGCTTCAGAATTTGTGGGAGGATTTGCAAAGGCAATGGCTTACCGCAGAGTTCTTACAGAAGAGCGAAAAAGGAAAGAAAGCTCGTGCATCTGAGAAGGGAGGATCCTTGCACACTGGAGGTGCGATCAGCCTAGGGACAATAAAAAAAGAATGGTACGTAATTGCTTAATTTATTTTAATTTTCAAAGTATATCTATTCTGTTTATTAACTAAAATTTATGAGTTTTCAGGAAAAGAAGTTGGGGCGTCCGATGAACCAAGATGAGCTATTCAAGGAGACTCATATTGTAAAGAAGAAGAAAGAGACGGATCAAGAAAGGTGGGTCGAGGGCCGAGTCTCGACTGTACATGTAAGTTTTCACTTTTCATTAAGTATTTTGATTTACTTTTATTTAATTTTTGAAATACTAATTCAATGTAATTTTTCTTATAGGGTCGCTTCACAGCTGAAGTGGAGGAATTCATACGCAGTCAGCCACCTAATGAGTCGGGCGAGCCAATCCAACTATCGGACGAGGATGCTGAAAGAATATGGATGCAGGCTGCTGGCGGTCCAAAATGCGGGAAGGTATACGGGCTTCCTACTATGAAATTTCATCGCTGCTCAGTACATTGGCATGCAAGAGCAGATCAAATCTCTCTTAGCTTCTAGCAGTTTTCCGATTCCCCGATCTCGTGAGTCATCGCCAGAAGCTCGCCTTCCCCGTGCTCGTTCCTCCCGTCCTCCCCGTGATCATTCTTCCCATCCCCGACAAGTACACCCTTCTGGATACCATCTTCGTGATGAAAGTTCATCAGACGGTGATGATAATAACTTACAAAATAATCCTTGACTTTTATACACTTTGAACTAGACAAATACCATCGGTTTTCGAATGGGCTTGTAATAATAGTTAACTTAGTTTGGTTAGCTTAAAGTATAAAGTTCTATTGAACTTTATACTTTGTTGGTTTTAATGTTGTTGTTGTGTTGTTGTTGTTGTTGTTGTTGTTGTTGTTGTGTTGTTGTTGTTGTTGTTTATTGTTGTTGTTGTTGTTGTTGCTTTTTATTGTTGTTGTTGTTGTTGTTTATTGTTGTTGTTGTTTATTGTTGTTGTTGTTGTTGGCATAAGATGCTTGTTTAGGAATTTTGGTAAGCTGGCAGGTGGTGTAGCTGCCAAAACAAGCAGTTTCTGCCAAAAATATANTTCCCATTCTCGGTGAAGGAGCAAATTTTCAATCAATTTAAGGTATAAATATTCTTTTAAGCAGTATAATTATTTATATTTATGATATTTCTATCTAAATATGTATTATAGAATATAGCTTATATATATATATATATATATATATATATATATATATATATATATATATATACTTACACTATACTATGCACTAAGTATTAGTGCATTAGCTAATATTATATCGAATTTAGCTTATATATATCGAATATAGCTTTTATATATATTCGATAAAAGCTTAGTGCGTTAATACATAATTATTCAAAAGTTAAGTGCATTAAGTATTAATACAATATAGCTTTTGATTTAATACAATATAGCTTTCATTAAGTATTTTGATTTAATTTTATATAAATTTTTAAATACTAATTCAATGTAATTTTTCTTATAGGGTAGCTTCACAGCTGAAGTGGAGGAATTCATACGCAGTCAGCCACCTAATGTGTCGGGCGAGCCAATCTAACTATCGGCGAGGATGCTGAAAGAATGTGGACGCAGGCTGCTGGCGGTCCAAAATGGGGTAAGGTATACAGGCTTCCTACTAAGAAATCCCATCGCTATAAGTGTGGAATGCAAGGAATAGGGGTTTCCTCACAAGCCGAGCAACTTGATGGGGAGAGCCTCTCCTCTATGCGGGAGACTGTGACAAAGCTCACATCCGAGCTAGAAGCCGCCAAGGAAAGAGAAAAGCTTAGCGATGCTCAGTATATTGGCATGCAAGAGCAGATCAAATCTCTCCTAGCTTCTGGCAGTTTTTCGATTCCCCGCTCTCGTGAGTCATCACCAGAGGCTCGCCTTCTCCGTGCTCGTTCCTCCCGTCCTCTCCATGATCGTTCTTCCCATCCTCAACAAGTACACCCTTCTGGATACCGTCTTGGTGATGAAAGTTCATCAGACAGTGATGATAATGATGTACAAAACAATCATTGACTTTTATACACTTTGAACTAGACAAATACAATCGGTTTTCGAATGGGCTTGTAATAACAGTTAACTTCGTTTGGTTAGCTTAAAGTATAAAGTTCTATTGAACTTTATACTTTGTTGGTTTTAATGTTGTTGTTGTGTTGTTGTTGTTGTTGTTGTTGTTGTTGTTGTGTTGTTGTTGTTTATTGTTGTTGTTGTTGTTGTTGCTTTTATTGTTATTATTGTTGTTGTTTATTGTTGTTGTTGTTGTTGTTGTTGTTCTTTATTGTTGTTGTTGTTGTTGGCATAAAATGCCTGTTTAGGAATTTTGGTAAGCTGGCAGGTGGTGTAGCTTCCAAAACAGGCAGTTTCTGCCAAAAATATACCAAGAAATGCGACCAACTTTGGTCGCTTTTCCCTTAAAAAACAATTTTCTGGGCAATAGCGACCAAGGTTGATCGCTATTTAACCCGGATTTCTCAAAAGCGACCAACTTTGGTCGCTATTCCATTAAAAAAAACAATTTCTGAAAATATAGCGACCAAAGTTGGTCGCTTATAATTAAAAAAAAAATTAATTCTTGAAGTTAGCGACCAACTTTGGTCGCATATGTTAAAAAAAATTAAAAAAATTTATAATAAAGCGACCAACTTTGGTCTCTATTTTCCAGATTTTAAAATATAATATTTTCTTTACAGACCAAAGTTGGTCGCTTTTTTATGATTAATAATAAATAAAAATAAAACGTAATTTACATGTGGAGACCAACTTTGGTCGCTAAAATTATATTATTAAAATATTATTGCGACCAAAGTTGGTCGCTATTTTCTTTACCCGGAAAATTTGGTCCTTTTACCTTAGAGATCAAAGTTGGTCGCTAATTGGCGACCAACTTTGGTCCCTAAGGTTAAGGGACCAGCTTAATATCGACCAGGCCTGTTTGGTCGCTTTTTGGCCACTAAGCGACCAACTTTGGTCGCTTTTCGTGGTCGTTTTTTTCCGGATTTCTAGTAGTGATATAAAATTCAACTGATAATATTTAATTTGCAACATACAAAATAAAAAATAAAAAAAAAGAGAAGAGTTTTTTTGGTTGGTTGGTAGGTTATTGTATATGCAATGGTGAATATGTAGTGGTGTATATGCCAAACTACATTGGGCATTTTTGTTGTTGTATGTAATGCATAAGGGCATTAAATTGTTAGTAAATAGGGGTAAGGTCGTTGCCTTCTTGTTGTGCGAGGTAACGACATAGGCCCCCTGCATATTTTTGTACTCTTCGTTGGTTGAATGATCGATAGGGCCACACCACCATAGGGTGTAATTGATTTAAAAAAATTAAAGTAATTAATTCTAGTTGGGCGCATGTTAAAAAGTACAAGGAAAAGCAGAAAAAATAACTATCAAAACCAGTCAGACAAACAATGTAAATAATGTGGAGAATGAGATCAAACATTCAAACATTCAAGTCAAATTTGGCGCTGAATATGACTTTTTGCAATAATAGGGATTTGGTCTTGAGGGGTGTTGGGCGTCAAAAATGGGGCTTTTAGTGTAAGTAGGGGCTCATAATATAAGGTATTCAAGCTAGAGAAAACAAATACTAACATAGTTTCACAGAAACAAAGTTCATGAAAGCCTCTAGCTAACAGTTATATATGAATTAGCAAGATCTAATCTCAAGTTGGTGATATCAAGAAACAGAATATTAAGCTTCAGTCTGTAAGTTAAAACTTGGGAATCACCACGAAAACAGATAACCATATGATATGATCTGATCATATGAATACTTGAACAATGTTACTGATGATTATACTGTCAAAGATTATGCAACATCAATGTCTAAAATACTGAAAAACTCGAGGAAATACTTTGAGGGACATCAACAGGTAAGACTAGTGAGGATGACCTATAAGCTAGTTTCATGTAATCAAAGTCAATGAAATGGCACATAGATGTTAGAGAAAATATCACATATATATCCTACATTAGTCATATAAGTGTTTCAAAAGGGGTTTATATGATTCTCAACTGCTCCAACCTTCATCTTAAGGCTTAGACTTAAATGCCCAGATTTTTCGAATAGTCGAACCACATACACATCATATGCTTAGACAGCCCTTCTTATAGTAGCACAATATTTGACCATTGATGCAGCTTAAATAGTTACATCAACCAGGCATGACAAAAACTAATAGCAGCAATCATTTAAATAGTTTTGTGCATGCATCCGCCAAAAGTTGTTTCACAAGGAATATTTTGGGAGAATTGTAAGTTTCTAATTTTTGTTGTATCATAAACCAAAGGATTAAGTTAAACTATTGACAACACCAAGTACAGAAACATCTGCTTCCACAATGCAGCAGTCTTTGACAAGGTAGCCTTTCTTTGGATCCTTCAATTCACTTAGCCGCATAAATGCCCTCCATCCCCAACTGTAACCAGCAGCTGCAAACCAACTTGAAGCAGCTGCAAGAAAAAAAAAACTGTCAATTAATTAAAAGGGAACCAAATCCTTTAGCAATATGCAGCTAATAATCAACATAAAACACCAATTTATACAGTTGTGACGTGCAGCAAGAGAACGTACAAGTCATCTTGTGATGTGCACCAGTAATCTGATCTTTGACAGAAATACTAAATTTTGCCTGGACTCTTTTGCGGAAATCAAATCCTTTAGCATCAACTGATTCAAGAAAGATGGAGATGCTCTGGCCATTTTGTCCACTAACACCTGTAGGATATAGCTGAAGTTTCCTGCATCCAAACACATCAAATTGTATTTACACTACAAAGAAAATCAAGTGCGAAAGAAGGATGAATATATATATATATATATATATATATATATATATATATATATATATATATATATATATATATATATATATGACGGACAAAAAGAGCATGAACAATATACCATTTGTAATCCCCAACTGCAAACTCTTCAGACCACACAATATTCGTCACCTTTGTGAATTCTGAAATCTTCCATTCGTGCTTATAAGATTTGCTCTGATCCAACAAGGATACGCACTCACCTACTCCGTGGTTCTTGATGACATATATATCCACTCCAAAGACACATTTGTCATTAACAAGGTAACCATTAGAGGGCTCTCTGAATGTGTCATAAGATATACAGTTCGGGAAACCCCATTCAGTGTTGATATTGTGAAATCGTTGCTCCATTCCTGTAACAAAGCACTGTCTTATTAAGTAGTTTTAAGACACATTAAGAATTTCCTACTTAAATTTGAAATTATCTATTTATTTTACTTTCAGGTTTGGGAAACTTCAAAAGACTTCAAATAACAAAAGTTCCAGAGAAAGGAACACAATACCTCTCATTACTAGAAACTTGTCATGAATTTGATCAAAAATCAAGAAGCTAAATGTGGCATTCACCTCCCAACCAGCCTGTAAAGAGTTTGTCTCGGCTATGGCCAAGTATACAGAAATATGATCATATCCATCTTCACTTCCATCTCCATCAGGATAGATGATCAGTTTCCTGTCCAAAATGCAGTGAACAGTCAAATTCATAACTACACGGGATCAGTCTTTTAAAATTATTGGAGTAGTACTTTTTATTCATTTAAAGAAAATAATTACTGAGATACCCTCTCCGCGCCAATTTATTAGGCATTATTTCCTCCTTTTTATCTTTTGCTAAAAAGATTAGCGACTTTCCATTTATTTTTTTTTTTATCTTTAACTACCTTTTAATATTTAGTAACTAGTTAATTTCGGTATCACGCGTGGTTCACCGGTAATACCGACTAGAGCAAAAGAGTGATTCAGTCGATATAGAGGTGCGATTGAAACGGGGGATGTGGTCAAAATAGCACGGTATAGCCAGTTTTCGGATTGGTCATTCAAAAATAGTGAGCGTTTACCAAGTCAATGAAAAATAGCCACTATTTTGCTGCAACAGAGACCGGTCCAGCATAATATACTGGAGTTCAGTGCACCTGTGTATGAACTCCGGCATATTATGCTGGACCGGTATACTTTGCTGGCTCCAGTATAATATACTGGAGACTGGAGCACCGGTGCTCCAAACTCCAGTATATAATGCTAGACCGGTATACTTATGCTGGAACTCCATCATATTATGCTGGAGTTCCAGCATACTTATCCTGAAACTCCAGTATACTATGCTGGAGTTCAAGTATACTTATGCTGGCGTTCCAGCATAATATACTGGCGTGTTTTCCGGGTTTTGAACACTGTTTTCGCTCAGATTTATCTTTACATGAAAAGTGGTGATTACTTTTGAAACTGGGCTATTTTTGAACGACCAGTTGTAAATTTGGCTATTTTTAAATTTCTCTCGGAGATGTGCTATCCCTATTAGGCTAGGCCCTTCCCCATAAGTCTCCACGTAAGGGCATAAGACCCTCTTACTACCCCTATGTGAGGCACCGTCTTAGATTTCCGTATCGCTCCTAAACCTGTAGTGTTCGTGAATCGTTACGTTATATGTCTCCTCAACCATATGTCAAAAGTGTAAAAGTTCAGTTTAAAGATTAAATCCATACCCATATTCAGTAAAATCTACCTCTGCATGTCATTATACTCAAGAAACACCGTACACAAATTCAGTACATTAATAATTGACACCATATGTCAAGGTATTTAGTGAAGATTATTCATACCAAAAAGTCAAAAACTCAAAAATAACAACAACAACAATAACCAACCAAGGTTTGAGGAGTATAGTGTGTGTACGACCTTACCCCTACAGTGGAAAAGGTAGAGAAGTTGTTTTTGATAGACTCTCAGGAAAGATAGGAAAACACAAAAATAAAGATAAAAATATGATTTTAACAAATTTGAGAAGCTAATGAAGAGCAGTACCATTTGTAACCGCAGGACTCGAACACACTTGATTCATATTTGTTTATACCATTCGTTGAGAGTACAGAAAAAGATTCAAACTTCAACAAGTAACGAGCTGGTGAGGCATCTCTATTTCCAACGCTAACTTCTGCCCCTTTTGAACGTAAAGGACAGCGTTACAATCCAACATATAGAGAAGAAGAAAAAAAAAATCATATGATAAGCCAAATAAAGTATGTTTTAAAAGAAGCTCAAACCAACTTTCAGACAGGAATAGACTTTGAAGAGAAATCGGCGGCATGTTGAAGAGAAAGAAGAAACTTTCCGACAGGAATAGACTTTTAGCGACTTTAGTCTCCTCGTTTTATTGCGATATTTACTTTCCGACAGGAATAAATTTTGTATAATAAATTCTTCCTTATTTGAAACATTTAGTTTTCAAATATTAGGATTCTAAATACTAGGACTTTGAAATCAACTGAAATTTGATTATTTAACTTTTTTCCTTTTTAAACTAGGTACTATGTGGGAAGTTAAGTCCTAATACATAAATCCAAGAAATGTACTACGTTGACAAAATATGACGTAATTGTTTAGTTTTTCTTTTGTGTACTTGAGTAACATAGAAGCGACAACTCATACTATCCTAATTTGTGCTATCATTAGTTTTAGGCTTTAAAGATCTTTTCAAATCAGATTTTTTTGAGGAGTGTTTAATGTTATCATGTAATATAACTATAATTCATTTAATATTTTTTTTTAATGTGAACTATATGTTAGGTTTTAGTTTTAATGATGAAAAATAATATAAGTGTTTTTGGTGTAGGGACTCAAGGTAATCAACCAAGATCGAAGTGCAACAATCAAAGCCAAAGGGAGAAATCAATCAAAGATTGATTGAAGCACTCAAAAGGAAAAGAAGCACTGAGAATCCGGCAAGAAAATCAAACCAGAGATTGCTTGAAGAGTTAAAAAGGAAAAGAAGCATTGAAGATGGAAGTGTTAGCGTTATCTTTTAGTCAATTAGTTGTATTAGGACTTTATTTGAATTATTCTTGTAATTATCCTTTTCATATATTGTTGTAACTTTATCTTATAAATATAAGTCTAGAAAGGTGAGCAAGACTCACGCTTTGACGCTTCTCAGTTTATCAGTCTCATCTTGGTATCAAGAGCCCTAAACGATCCCCTTCAATGGCTCCAGAAAATTCTTCTTCCTCTNGTAAGGTTTCATCCTACCCAAACTAATTCATGAATAAAGAGGAGATAAACTCCACTAGTCATACTTTATAAATATTTCATTAACAACTTCCATTTTGTTTCAATTAGCCGTTTCAACCATAATATCCAAATATGACAATTTTTTTTATAGATATGAAGAAAAACATATTTGTCAAATACAAATATTTCTAATTTAATTTCCAATATCAAATACCATCCACAACCTGCCTACGGAGCCTCTAAGTACAATTGAAGAGTAATATGAGAATGCCGGCAACAAGGCTCCGGCCCATCCCCCCTCCAACAGTTTCCAATATCAAAGGTTTTGTTCCTATCAAATTGACATACGTCAATTACCTCACCTGGAAGAGAGTTTTTCTCACGGTCCATAAAAGTCACAACCTTCTTTCCTTAGTAGATGGAACCATACCATGTCCATTACCAGACCACGCTGATCACAAGCTATGGATTCAATGCGATACTATTGCATTAAGTTGGATTAATGCAACACTTTCTTCTGTTGTTCTTGACACACTTTTGAACTATGCTTGTGAGACATCTAAACAGGCTTGGGACACCCTCGCATCACTATATTTGGATCAAGTCTCTTCCTCCGCCATTCACCTTAAGTTGAAATTTCAAAATTTCAAGAAAAGTCCCCTTTCTATGGAAGATTATCTTCAGCAACTTCACTCTATTGCCTGCTCTCTCAGGGCAATTGGTAAACCTCTGACTGATGATGATTTAGTCACTCAAGCTTTGCAAGGTATTGCCTT